>NW_026571133.1:23524269-23996032 GCF_026225935.1 Boleophthalmus pectinirostris | reverse complement strand
TACATTTGGGGGGCCAGCACGGATCTATAATATGATACTTCCATGCTCTAGAGAGACGCACATCGATTCAGTATTCTGATACTGACGCACATGGCGTAGCCTTTCTGTGACTGACCGCTATCTACTGACCGTATAACATTCAGGTTAAAGCCTTTTTGTGGATGGCAGGATTACATAATGATATGGTCTCTAATTGCACACACGGCAATCCTATTGGATGATCTGTATTGTATACACATAATAGACCTAAGTGCAGCTGTTTAGCTCAAGGCACTATAAAGCACCAGAAATAGCTACTAGACAAAGTCTCATGTCATCGCTGAATGCAAACAATGAAATGAAAAGTCGTGTATACAGCATAATGAAGGCAGGGCTCATGCATAGAGAAGTGAGGTGCACCTGCCTGTTGAACCAAGCGTCGCTGACCATTCATTACATACAAAACCATCAGAATTATAGAGTTAAACTGTGTTTGAATTCGCCTGCAGATGTGGCATTACCTTTCTTCTTTTGTTGATGAGATGCGCGTGGACAGATTTATTTAAAGTGAAAGAAGGAGAAAAGGGGTGAGGGGCATGGGGGCGGAGCAAGGCTTTACTACAGTGTGGGAAGCAGCGCTTTTGGTGAAGAGCGGGCTCCAGCGTAGGATGCTGAGCCGCGGCACTCTGAGAGATCAGCGCACAAACACACACATCTGTTTGAAGACTTCAGGTAGGTCTCGAACTTCAAGTTTTACCTGCTAGGGAATGCGGCATAATCGCAGAAAACTCCTTACAAAGTTTATATTAATAGAAATTGAATTGAATAATGAAAATAAATTAGCATTTCGTTACTAACACTATCGTTATCCAGGAATACTATGTTTTAGATACATTTTTGGACATGATGATTGTTGTGTTATGCAGCCATTAACAATAAATGCAAAAGTATGTATGAATACATAATGATGCCCATAAGGAATAGATTTAATTACTACAAGACATGCTCTGAGTGGATCTTGTTTCAACTACAGTACAGCTTGCTTTGCCCTGCAGGTGACACACTGAGTAAAAATGTATGATGTTATTAATTTAACGCACATCACATGCACGTTTTTCATCACACTAGAACTGCGTTTTGAAGCTTTTTATATCCTATTTGTCTTGTGATCCCTAGTAGCTTACCTGTGTCCTAAAAATGTATTTAGATAGTGGGATGTGATCTGTCTGATGCAGTGGATGTGGAGTAATTAAGGAGGCCTATATTGTGTGAAAGTGATTTGCATCAAATTGTGTGTTCTTGATTTGCTCCATTGTCCTCTACCACGGTAGGATTGATTTCCACTTCCCACTGTAGGTTCCCATGCTCCTTGTATGGTTGTCTAATTCCCTCCTTGACCATTGTAATCATCCTTATCGACTCTGGATGATGGTGCGATCCCTGGGCAAGGATTATTCAGCCCGTTGAGAGCCCTGCAGGTGCTGACCTATGTAGCTATAGTGCTTGAGCTGAAACCATTCACGCCAACTCAACAGTCTGTGGTGCTGAACTCAGGGGCAATGTTTCTATCAATCCACTTTCCCCACATCGCCATTTAAAGAAAATAAGATTTAGCAATCTGGTCTTGATTGCTGTGGAAATCATTCTGTAAGGATCTTATGGAACCATTATGAAAAAGTTTGACTTTTCATAAGCATGACCCATCTTGGCTCTAAGATATGAGGTGAACATGTTCAGATTGTTCAAATCAAATATAGCTCTTATGGATAACAATTGTAATGCTGATTTATTCTTAATTACAAAAACACTGGATATATGAAAAGACAGAACGGGCTAGCATGAGTATCTCATTTGGGTTGCCAGTTTAAATGTTGAAAAGTTTTGAACCTAAAAGAATTCTCTCTCTCTGATCTGAATGGTTACTACCTAAACCAGCACATGTGGCCAGGGGAGGTTCTAGGCACAGGCCGACAGGGCAGACACCTGGGGTAGCATTTCATGGGGCATGAGCACCTGGAGAGTAAAACCAGTGGCAACTCAAGTTCAGCTGTCATTGTGATACCCTTTTCAAAACTGTATATGAGTACAGGCTGGTCAGGAGCACTTCCAGAATATTCTTGTTTACCCCAGCAAAATGCACATAATCTTCTGGGGAGCAGCCCAGACTTCAACTTCAGGTAAGCCTTGCTAATGCACATCTTCCAAGATACAGGTTATTTAATTTCTGCACCTTTTCCTGTCAGACTTGCCTCTTTAATCAAAAGACAGTGTCAGAGCTGGGGTCAACACTTTAACCTAACCAATTAAAAGATAAATTAAAATTGATGAATTTTCACCTATGAGGTTGGTTGCACATGAGCACCCATTTGTAGGGTTCAAATGTAATGTCTGCACCTTTGTTATGTCCCAATGGTTGAGATATTGTGGTGCTATGCATTTAAGAATTGTCACATTATAGGAGCAGCTCATCATCGCTACTATCTCTCACACTCATGGGATACAGTAGCCCGCTGTCAGACCTTTGTAAGGTGTGTATTTGAATCTATGCTGTTGGCTGTAAGGACAAAAACAGTGTAATTTTCAACATAATATGACAAAAAATAATTGTGGCCAAATACGTTCAGGAGATGGGCATATATATTTATAGGACATCAGTTAACATGGCAACTAGGTTTACCACAGCCAGACAATAGAAGACTTGTGAGACTCTCAGTTTTAGATTTTTTTTTAAGTATATAAGCAGATTATGTATGTGATCACATTACATTACATTACATCCCTGGTGGGGTGATAATAATGTAATGCACTTTACTCGTCAATCTAACAGCACAGAGCACTTAGACAACATCCTCCTCCACTTTTACAATAGCTTTACATCACGCTGTTTATGAGGTGAAAAGATGCTGATTGTTGATACTGTGTAAAAACGTAAAGCATGACATACATGAAACAATAAAATGAGTGGAAGTTTTAAAAAAAGAACCTAAATATATATATTCCCTTAAACTTTCCATTATTCATAATGTAACTCCGCGTTTATATAAGTCTGCAATCCTTTTTTTTACTTATTACACCAAGTGTAAAGTACTCCAGCAATTCTTTGAATATGCTTCAATTAGCAGCAACTTGAAATGGATCCAGGAAGGGTATTATTATAAAAATATTATTGCTTAATTTATATCACAGTTGAAAATCTCAGCATACAATCAATCTTCTTTCCATTTACTGTTCATTGATTAACAGTGTTGGGAATTGTTTATAGTGAGATATTGTTATTCAATGGAAATTCATAATTTGAGGCTATGAAACACAGATGACAAATTTTGATTTTAATTATTTAAAAGGCATAATTTTCTATTCGTGGCATTAAAAAATACAATTTGGCATATATCATCATAATAAGCTATGAAGGATTGAAAGAAGTTGATGGATTTTTTATTAATTTCTTTCCTAGTTATCACTGTTGCTCATATTTTCTTCTCTCTAGAGTCTGTGTAATCTTATGTGGATTTTAGTGTTAATCACTGCTCTGCACCATTATCATTTCTTCATCACTTTGGTTCTCCCAGGGTGGTCCTGTCTGTAAACAGAACATGAATCAATACAGGTTCATGTTGGTGCTGATTTGTCGTTATATCATCTGTCTTGCACTGACAATCACGCCCCTCAAATCTGTATCCCACACCAGACTATAATGTGGCACAGGGATGCCTGGAGTGCCATGGTTTACTGATTCATTGCTTTTCCGCGTGTGCTTTAACAAAACTGTTATACTAATTATTGGTGCTCTTGGACACCTATTCCCATACAGAGGGCATAAACAAGCAGAGAATATTTTGGACATACACCCTTACAAACTGAAAGCACTCCAATATATTCCATTGTGAAATTTGTCCAGCAGCACATTGATTCTGCAATTGTGGTACAGGCGTCCTTTGATGGTATTTCACTGTATGGCAGTTCATGTCTTCATTTTGCTTTATTTCAGAGTTTTGTTGAGCTCTGCCTCCTTTTTTCTGTTTATTTAGGGCTTGGTTAGTTCATTGTTTATTCGGTAATTTACTGAAGCACTTAAGTGTTAACTGTTTTAATTTCCTGGTTAATTAAAGATGGTGCAAATTCAGTTGTGGAAAGCCAACTCCTTTTTGATCTGGCATTTTTTATGGGTCCTTGGTCCTTGACTTGCCTTATTATAAAGATCAGTATAGTCATACAACGTAGCCTCTATGATGGTCTATCTCTAGCTTTCATCACAAACAGGTCCACATGTATGTATGTAAGGGTTAATACTCCCACAGAGTCATCAGACACAGGATAAGGAGGTGGACATGTTTCTCTGCAGAAATAAACCCCATAAGCTGCTTCCAGACTCGAGCGCTAAGCCTGCGCTAAGAGGCAAAGAGGAGGAGGATAAAGCAATGTGAATCAATGCTTCGATGCATGATGGATGAGTGAAAAGATGCTTGGTGAATCTGACGTAAGCGAGTGGGGAGCTCTCCGTCACAGCTATGGGGCTCCATGAGGGTGAAGAGAGGCAGCAGGCAGGGAGATGAGTCTGTATTTGTGCCCAATTCAGAGTGTGCTGCCTCCTCAGGGAATGTTCCGTGTACCGTAAATAACAGGGGAACTTGCTTTTATTTCATGGACCTTATTTTAGAGCCCTGACTGCTCAACTTGATTGAAATGTAGCTTATCAGATAGTATCACATAATGATTAAAAATATATCTGTCATTATTATTTTAACAACAGGTGTTTCAGTGATCAGCCCTAAATATGACTAAAGTGGTCCAGCCTTCTTGTGCCATGATTTGCACTCTCCATTTACAATTGGCAGTCACCAAATCCTGGAAATTAATCTTTCAATTTATGAGATTTTTTTTTATCAACTGACCCCAATGTTGTATTTACCTATTCATTCTCAAAGACCACCAAATCATCTCACAAGTCTCAAAGTGTGGGAAAAGAGCAAGTGGAAGTGACATGATTCTTTTTTCCTGAATCCACAATGATTATTTGTGCTGTGAAATTAATTTTCAGTGTGTATAAAGTATGCAATCAGGCATCCATCCATCCTTCCATCCATTTTCTTCCGCTTATCCGGGGCCAGGTCGTGGGGGCAGCAGTCTAAGCAGGGTCTCCCAGACTTCCTTCACCCCAAACATGTCCTCCAGCTCCTCTGGGGGGACCCCGAGGCGTTCCCAGGCCAGCCGAGAGACATAGTCCCTCCAGCGTGTCCTGGGTCTTCAACGGGGCCTCCTTCCGGTGGGACATGCCCAGAACACCTCACAAAGGAGGCGCCTAGGAGGCATCCAGGACAAATGCCTGAGCCACCTCAGCTGGCTCCTCTCGACGTGAAGGAGCAGCAGCTGTACTCTGAGATCCTCCCGTGTGATTGAGCTCCTCACCCTATCTCTAAGGGAGCGCCCAGCCACCCTGCGGAGGAAACTCATTTCGGCCACTTGTATCCGCGACCTCGTCCTTTCGGTCATTACCCAGAGCTCATGACCTTAGGTGAGAGTAAGAATGAAGACTGACCGGTAAATCGAGCCTCTTCACCACAGTGGTCCGACACAGCGACTGCATCACTGCCGACGCTGCACGGATAAGCCTGTCAATCTCATGTTCCGTCTTCCCCTCACTCGTGAACAAGACCCTGAGATACTTGAACTCTTCCACTTGAGGCAAGGACTCTCCACCCACCCGGAGAGGACAAGCCACCTTTTTCCGGTCAAGAACCATGGCCTCAGACTTAGAAGAGCTGATCTTCATCCCAGCCGCTTCACACTTGGCTGCAAACCGCCCCAGTGCACATTGCAAGTCCTGGTTTGATGAAGCCAACAGGACAACATTGTCTGCAAACAGCAGAGATGAGATCCTGTGGTTCCCGCCCCGGACCCCCTCCAGCCCCTGACTGCGCCTAGAAATTCTGTCCATAAGTACAATGAACAGAACTGGTGACAAAGGGCAGCCCTGGCGGAGTCCAACATGCACCGGGAACAGGTCTGACTTATTGCCGGCAATACAAACACAGCTCCTGCTCCGGTCATACAGGGACCAGACAGCCCTTAGCAAAGGGCCCCGAACCCCATACTCCCAGAGCACCCCCCACAGGACACCACGAGGGACACGGTCGAATGCCTTCTCCAGATCCACAAAGCACATGTGGACTGGTTGGGCAAACTCCCATGAACCCTCAAGCACCCGATGGAGAGTATAGAGCTGGTCCAGTGTTCCATGGCCAGGATGAAAACCACACCTGGATCCGAGGTTCGACTATCGACCAGATTTTCCTCTCCAGTACTCTGGCATAGACCTTTACTGGGGAAGCTGAGAAGTGTGATTTCCTTGTAGCTGGAACACCCCCTTCGGTCCCCCTTCTTATACAGAGGGACCACCACCCCGGTTTGCCAGTCCAGAGGTACTGTCCCCAATCTTAAGTGCAATCATGCACTTAAGAATATTACATATTCTCATGCAGCTGAACTGCCTTCATGTCCATTTAGTTCATGTCAATTTGCCATGCATTTGCATTTGGTGCTGACCATGTGTGACAGATCTCCTCTCAGCACTGGCTTTCAGGGACTACTTGCATGTCATTTTATATTAATGCTGTAACATGATAAAGCCTTTACTTAACACACATTGCCTTTGTGTGCTAGTTCTTAAAATTGTTCTTTAAAAATGTGTCTTCTTGATAACCAAGTGTGCAATACCCATAATACATCTCTTCCACTCTGACACCTATACACCTGCCCCCAGGGCTTATTCTGCTCACTGTCAGCTCACACCACAAAACAGGGGTAAATCATACCTTCATGAATGGACGTTATGTAAGAGAAGGTCAAGGAGAAGATTTACAAAATGCTGTTGTGTGCTTATAGGAATTATAGACCTAACATGAGCATCTTATAATTTTCCTTGACATTGTTATTGTTATGTGTAAATGTATATTAGCTGCCATTACATATTGTGCACATCTGTATAAACATGCATGGCTGCAAGGGAGACTAAAAGAAGAAGTTTAATTAGTTTCTTTTATTTGTTAAAAAAATAAATAAATATATTGCACCCGTTTATATCAAAATAATTAATTTCCACCAGCAGTTCCTGCAGAGGTTGATATCATAAATACCGTACATGTCAGTAAAATACAGTGTATACTTATTCATTCAGTCAATCAATAAGCAGTGATGGGAAAAATACTTTGAAAATGTATTTAGTTATAGAAAACTGAATACCTACATTAAAATGTATTTTGTATTGTAAATTGTGCCTTTTTGTCCCACTGTTTGTTATGCATTAATATATTTCCAATTAGAGAATGAAAAATTATACATGCACTTACTCCAAGAGCTATTTTTTCTGACTAATACCATGCAGTTCAAAGTACATTACATGCTGAAGTATCACCACATATTCCTTTTAATTTAGGAAAGTAACTTCTGAATACCACCAAGTGAAAGAGTTTTATTTGTCAAAATTAGTATTCAGAATATTTTTTTTTTTCATACATATATTCAGTTGCTTCCCAGTATTGTTAATCTAGTCCCATTCAATATTAGTCACCACATCCTTACATTATTTATTGACATACAATTCATGTTTCTGCAATCATACAAGGCAGTTTAATGTGTACATGTTTGTTTGGTTCATAAATTGTACAAACATTCATAAATTGTACATGATATGATTTCATGATCTTGTAACACAATAAATATGCTATGCTAATTGCTAATAAAAAAAAATGTCCCATTGGCTAATACTAGGGTGACCAGATTTTCAAAATCAAAAACTGGGACATGCTAGGTTTGGGGCGGTTGGTAATGATAAAATTGTGAAACAAGTGCATAATTAAGGAAAACACCAGGGACATTTCTTGTATAAAACTGACCAATCAATGGTTTTGGATAAATCTGCTGGGACAGGGGGCAAAACTGGGACTGTCCCGGGTAAATAGAGACATCTGGTTATAGCTAATACAGCTAATACAGTACAGATAGGGTAAGAAGAATGCATGTTAATGTATTAGTGGAAGGGCAGTTGATTTATACTAGTCAGTCAATACACATATTTAGACGTGTATATAATATTAAATAAATATGTCAAAATAAAATACTGGAAAACCTTATTTTAATGCAATACTCTCAGCTGGTGCCCACTGACCCACTTTGACCCTTTTAAGTACATAGAGCATTAACTATTCACTCTCTTACATAATATACAGTGGTTTATATATGAAATCTCAGCTGCCTACTCAGCTGAATGTCCATTTGATTGTACTGGTTCAGTAATTACTCTAAATCTCATTTCTCTTTGCTTAGTTCTCATGTTTCTACAATCAATACAGCAACATCCTGTGTCTTTACTGCAACGTACACCTCTCAGCTTCATTAAATCACACAACCCTGTTTATGGACACCACTAACACAGTCATGACTGACTAGTAAATGCTCACCTCACTGGTCATAATGTCTTGTTGCTTGACTTTCAGATTATCATAAAAAATACTATACAGTGTAAGGTACGCCCTCAGGAGATCAAGCTCATGGGGTGAAAATGGGGTTAATGTTATAGTGTAGAGCCATTTGTAAGCAGTTTGTGTCCTAGCTTCCTCTGAAAGGGTGACTTTGAGAATCAGATAGCACTGTCATGTACATTGATCTATTGTTAGATGCTCAGGTCACATGACTGCCGCTCAGAGCCACTACTGACCCCAACAAGTTATATACGTTATCTATGTAAGCTATAACAATATCTCACCATTGAGTAGACATGTCACTGAACATGAAGCTAATCCAGAGCTGGAAATTTGTCCAAGCAAAAACAAATTCTGTAATAGTTGTATTTCTACAGAGCTTCTGGGAAATTTTATTCACCCAGCAATGAAGCAATGCTATCCACCAGAGCATATGACTGAAGATGATGATTTCTTTATAGAATTGGTAAATCTAGAGTCCATCATCTAGATCTCTCTTATTGTGACAACTGTACAGGATGATACAAACTATGAAAACATTGTACACTGTCTCCAGAGAATGGAAAAATTATGCTCTATAATAACTGCACCTTGTAGAATCCATGCCCTCACTGTTGGGGCATGACCTATAGGTCACACATCTTTACCAATTAGGTTGTCCTGAGATTGAACTGACACTGTCAGGGTCTTAAATGAATGAGCTCACCCACAGCTCTGTGTCTGACTCTCACCTTAACACAGAAAACACATCTGATTGTTCTCTCCCCAAGGTTTTCCATATCAGCCAACATGACATTAACTTGTGCTATTTTTGCTTTTAAACTAGAATGACTGATGCTGTCCACTGTACATCTGCTACCATATTGCTCTGACAACTTAACAGCCTGAATCCACTTGTTAATTTGTTGCTTGCCTCAGATTTTAGGTTCTTGTTTCTAGTGAATATGTTAACTCTAAATTGTCAGTTGTCAACAAGGGCCATTGAGGGTTTCTTTTAACTGTACTTGTGTTAGAAGATAATGAGAGCACTTCTTAACAATGTCTCCAGGCATGTGTACAGATCCAACTCAGTTAACAGTTTTTTTCTCTGAGCAGCTGTGCAAGTGAGAAAGGTGTGTTCATTTTGTCATGACCACCAGATGTTTGGGGCTGTATTGTCCAGGGGCAATAACACAGCAGTAAGCATGGCTCAGCTAAAACAACCATGGCACAAATTAGCTCATATCATTTGTGTTTCATGTAGCACCTCTTCACCACAGTTGGACTGCTGGAGAATTCCCTCTGGCCATGTTTTATAAGTCACTGATGCACAGCTTTCAGCTCATATTAAATACATCTCACTCAATCTCAAACTTGACATTGAGGGTTATGACATACACCATACACGTGTGTGTGTGTGTGTGTGTATAAAATGTTATATAAAATGTGTTTCTATATATAAAATCTGTTTTCTCACCTTCATCCAGCTCAGGTCCTCGGGAGCCTGTGAGTTCTGCGCAGTATCTTTGCTGTTCCTAGTACTGCACCTTTCTGGACTGAGATGTCCGGATGTCCATTGTTTTTCCCGGTATCTGCTGTAGCCATTCTTCCAGTTTGGGGGCACCACTAATGCCTTCACTTTCCAGGCTTTCTCCAGCTCCTCCTTGAGCCTCTGGTATTTTTCTAGTTTCTTGTGTCGCTTAATATTGCGATGTCCACCACCACGACTTTGCTCTGTTGCTTATCCACCATCACTATGTCTGGTTGGTTTGCCCCCACCATCCTGTCAGCCTGTAGCTGGAAGTCCCACAGGATCTTGGCTCGGTCGTTCTCCACAACCTTTGGAAGGGTTTCCCACCTTTCCCACTTTGCACAAATGCTTCTGTACACTATGCCCGCCACTTGGTTATGTCGCTCCATGTATGCTTTCCCTGCCAGCATCTTACACCCCGCAGTTATTTGCTGGACTGTCTCAGGAGCCTCTTTGCACAGTCTACACCGTGGGTCTTGTTTTGTTCCGGTGGTTCGCCCCGTGAAGGGGCTTGTCCTGCCATGATGGTCCTCCTCTTCCTCTGGACCCCACTGTCTGAGACATTCTCTGAGCAGCTCATCTGTCGGGGCCTTGTACTTGATGTACTCAAGGAGCTTGGATGTTTCATTCTGGACAGTGGTTCCCACACTCACGAGTCCTCGGCCTCCTTCATGCCAGCTTGCCTACAGTCTCAGGGTGCTGAATTTGGAATGGAAAGTAGCGGGCGTAGCTGTTTACTGCCTGCGCCTTGTTCTTGTATATATACAGTCATGGATAAAATTGTTGGTACCCCTCTTATAATGAAAGAAAAATCAACAATGGTCACTGAAATAACTTGAAACTGAGAAAAGCAATAATAATTTTTTTAAAATCCTGACAAATAACCAATGAAAATCAGACATTGTTTTTGAATTGTTGTTCAACAGAATTATTAAAAAAAAAAAAAAAAAACTAATGAAACTGGCCTGGACAAAAATGATGGTACCCCTAGAAAAGATTGTAAATACTTGGACAACAGGGACATGTTAAACTTAGGTGTGTCCTCTAATCTGCATCACAGGTGTCTTCAAACTTCTCGTCAGTCAGTCTGCCTGTTTAAAGGGCGACATGTGTCATTGTGCTGTTTGGAGACATGATGAACACAACACTGAACGTGGACCAGAAAAAGAGAAGAAGAGAATTGTGTTAGGAAACTAGAAAGAAAATGATAGACAAGCAGGTTAAAGATAAAGACCACAAGCAGTTTGATGTTCCTGTGATTACAGTTACACAGTTCAGAAGTTTAAGGTCCACAGGACTGTAGCCAACCTCCCTGAATGTGGCTGCAAGAGGAAAATTGATGACAAATACAAGAAATGGACCATACAAATGGTAACCAAAGAGTCTAGAACAACCTCCAAACAAATTAAATGTGAACTCGAAGGGCAAAGTACATCAGTGTCAGATCGCACCATCCCTCACTGTTTGAGCCAAAGTGGACTTCGTGTGAGGACACCACTGTTGAAAGTAAATCATAAAAAAGTGAGATTGGAATTTGCCACAATCCATATTGACAAGCCGCAAAGCTTCTAGGAGAATGTCCTTTGGACAGATGAGACAAAACTAGAGCTCTTTGGCAAGACAGGTCAGCTCTGCATTCACAGATGCAAAAAGAACACTGTCCCTACTGTGAAACATGGAAGAGGCTTGGTTTTGTTCTGGAGTTGTTTTGCTGCATCTGGCACAGGGTGTCTTGAATCTGTGCAAGATACAAGGGAATCTCAAAACTATCAAGGTATTTTGGAATGAAATGTGTTGCCTAGTGTTAGAAAGCTTGGTCTCAGTCATAGGTCATGGGTCTTCCAACAAGATAATGACCCAAAACACACAGCTAAAAACATCCAAGCATGGCTAAGAACAAAACATTGGACTGTTCTGGAGTGGTCTTCTGTGAGCCCAGATCTCAATTCTCTTGAACATCTGTGAAAGGAGCTGAAACATGCTGTCTGGAGAAGGCACCCTTCAAACCTAAGACAACTAGAGCATTTTGCTCATGAGAAATGGGTCAAAATACCAGTTGATCAGTGCAGAAGTCTCATTGTCAGTTACATAAATCATTTGCTTGCAGAATTTGCCTCAAAAGGTTGTGCAACAAAATATTAAGTTAAGGGTACCATCATTTTTGTCCAGGCCAGTTTCATTATTTAGTTTTTTCTAATTCTGTTGAACCACAGGTGAAAAGCAATGTTTGATGTTTGTTGGACAATTTTCTGTAGATTTTTATTTATTATTGCTTTTTCTCATTTATTTCAGTGATTATTGCTGATTTTTCTTTCATTGCCAGAGGGGTACCAACAATTTTATCCACGACTGTATATATATGGCACAAAATTTTGAAGCTTATGGCAATTATGCATGAGTTAAATTTAGTATGTCAGTGTTATCTTACATTACAATCTCTTTGGAAACATCAAACGGATGCTAATTGGAAAATATTATAGCCAAGTTGAAAAAAGCAACTCCTTTCATCCTTTCAAAATGTATTGCTTAGGTAAAAAAAAAAAATACATGAATGCAAAATAATTGTATAATTTATATACACAGTACAGCAGAATGTCCTTACTTGCATTCATCCCCTCATTGGTCATCCTCATGGTCTTAATTTTGACATTGCCATATCTATTATCATCCCTCTTCCAATGCTCACTCCTTATGTGTATTTGTCCCACCCACATTTTGCCACTCATTCGCTTAACTCTTCTCCACACGATTTGATCTACGACCGACTCCACTTTCCTCATCGCCACACCCCGCACCCTTACTCCACATTGCCTCTCTGATTCACACATATGTTCAGCAATTTCTTTTGTGCATTTTATTTCTTTCCTCTATTTCTTCAGTGGTTTTATGTAATTAGCTAAAATTTCATTCTTAGTGCACTTTATAGTGTTTTTGTATAATATTTGTGACAGAATTTATAGCTGATGTCTTTAGAGCTTAGTGACCCCTGTGTGTGAGTGCAGCCATTGGAGATGGCAGATTTGGAGCTGCCTCTTACTCTGCGTGTGGGCGGTTGTGTTTTTGGTCTAGATTTGGAGAATGATGAACATGTCCAGCGCCCCTTTGGGAGCAGAGCTCACCGATGAGGAAAAGGAGATCATCAACAGTGTACTGGCTCGTGCTGCCATGATGGAGGCCATGGAGCAACAGAGGATAGAGTAAGATGATGTAAACTAATTCTAACATATCAGTTACCATACGCCTACAAAATTTTATGTATTTATTTAATTAGTTCAGTTCAAAGTAGCATATAATTAGATTTTGTTCATTGTAAACTGCTATATAGATCTAAAACTACATAATACTGTAATAGAAATTGGTCTAACGACTTTCTGTTTAAAACTCTCAGTGTTATTTCACTATGGCATGCCTGTTTTTATTGTCATAACTGACTGCAAGACAGTTTGAACCGTACATGTATGACTCAGTGTCTGAACTTTTGAGTAATCGTAAGTGAAGAGTATAGGGAGGTGATCGGGGTGATAGTCATTTTCTGTGTACTCGAGTCTTGAATGTAGAATGATGCAAGATGCATTAATTGAAATGCAACTTATGAGTAAGCTAATTTTGAGGGAACAATAATAAAAGGTCCTCTTAAAGTGTGAATGTCCATTTACATACAGTTTCAGTCAAATGAAATACAATTAAATACTTTTTGATCTGAACCATTGAAACAAATTCTTCTTTTCTAATCTACTGAAGATGAGCTGTAAGTGTCAGGACTTACAGAACATGTGTTTGCAGGCGCCTATCCACTCGGCTGGATAATATTAAGAAGACTGCATGTGGAGATGGCCAGTCACTCTGCCTTATATGTGGAGCTGGATTTGGACCACAGGGAGTCACAGCTGTCCTCTGTGCACACTGCAACAAAGTAGGTGTGCAGACCCAGCAGATGCATTCATTACTGTACACATGTAATCAGTGCAGTATGTAGTTCCTTGGAGGATTCCTATAGAGATAATACATGCCAAGCCAACCATATGCTAACTTCTTATGACTTATGACTTATGACTATTTATGGTGTTATGTTTCACCTTCTGTCTATACTGTCAATCACAAAACATAAGGTTATTGCTATCTTGACACTAGATGAAATATTTTCCAGTTACCTTCCATTTGAAAAGTAAATCTTTTCAGATCTGACCATGTATTTCTTTGCAGCACATGTGCAGTAAATGTGGGATCTACAGCAACAACAGGGCCAGCCCAATGTGGCTGTGCCAGATCTGCAATGAGCACCAAGAGGTGAGAAAAAACAAGGCTAATAAAGTCACAGTATTTTGTCACATAAACTATTTTTGAGCTATGGAAGCACTGAGAAGCACCCAGTTGTATGTTTATCTATGTTTGATCTGGCAAAATTACCTTTCATAGCTCTTAGTATTTGAAGTAAGCAATGAGTAGTCTAATATTTACAACAATCAGTACCATTTTGCACTTTAAATAGTTTTATTTATGTTACAATGATTTCTCTATATGTTTGAATGTATCGCAATATCAGTACATCGTTTGCCAGTCATAACATTGTAATCTATTAAATGTTAATTGGATGAGCAATTATACCATAAAACAATATTATGATAATTTTGATTGAGTCTAGTTTATAAATAACCAAATGGCAGTTGTGCTCAACATAGAGAGTTACTGACAGTTCTCCTTGTTGTTTTCAAGGTGCAGAAACGGTCAGGAGCTTGGTTCTTCAAAGGAAGAGAGCTGCAGCCTCTCCCAGGGCCCCTCCTGCTGTCTAAACCACGAGAGTCCCGCCATGAGTCCAACTCTGCTCCAGACAACCAAAACAGGACACAAGCAAAAGCTATGCATCATCAAGAGCCAAGTAACACACTTTTAAAATAATTTTAGGACATTGCTCAACTGAAATATACATTTTTTGTATTGCATGTAAACTTAACTGTCACACAGATATTTAAGTACATGGCCATACCACACTGCACTAAACCACACTTGACACATGAATATAAAGTGTTTTAACATTTGGTGGCACAAATGAAGATCTGCCAAGCTACACAAAAGCATGTCATTGTTTGTTATTGTCTAATGCCATGCTGCGAACCAGAATCACATCCATTATTTTCACGCAATGCATAACTGAATGAAAGCAAACTCCAGACCCCCCTAATCTTCTAAAGCTTACATAGAGAAAAATATTGCAAAAACAAACAAACAAACAAATAACACAATACAAAATGCAAAAAAAGAAACTATGCAAAATGTCTGATCTTAATCAATATTGTTCTGCCAAAGTGAGCAGTTGGTGTATATTGGAATGCACTATACAACTATGACAATGCCATGTAAATTACCCCAGTGTATTTAGGAAACTAGACTAGGAGGCATCATTGTCTCTGTTGTGACTCCTTAGAGGCTGGTGCTGAGCCGCTGGCCCTGCAGTCCTCTGGATCAGAACAATGGGAGCAGACGGCAAGAACAACAGCTGACAGCAGTAATGAGGGTCAGGCCTGTCCATCGGCAGTAATGAAAACAGAAGGACATGCGTTAGCCCCCAAACCTCCGCGGGCTAGTACTCAACAGGCACTCTGCAGCTCAGGTGGATATGCTGTTCAACAATCAACGCTATACTGAAAAAATCTTAACAACGCTTTACTCAGATGGGACACTATTGTTGTTAGTTATTTTGTTTTGACCTGTTAGTAAATGTAATCAAATTAACAATTTAAATTCTGCTATATATATATAGCTATATATATATATACACACACGAGACAAATATTAGGTCTTAAATGCTTACTGTGTTACAGATGTGCAAAATAAATGGTCACAGAGAGAAGAGGTCCTTGCATCTGCTGCTATGGAGGAAAAACAGCCTCTTGTGGCCAGTTCCATCTCATCCTACACTCCAGCTCCCAGAATGACTCCAGTGATGAATAACATTACCCACCACCCCCCTCTTGCAGAGACAACACACAACGATGACAATGAGTATGACTCAGACGATGCCAGTGAGTAATAACATTCCTTTGATTGATCAGAAATTAATGTGTCTTGTTACAACTGCTAAAACCTTTACTAATGATGGACACTACTTGCCCTTTTACTACATCCTTGGCTAATAACTACTTAGTACATAATTTACAAATATCAACACAACTGCTATACACATCTTGAAAAGTTGCCACAATAGAATAAAAAACTATTATTCTCCTTCTTGGATGTATAATTGTGTTTCTGTTCTGCAGCAACACTGGGATCACTGGAGTTTGATCTTCTTTATGAACAGGAGAGTCATACCTTAAAATGTTGTATCATCAAAGCTAAGGTGAAAAGACATAGCAAGTATTGTAACAGTATTAGAAATCAGTTGTGTTTGTTTCTCATCATTGTTTATATTTGAAACAGGGTTTGAAACCAATGGATTCCAATGGCCTCGCTGATCCTTACGTAAAACTGCATCTCCTACCCGGAGCTAGTAAGGTATTAACTTATTTTTTAAAGGTGGGCTATTTTGTACATTTTTATTGTCTACTCTCTCCAATAAAACATTTATTCAGTATTCATTCTCTTCCTTTTGTCCAAACCCAGTTTGGCTTTTCAGGCTTTATGTCCTAGACATAACAATACTTGTACCACTTTCCTATGATACCATAAGCTGAGCACCTTTTCTTTAGTCCTCGTACACTTTCATACATTTTGTTTTGCTTGTACGGACCTCCACATGATTGGATAAAATATAGAATAGATTCAGCTATTGTTCCACAGGTGCATATTGATTTGCACTCTATTCCCATGGTGTTTGCCTCCAGCCTTTCTGGACCTTTGCTGTTTGTTGTTGGCCTATTGTTCTGTGATGTGTCCATATCTAGCACTGTTCATGTATAAATGACAACATCACACTAATGTTGCTGAACATTTACTTTAAAACAAAAAAAATATAACAATAGTTAATTAATATGATATTATAGAGTTAAAATATAATGTTCGATTCGTAGTTGTAGCTGAATCCACAACAAGTGTCAGTACTAACTGCAGCTATAAGAAACTCATTTGTTGTTATATATTAAAATAATTAAAAGTAATATAATGACTTCAGTTGTACATAGGGTAGACGTAAAATGGGAACTGTAGCACACGAGTAAATAGTTGAAAATCATTTAGCGAGCATTATTAGTCCATTAATTATTTAATATTGAATACATTTTTATGAGTGAATGATATGATGAGTGATATTTTGCAGGCAAAACCAATTTTGTCTTGATTCACTGATCTTGAGCAGATCTCGATATATGCCTTTTTCTGTCTGCATAAGAACAACATTTCACCTAATATTATAATTTTAATAATTTCATGTCATTTATACTTTGCTTTGATATACTCTTTAGTCCAACAAGCTTCGCACCAAGACGCTAAAAAACACTTTAAATCCAGTGTGGAATGAGACTTTGGTCTACCATGGAATCACAGATGAAGAAATGTCACGTAAAACCCTTCGGTAATAATTTACTAATGCTTGGTACTGTTCCCTCCAATGTATTTAATAATTGGGTAACAATTTGCTTTGTTCCCAGGCTTTCAGTGAGCGATGAAGACACATTTGGGCATAACGAATTCATTGGTGAAACACGGGTGGCCCTCAAAAAACTCAAGTTCAACCAAAAGAAAAACTTCAATGTTTGTTTAGAGAGGGTGATACCGGTATTCAGTTTTTATTGCCATAAGAAAATATCTCTATTTGTCCCCATAAATAAATCTCACATATGAACTCCTCCCCAGGTGAAAAAGACTGTTGGAGGCTCATCTAGGGGCATGGCTTTGTATGAAGAAGATGTAAGTATAAGTACACACCAATAGGTTAGCAGGATATATATAAAACAATGGGAATTTGAAGAACTATCCAAATTTATAATCCACAAATACTAAACCTCATACTTTTTTGTAAAGAATTGGCTCTACAAGCTTATCATATTAAACTTGTGGCTTAAAGTTCTATTAACACAACAAACTGTCTTGGGGTTGAATAGTGGCACCACTTTCTGAAGCTGCTGTGGATTATGAGTTTAAAACTCATAATTATGACTTTTAACCCTCTCCAGGCAGGCATTACAGATTTGCAACAGCTAAATTCCAATTACCTACTTACTCCACATCCATATTTTATTAGCTTTTTTTACTCAGGAGCCTTTTCTCCCATCCATGCTGATAAATGTGGACGATGCAGACTGTGCAAGAATGGCTACACAAAAACAGCCTGCCAGAAGTGCAAAATACTTTTTTTGTTCACAAAGGATAAAAAAGTCAGGATTGTATATTACTACCCCATATTATAATTTTCCCCAAATATCAGATTTTTCCTGATACTAAACATTAATTTGAGCCTGAGAGGGTTAAAAATCCTAATTAGGACTTTTAAACTCAGAATTATGAGTTTAAAACTCATAATTATGACTTTCTATGAGGCTTTTATTTTTTATTTACTGGCGGAAATAGGCTTCCATATTATGCTGATGACAAAGAAGATGAAGAATTTTGTGCCAGTTTCTGTTACATGTGGATAGGTCTAGAATATTTACCTTAAACCAGGTAAACAAATTTGCACTCTGACTGTTAAACAGTTAATAATACGGTTAATATTAAGCTATAGATTTAGT
This sequence comes from Boleophthalmus pectinirostris, assembly GCF_026225935.1. Taxonomy (NCBI): domain Eukaryota; kingdom Metazoa; phylum Chordata; class Actinopteri; order Gobiiformes; family Gobiidae; genus Boleophthalmus; species Boleophthalmus pectinirostris. Next base: position 23,977,403 of record NW_026571133.1, on the reverse strand, counting down.
TAAGAGTGGAGTGGAGCAACGTGGCAAAAAAAAAAAAAAAGAAGCTAGAAATCACCTGTGTAGCTGCAGTTGGACCCAGAACTAACATCATCGCTTAAAGGTGCACTGTGTAACGTCTAAGGAGGAGGGTCCGCTACTTGCTTGTTTCCATGGAGATGTTATTTATTTTCCTGGAATATTCCACAGTTGGGCATTAAGAATATCTCATTTTCAGTTGTTCAACTGCAGGTGTTTTATAGCTCAACGATATCTTTTAAAAACAGGAATTCTTACATGTGTAGCCTTTCTTCTCCATATATCTGACCATTAATGTGTCTCCATAGTGATTACCAAATTTATTTTCATACTATGAAATAATCAAGGCAAAACACTAATATCTCCATGGATCCTCTACCAGCAAAGTTACACAATGCGCCTTTAACAACTCTATAGGGATGACTGTAGTGATGTCACATGAATACAATTGTGTGACTGTGTAATGATTAATAATAACTTTTATGCATCAATACTACGCAATTGTACTGTTTCCTGAGTAGGCCAGATAATCACAGTATGAGCCTACTCAGAGCAGTATTAACATCATTAATGATTGCTGTTTTTTTTGTTTTGTTTTTTTTTAGCTGTATGATGGTGATGATTCTGAGGAGAGAGGACGCATTCTTGTATCACTGATTTATAACAGTCAGAAGAGCTGTCTGATTGTAGGTGTGGTCCGTTGTGCTCACCTGGCTGCAATGGACTCCAACGGCTACTCTGATCCTTTTGTCAAAATGTATGTATGATGTCTGTGTTGTATATCATGAATCACAATTAATTAAAACTCAAATTGCATAAAGTCTCCTGTTTATATCTTTTGAATGTTGTAGATGTCTCAAGCCTGATATGGGAAAGAAAGCTAAAAACAAAACACAAACAAAAAAGAAGACTTTAAATCCAGAGTTTAATGAGGTGTTGCTTTAAAATATCTCTCTTTACTCTTTTTTTTTCCCTGTTGTCTAACTCTGATTTTGTTGTGCTCTAGGAGTTCAGTTATGAAATAAAACATGGAGAACTTGCCAAAAAAACACTTGACATCTCTGTGTGGGACTATGACATGGGCAAATCCAATGATTTTATTGGTAAGTCTCATGTCTGGTCATGATGGGCTCCTCAGATTTTTCCCCATATTATAGTGTGCTTTGTTTTTGACAGGGGGATGCCAGCTGGGTATCCAGGCTAAAGGTGAATGTCTGAAGCACTGGTATGAATGCCTGAAGAACAAAGATAAAAAGATTGAGCGTTGGCATGTATTGTCCAATGATAGCTCAGTGCAGTTTGAGGATTGAAATCTCCTCCTTTACATGTAGCTATTCTTTTCCTTCTTCCCCTTAAAAAGTATATAAAGCTATCATAAGCTGTTCTGAAGCAACGTTTAAACTGTACTTAACAGATTTACATAAATATTGACTCTTGAGGTGCCCTGGCCACATCTTACAAACGAACATAGAAATATTACATGTAACAAAAAAGCTTATCCTAAAAGCTGCACTTACCTTAAAGACTTTATCTGGTTCTTTGAAGCCTTGTGTGAGTGGTGATGAACTATGGCTTCAGCCCAGATGCAAAGGGGGAATTCCCTCTGACCTCATTTCCTGTGCTGCTGCTGTGCTCCTGTCATACAACATTGTGTCTGTGTGATCAGCTGATACATGACAACATGTAGTGCTTGCATCATCAAAGCAGTCATTTTACTTGTGCTATTGTATAAAATATTGTAGTATCTGTTTATTTTCATGTTCAGTGTAACAACATGGATTATGTTACAGAGGTGTACAGGATGGACGATCATTGATTGATCTCCTAAACATGCATCTGCATGACATTAAGTGTAATACAGGATTAAACATAATTTATGTAATATATAAATCCTCATCATATCAATAATATATTGTTTGTTGTGTATATCATTATTTGAACACACTGATTACGTTGTGTTGTAAAATGACTGCACATTCTCCCCATGTTGTACATCAGATACTATAATAAACAATGCAGTATGACACATTTCTTTGTGATGATTTGTAAAGTGACATGGCACAAACTTTGTCTTAATCAGGCGAGGGTTTGACCAATCAGCTCAGACCGACACGCAGCTGCAAGGACCGTGAACTTTGAACTTTCTGAGATAAAAGTGCTCTTTTGTCCAACTAGGTGAAAGTTTGTGGACTTGTTAAACTTTTGCTAATTTTTTATGATCAAAAGAAATTAATAAATAAAACTAATATTTAAAAATATGATCACAACTCAAACAGATGGACTTTGTCACCATGTTAATTTGCCAGTTTGCCATTTACTATGTCACGAGACAATGTTAATGATTTTTTCGATTTTTTCTCACATATCACTCACTTCCATTAAAAATAGTCAGATTCCGTGACTACATTATTTGTAAATTATTCATTTTGCACAATGCGGTGGATTGTTTACAATATAAAATAAAATACTTAAATTAAATAGATAAAATATTATTTTGAGTGACATTTTGTGCAAGGCTTTTCAGACTAAGTGTACACTCTGTCTGCATTAGTCACATTTGCAGATTGATAACGCCGGTGGTAATATGGAGTTGTGATCAATAGAGTCACGGTCACTGTCAGGAGTGCCTGTCAGGAGAGACTGAAGCCTTTAGGCAGTATTTGATGGAAACTTGTCAAATATCACGTGACTACTTGATGATGCGCCATGCGTTTTAGACCTTAGACAACTAGTTTATCTACGCACCGGAACTCACCTCCCCTTTTTGTTTATTATTTAAACCAAACTCAGCTTGGTATCTGCCCTTTTCTGTCAGTCTTCACCACAGACACAGGGATTTTAAAACATCCTCTCAGGCGTTCTGTCTTCTGCGTTTCCAGCCGCGCGCACCATGACGCACGTCTATCCGGTGGTCGCTTTGACACTCCTCACAGTCAGCTTAGCAAATGCATCCTTCCTTTGCACATGGACTAAAGTTTTGTCAAACAGCGAAGTGCACTACAGTTTCTTGCGGGGAGACGGAGGGGGGTCTCTGCGGCTCTATCACAGCATCTGGTCATCACCAGGTACAATGCAAAGCTGCTCCTTCAGCGACAACAAAACAGTCATTCGAAAGTATACTACTTTGTGTCGGGAAAATAAGCAGGCATTTTCACACCAACTAGACTTGAGTTTTGACTATATGTTTGATGAGCAATGTACCTCCCTGGATTCTCTGCAAAACGCGCCCCACGAAGAGCACAGCTTCAAGAGAAGGCTAGTTAGAAGCACCAGTCAAGATGCTCTGTCTAAACCGCGCGTCAAGCGTGGCTTCATTGTCCCTGGAACGCTGTGGTGTGGCTCTGGGAACAAGGCACCATCGTATTCAGATTTAGGTAGGATACTTATTTTTGTTTTACAATAGTTTTTACAGTTTTATAATATATCCCTGAATTTAATATTTTCTTATATATGTAGGTGTGTTTTCAGGGACAGACAAATGTTGCCGTGAACATGACCAATGCCAAGACACCATTCTGTCCTTTCACTCCAAGTTTGGAGTCTTTAACAGCAATATCTTCACCATGTCTCATTGTGACTGTGACAACAGGTAAAATCATATTCAAATTTCTATATTATTTTAACCCACTGTCTTTGTTGCTTAAGATGCTCAAATTATTTCCTAGATTTCGCAGTTGTCTAAAGGAAGCTCAGGACAGCATTTCTGATGTGGTTGGTTACACATTCTTCAATCTTCTCAAGATGCACTGCTTTGAGTTCTCATACAGACTACAATGTACAGAGAGAAACTGGTTTGGGATGTAAGTTCTCACAGTGTTTGATGGTAATTCAGACCATTATATTTCTGAAATTAACTTTTTCATTGTAGGTGCAAAGAAACCAAAATGGCTCTTTATGCTGAGGTTCATGCTCCCACCTTGTATGTGACAGATACACTAGAAGATGTGAATAGCACTAGCCTCAACATGACCACCATGTCCACTCCTGTCTACAACATCACAGAACCACTTTACCCTATCATGTTAGAGTCTACTAGTCCCACACAGACTATATCCATCATGCCAACTACAGACACACCACTGAGGGCTACCACTGTATTACCCACAAGAGCGCCTAAACAATCTGTACCACTGTCGGATGCTTATATTACAGGTAATCAATGATGTACAGATCTGTTTCATGTATTGAATTTAATTTGTGGTGTGGTCGCATTGAACCTGTCCTTGTATTTTTATCTTCCAGAGAGGCAGAAGTCTTGTGCTGTCTTCAAGTATCTTGATGAATGTGAGAATAGGATCCTTCCTCTGCAAAGGAAATATGGCTTTCACAGCAATGAACCAAGGACAATGTACCACTGTAACTGCACCAACAGGTAAAAGAAAATTCTAGTTTTAAACAGATAAATTCAACTCTATTGTAAATATTTACTTGCAGTGACCCTATGGCTGATTGGAGTGGATTTGTATGTGCACAGACATGGTGTGATGTTTTGTAACTCAGAACTAGGCCACTCATTCACATAGTTACATAAGACACAGCAGCAAAGCTTTATAAATTTGAACACAGATGCATTTAGATTATATCTGAGGAGTGAGAATGCTTGTACTGCCTTCTCATGCATGTTGTTGATGTGCTGGTGTGACTATGCATATTATTTAGATTTATTTAGAGTTATTGTTATTGTCCTTGCAGATTATTCCAGAGTTTGGCCGCTCACCCGACCCTGACTGAAGTTAAGACTCTTCTGTTGGACCATGTCTCTCAATCCTGTTTTGTGTTACAAGACTGCACGGCGGGACAAATGTTAGTGAACCCTTTACGCACAAGCTCTGATATAATTACATGGCACCGCTCCAGTCAAACATCCTTTAATCTCTGTCTCTGTCCGCTTGGTCTCACAGCTGCAAAGTGGTAGCGGTTGGTACACAACTCTCTCAGGAGGCTACCAGCAGTGCACATGTGAAGGAGCAGCGCCATCTACAGGCGATGAGACTAAATGTCAGGAGACCAACTCTGAATAAGGCCACTAAAGACAGATCTACTAGACTTCACAGACTGTGTCTCAGAATGGCGTTGCCCCAAATCCACAAACGCAGAAGAAATCACACCAAGGAAACTAACAAAAAGAAACAAGAATGAGTATAAAGCACTACACATGCTGTGAGTTGGATGCAAAAGAATCTGCAAACTAAATACACAGTCCTACATGAAATAGCTTAGGTATCTTCCCTTTAATTCGATCTTGTGTCTTCAAGATAACTGACTTGGTTGCGGTGCGCTGAACTGTTTATCCTGACAGTGGGATGTTTTGTAATCTATAATAGAAAATACTGTGATGTTGTGTTTTCAGAGTTTAAAATACCTTCCAAAGATTCCATAATCATTTAAGTAATAAAGTTATTTCTGTGCTGTCACAACACCCATACCACATTACTGTCTGTTCTTATGTCAGCCTTTGTAAATATTTAAGACGTTAATAGATGCTATGTACAGCTCTGTATTGCCATTTCTGCTCCAAAATAATGTAAATACATGTAAATAAATTTATTTTCTTACTATGTTATTATAGCTTCTGAACCTGTGTTATTATATATATATATATATATATATATATATATATATATATATATATATATATATATATATATATATATATATATATATATATATATATATATATATATATATATATATATATATATATATAAAACTCATTCCTTTTATTTATTATTTTAAAATGTTCATAATAAAGTTGGATACAATGTGAGTACAGTGGTGAAGTCCATTCTTCACTATACATGTTAAGAGCATCTGTGTAATAAAAGCGCGCAGGTAACTCTACCCCTTCGTGATGTCACGAGGAGGAGTAATTGAACCTATGCTGAAGTCTGGAGCTAAAGTCTGGAGCTGTGGACCGGATCCCCGCCTCTCATCGGACCCACATTCCGCTACTAGGAACATGGCGCACTTAATGCGGACCAACTTTACACAAGGGAAATGTAGGAGTATTGCTAATTAGCCCAAACATCAGAAGTGTCGTTGTTGTTGCTAGCAGTAAGCTTTTGTCCCGTGTCCCGTGGCTCAGTGTTTTCCGACCCTCCTTCACTGTTGGTATGGGATGAAAGTTTGGAGCAGCAGTCACTGAAGTTAACGATGGAGAAGCCAAGAGCTAAGAAAGAAAAGGTAAATGGGCACGAAAACCTACAGGCTACTAGTTAGTTTGTTTAACAATATGGTAACCTATTTAGAATAAGTCATTAATACGCTTAGTTTCTTTGTTGCCTTAACAGTTTGTCTTAGCAGTAAATTCAAATCTAGTCTGTCTTTCTTCCTATTGACTTTGCACCGTTATTTTTCATGATAACTTTCCTTTTTAGACCTTTAGTCGGGTAACAATGTCATCTGGTGGACACTTGGAGTAGTAGATGCTTTAAGTTTGTGCCAGGTTCTGCTCAAAAGAAAAGTTAACATTCACAGCTGACACTAACAGATTGTCTAAACAATAATGGAAAAGTGACTTTACTATGTGTATGTCACTGTCACTAATAAAAGGGTCAGATAATGATAGTGGCTCAACATAAAGAGCATTTACCCCTGAACTATTCTTATTATCACAAGTGCAGAGAGACACTTCTCTGTTTTATACGTAATACGAAACTGTCTTTGTTCAGTGGAGCATTTTAAGCTACTTTAGTAGGCCACTATAAATTCAGTTCCATTATCCAGAGTTTAGTATTTTATTTTATTCTTATTTTTTTGCTTTGACCCAGAGAGACTGTAATTCAGTCTGTGTTTGACAGGGTGTGCATGGATCCTTTGCTATTGTTTTTCCACCATACAGATCTCATCTGATTTTATGGCCCTACAGTAGCTGTGCATTAGTCAGTGGTATATGTCATGACCATGACACTCTTGGTAAGGTTCAGTCAGAGCAGAGGCAGCATCACGTTGAGTGAGTACAAGCTGTCTGCTCATCCAAGTGTCTACTTATGTCAGGCGTCTTTTGTGTGCGTAAGATGCTGCTAAGCTAAAATGGCATCCATATGATGATAAGTAGTAGACCACATGCTCTTGGAGCTTTGTAATTTAAACATATAGAACCATTGTTATGCCTTATAATTTAAGAGACTGCCATAGCATCACTTTTATACCTGTATTATTTTAAATGTCCTAGCTATAAAACACAGATTTTGACACAATTCAACATAGTATTGATTAATAGGACCTTTAGTAGGTTGTACCGCAATATTAGAAAATATGCTGGCATACATAATGCTACATGCATTTAACCATACTGTGTTAACTTGCAATGTGAAATTACACAAGGTACGACAATGTTCATTTCATGAACTCTGATCTGTAGATTATGTCCAAATGCCATTTTAATTCTGGAAACCAAAATATTTCCACACAGAAACATTTCATGTATTGAAACGGTTTTCAAAATAATCAAGTCTTATGCCTTATTATGGCAATGTTGATACATCACAGAGGTGATGAATAACAGACATTATAACGTTACAGTTTTAAAAATTAATCGATGAATTGCTATTATTACTCCCAGCGATTACAATTTTTTTTTCCAGCTAATCTGTCTGTTCTCATAATAGAGTGCTGAAACTGCTGTAATATATTGGACAAAATGGTAAAAACACAGAACAAGCCAAAGAATTTTGTTTTGTTTTGTTTGATGAGCTCTGTTAATTTTATTACTTAAATAATATGGCAGCTGCCATACATTGCACTTTAAGCTATCCCATTGCCATTGTTCAAATGTATAAAAAAAACATTGTGTGTGAGGGAGAGAGAAAGAGGCAATAATGAGAGATAATGAAGGCCTTGGTGTGCACTCTGGTGAAAAGACAAATTTGGAAACACCAGATCTGGGAGGGGAACGCCGCTGCAAAAAACTAACCTCAGTGTGCAGTTTGTGCGGGTGTGACGGAAACCAATGAGAGGAACAGACTTTTGCTCAATTTTGGCTTTATCCTTCTTGATATCTCTGAGGAATTTAGGACACCGTAATAATAAAATATTTACTGTACTGTTTTACTAATAATAACTCACTGAAAAAAGCGAAATACAATGTATGTTGCTTTGGTAAAATTTTTTCACAGCAAAATACATTTACACATAAAGAGAATAACCACACTAATAACTGGTGTGTTTTTACAAAATAAATCTGATCATTAAAAGGATCTGATAATTTGGAAGGCAAAGTATATATAATTTTTAAACAACTTTCTAACCCTAACCTAGTGTAAATTTTTTTTTTTCATTATTGTCTTTGCTACATTAATTAGTCCCTTTTTGGTATATTTTTCCCTACCTGCACAGGTGTGAACAAGCAGATTACTCATATCAAATATCAACATTTCAATAAACACCAGAAATCAGATTACGATTTTTGATCTTTAGGCATCACAAACATAGCAAATGCTTTCTTATAATAATATTCCATTTCTCATTCTAAATTTAGTTTTTTATTTTCTGCAGTTCTCTTTTTTTGGCTCCCGCTCCAACAGTAAGACCAGTGGTGCCCAGCCTTCGCCCTCTTTATCCTCTTCCTCCCCAGTGTCTCCATCCTCTGCAGTTAAAAAACCTGATACCCAGTTCTCACCTGGTCTTGGCCTAAACAAAGCTGAATTCCTTGAGAGAGTCCGCCGCAGCAACCAGGCTTGCCAACAGGGGGAGTATGCATTGGCTGTTCGTTTATACACCGAGGCCCTCTCTGCGGACCCCCAAAACTGCATCTTGTACAGTAACCGCTCCGCTGCCTACCTCCGCCTTGGCCAGTACAGCACTGCCCTGGACGACGCTATCAAGGCACGACTCATCAACCCCAAATGGCCAAAGGTAAGAGGCAGGCTTCCATCTAACCTTGTGTCATGGCAAACACCAGTGTAATGAAAGAGGTGCAGCAAATGGAAGTGGGTGGGAAAACTGGACTTTTTTTGTATTTCAGTATAAGAGCATAAAGTAATATGGCTGTTAAATTGTTAGTATGATCCGTGAAAGCCTTAACACACTCTGCTGCACTAATGAAAGTTCATCAACAGGTCAGCGTGCTCAGAACCAGGTGTGAGTTTCTTGGCACCAGAAAATAGGATAAAAAGTGAAGGAAGTTGTTTTTTTCCTTCCTTTCTTCTGTATAGTCCTGTCACACTGTTATAGCTTTATATAGCTGAAAATGTTCAAAGGAAAAAGACTTTATATAAAACCTTTGTAGAATTGTGATTAGATTTCCAATTGATATTTTAACTGTAGGATTCTGTTCAAAGTTCACATCAAAAATCTAAAAATCTAAAATATGAACTGCTTAACATTAGAAGATCTAGATTTAGAGAAACTCGATCTAGATCTTCTACACTACCAGGATAGCACTTTTACACATAATAAAATGAGATCATAGGGATATTTAGCCTTTTGCAGACTACACAATACAATGTTTACATCATTTTATGTTTAAAAAAGATGTAACCTTTGCGATAACGTAATTGCAACCATTCAAATTACGATTGGTTAGTTAACGAGAGTTCTAGCTGTTCAATAGAAAGAGAGCATTTTAATGTTAGGTGTTTAAAGTAATTCAGAGGGGAAGCAGAATGTGGACCTGGCTAGGCGACTGGGGCTGTGCTTGTCCCTCTGCACTTCCTCTCTCGGTGGAGGAGAATGGACGGAAGGGCTGCCCGGGAGTGTGTGAGTGCACGGCTGTTATTTTGTTTTTCAAAGCACAGCCTTGGCCGGAGTTTTGCTCTTGAAGACAATACCAGAAGCAGCATTCCTCTGTGTGTGTGTTTGCTTGTGTGTGGCGTATCATTGCATTGGGCTCACTTATAATGAACTACTTCAAGAGTCTGTGTGTGTAAGCAACAGAGTAAGAGTTACTTCAGCTTGAGTGGGCTTTTTCTGCTTTTCACTTGGCACTGCTTTGTTTTCACTCCCCTTTTTGCTTTCTGTTCGACCTATTGCTACCTCTGCCGACTGCTCTGTTGGGCCAAGCGGCACAGACTGCATCTCACTAGATCAATGCAGTTTGGTCATGGGAACAGGGGGCATTTTCTTTTGGCACATTCCAAAGCTCTGATAAAATATCACTTCATTGTATTTTTGTCAATAAAAAAAAGTGCATTTATTTAGCTAATAAACTCTGATTGCTTACTTATTTCATAACTGTTGTTTATTTCTATAAGATAAAAAAAAAATTCTCATATCTTTATACATTTCTTTTGTGGGCTTCAACTTAAATAAAATGAATGTCTGCTTTACATTGCCTCTGACTGTGGTAGGCAGCAAAAGTTTTCTTTTTTTTTTAGCTTCCCCAAAAATAGACAAAAAAAATAATGATTTTTCATTTTGATTGTATTTATTGCACTGAAAAACATGTCCATACTGTAAACATACTTGCATCTCCACAAACCTGACTCTTATTTGGTGTGGTGGAGGGCCTTCATCTGCTTGTTTCCATCATAGACATATCTAAGAACATGGAGAAAGTTCCAAAGTATAGTTTTCTTTTTATTTCTATGGAATCAGTCAGGTGATACGCCACTGCCACCACTAGAAAGTTGCATACTTTACCTTTGGCATTGGCAATCCTAATCTTTATAAACTTGACCCTGTCTTTGACCCTGTCTTTGATTTATGATAAATTAGTATTATAAAGTATTGTAACTATTGAATGTTCTGGGTATGTTGTCCTGTTATTAGCAAACCCTTGATTACTGTACGCTGATATACTAAGACGGATATGTTGAGAATTTATAGCCATTATCAGTGAAGTGATTTTGATTAAAGGAGAGGCCAAACTGATGGCAGCCTGGCTGTTTACACTGAAGGACACAGTGTGTGCCCCAGTGTTCAGGCTTCCCCTGTAATTAAGAAACTCTAACCCTGTACTCCTCAGATATTATCCACATACATGCACAAGACTAAAGTCAGCCTGCCAATAACAGCCAGCACACATGCCCCCATAGATGTGTTTTAGCTGCTCTTTTATATGAGTTGACATGAGGTTGTGCAGATGCTGTATTCAGAATGGTGACCTTAGAGTAGGCCAGTAGGTTAATCCAGATCTTAACAAGGACTATGTGACCATGTGAGGAAAGCGGGGGAATAGGGTACATTTTGAGGATACTTTTATAATTTACAAAATGTGACAGAAAAAACAAATCCATTTTAAAATTTTAAAAAAGTGTATCAGATCAAATAAACATACAGTAGTTCCAATTAGAGGTAGGTGATATTGCCAAAAATCTCAATATGTCAATGTCAGTATTTTTCAGGACTATATAACAATATTCAGACCATATTAAGTCAGTTCAACAGATATTTGCCAAAATTTAACTTGGATGAAGTGAGGTTTAATTATCAGATAATAGTGAATGAATTGTAACCCACAAAAGCACATAATTAAAACGTATTCCTTTGTTTGTTCCATTTTTATATTTAGCATTTTGAGTTTTTATATTATAAAGGACATTCAAACAAAAACAATTTTGATATTTTTGATATATTACATGTGGTCACACCCTAAATGATGATTATATCCAGTTATTGTCAATGCCTGATTCATTGTTTGTTTGTTTGGGTTTTTTTTTTTTTTACTTTTGACTTTGACATTTTGAGAAGCTTTGTGAAGCAGTTGCAGTTTAATATTAAGAAAAAAAAAAAAAACAACAACATGACATTGGTGGACTGATGTTGGAAAAATACAGTGCTGCTGTCCCACTACCCACTAGAGGGCAGCTCTGACACATTGACAGAGTCACTAGTCTTCAGAAAGATATGTTCTAAATAAATAAATGTTTCACTGGTTCCACTTATTGTCATTATGTGCAATGAAATAACACAACCTCTACATAATCCACCATAACATTTTTGACTTCCAAGGGTACCTAGTATTTCTAAGATTCAAGATTGTTTTAATCTTTTTCTGATCTCAATACTTGGTAGTAAAACATGACTATTTGACTTGTTATTTTACATGCCATTTAAAGATTTATCTTGTGATGTATCTGTTTACATCCCTCAGGCTACAGAGGCTCTAATCATTTTACCTGTATGTTAAGTAAGCTTGTTTTATTTGGTTTTAATTGAGATATGCAGTCTTTCCTCAGCTTCTACACTACACTGTCATTAAAACTCACCTATGGTGTTTGCAGTTGGGTGTCCAAGCTGTCTGAGGGGAGAGAATTGCACAGAAAACAAAATTAAAACAGCACTGAAAGATAATGAAAGTGAAAGGCTGGGATTGTCTTTACTAAAACTCTGTGTGATTTAGATTGGAAGCAATGAGTGGCTTTTTAGTGAATGCTCTATTGTATCTGATGTCAAGCAAAGGTGATCAAATTTCAACAAGTAATTTATAAGTTGAAAAAAGGTGTGAAATTGTCAAACCTTTCATTAGCACCTCCTTATCAGCTCTCCCATTATTTTCAGTGTTAGTGAGTAGGCTAAATATGACCTTCAGATGTGTCCCGTGGGAGAGGGGAACCTCCCACCAGCCTCATTAACCCAATATACTGGAATGAAGGAGTTGAGCAAACTGCCACCTGTGTCACTGTGGAAGCTTTTACAGATGCACTGTGTAACTTTTTGGTTGAGGGTCCTTCATCTCCTTGTTTCTATGAATGTCATTGCTCTGCCTGGGATATTCTATACTATAACATTAAACAGCGCTGTCTTACATTTATTCAATCCAGGTGGTTGTATAGCTCAAAAATTGCCAGAAAAACAGGCATTCTAACTGAACAGGTTTGTCTCTCCAAAGATCTGACCTGTAACTTGGTCTGGTGTCCATGAAGATAGAATAATTTAATACCGTACTGTGAACAATTCCAGAGAAAGCAATAACATCTCCATGGAGAAAAGCATCATTCAGCATTGACAGAAATGCCACCAGAAAAGTTACACAACCCACCTTTAAGGCAAAAGGAGAAATTCAATTTGTCAACTGAACAAAAGTTTATATAGTTTAAATAAAAATAAACTTTTGTCCAGTTCACAAATTTAATTTCTACTTTTGCCATGGATTGTACCTGAAGGACTGAGGGATTTTACACCTGGACCTTTAAGTCCACACATGGTTAAATATAGTGTGTATTCATACTGTACAAACCTCGACTTGTATAATAACTATAAATATATAAACCGTGTCATAAGTGAACACTTGCTGAGTCAGTGTTAATTGAATAAGATAAGAATAGAAAAATCAGATCTTTGTGACATAATGCAGGCCACTGATCTGAACTGAGTTCATCAACACATCTAGACAATATGAATAACAGAAACAGCATAACATACTTAATTCAAAATTCAGTATTGTTCAGAATGTGTAATTTTGTCTTATTTTTTATAATTTGATTAAAGGATTTAGATAATTATGGTTAGGTTGCATACAAAAGCAATTGTGTGTGCAGACATGCATTAAGCCTTTTGGCTCATGCAGCTCCAGACTAAAAGCAACATACCTGTATAATTAGTTTAAAATCATTTAATTGTTGTTGCAAGTGTTTAATTATAGTAGAGTCTGTGAAGTTATTTAGTTGAACTGATTGAGTAAAGCCATGTTTTCCAGACTAGTGAACAGGCACCAGCATGAAGCCACATTCATTAATGCCCAGGTGTGTGTTCAGTGGCCATGTTGATGATATAATGCGGTCTATCAAAATTACTTTACATGTTGTGGCTATGATCAAGGGCTTATAGCGCTCACACACAAAAATAGAAATAGCATTAAAGATGCCTTTCTGTCATTGCTGTCGAAATGTGGTGTAAATACAGACTAAATTAAAGCTGCAAGTGGATGAGGGCCCTTCAATGCAAATGCCTATTGCCATTGCCCAAACAGTGAAACAAAGTGATTCAGGTTTACCATGGTCAGACAACATAAGTGTGATTAACAGATCCATTAGCTGGCAATTTGGTAAAACATTTTGAGAAGAACAAATCGTAAGAGCATGAGCACTCATTTGCTGTTTTATAATATTTTTATTCTAATATAATCCAATCAAAAAATATATAAAAAATATATATTTCATATAATGAATACATACAGTTTACTGTTTGTTTTTACATAGCCCCCTTCTTTTCCCTGTTGGACTCATGAGCACATGATATTGTTCATACTTGTACTTGTACAGATGCCGTGATAATGTTCTCTTGATCACATTTTGTCTATTGTTTAAAACTACTTTTAACTTTAAACTTTACAATTCAGTATACATTTATTTTAGCTTAAATGGCATTTTAGATGTGTTCTAACTTATATGCGATTTCCAGTTGCTTTCTTTGTGTGTTTCATCTCTCAGGTTGTAAATATGCAGTTTAATGTTTTCATGAAAAAACAATGAGCTTGGCACCAGCCATGAGCATAAACAAATAATGCTAACCCATGCTAGAAGATCTGCTGCATTATTGATACACTGCGAGAAATCTCTGCCTCTGATTTAAGATCAACACGCTTGGTCAAACAGATAGAACTGTCTCATCTTGAATACCCACACATATGGTGTTGGGCTCTACACATTTAAAACAGCCCTTTCTGGTATTTAGTGATAAACTTAAACATATTGTAGATTATCATGTTGCATATTGATCCTAAATCTGTGGACAGTACTCACTCCAAGATCAAATATATATATATATATTTTTGGTGCATAGTGCTTGTAACATTAGCCAATCCTAAGGCATTACATAAAGAGACATTAAAACGCAGCACAGAAACACAGACAGAAGTGTAAATACACCACAAACTTGGAATTGCTAAACATCTTCTTGTGAATTGCTGAGATTGGCCATATGATTTAAAAGTATAATTCAGGACACTGAAAACCAAAACTGCAGTCCAGTTTTGTACTGAATCTGATTCCTATACACTTTCTCTCTGAACGGTGAAGCACTTGTACAGAAGACTAACATTAAGCTCCGACTTGGAGACCGAAGACTTGACAGCACCGTAATGTGAGAAAATAGTAGAATTAAGAGCAAACCTTAGCTCTCTGGATCATTCTGTCTTAGATGTTAGATTCCCACTGTGTTGAGTCCAACATCAATCTTCAGTTTTACATGCATGTAGTCTTAAAAAATCACAAACCCATGCCTATTTTATTGAAAATGATACTATATTTGAATTAATGAATTAATATGTTCTTAATACTTTTTGACACATTCCATGGACTAACCTATTTTCAGATCTATGTACACATTTTCTTCAGGATTAGGGTCAGGGCTTAGTGACAGGCTATCACAAAACACTGAAGCCAAATTGAAGCCCAAGGTTCAGGTCGCTGATCTGCTTTATGGTGTATTGTTTAAGAGCTATATTGCACTAACTTTGTGATATTGAATTATAAACCAGATCTTACAGAATTACAGAAACATTCAGCTTGCATTTAAAATATAGTGATCTTTATATAGATCACAACATTGCTGTAAGGATTGTTAATCAGATTTTTGCCTGCATCAGGTTTATGTACTAAACATCATCAGTCGGATACAATATGCAACCCCAACCATGTTGCCATCCCTCTACATTCATATCAGTTAAATATCATCATTACGTAACAAGTTGCTAATTAAGATGTGTATATTCAGTATCAAGTTGTTTGAATATTCAAAATTATTCCCTGTCACATGTAATATCTCCTATAGGGAGTGTTTGATCAGGAGAGGAGCATTAACAAAAGTCTTTCTCTGCGTTTACCTGTTTCTGAATGTTACAACTGCATTACATCATTGTGAAAGTGCTTGATCTTCAGGTTGCTCTTGAAACCAAAGTCCAAGCATCACAGCAAAAGGCTCATTTATCTTTAATAGTTCAATCACAGAAATCGCTGTAGTGTTTAATATGTCGGCAAGATAATAGATAACTGGCATTGCTGTGTTAACTATTTCCATGCGCATGTTCTTTACTTATAAATTGTATATTTGATGACTACTTTATTATATTTAAGTTTTGATTTAAAAACTACAATTTTTGCTGTGCATTTATTGTAGACATAGCTGAATATGAAAGGCGATAGTAACTGAGTTCTTCTTCCACCATGCACTGTTAGACTTCAGGCATTAATTTTCAGACTAAAAGCTGGTGACGTGTAGTGATAGACAAATTATTACAGTATAGTATAGCTTAGTATACTGTCGCTGTGCTCTTTGGACAGTGTTGGTGGTGGTTGGAGGGGCCAGTTGCACAGATTTTAAGTCTCACTTTCAATTTGCCCACGGCAGCTGTGACTAATAGTAACTTAACTGTATGGAGTGAAATAATGCATGGTCTGGAAAAGTACTATATAAGACTAATGCATTATTATTGTATTATTATATATGTCCTTGGTTCTAGGATGGACACTCAGTAACAGAACTATCACATTTTGTTAACTGTGAATTTTAATAACACAGTAGGCTGGTGTCAAATTAGATTTTAGTGTGTTCAAGAAATACTTCTGTTTGTTGGTATAAATGTAATTCAAATTCAGTTTACTTTGCATGAGATCCTTCTCTGTTCTCTGTTGTGTCTAGTCTTGTGGAGGCTCCATTCTCAGAGCCCTATGATCCCCTATAATACAGCAGCTCCAATTTCAAAGAGCTCTAGTTTCCTCCTGACACTGAGATGGACTCAGGAGTGTTGGGTACCACAAAGCTTTTGTTTTCATTCAATTTAAATATTTACATTATTTGCTATTTTTGTGTTTAACTACTACTCACTCTTAAGTGAAATCGATGTAACTCTAACATATATAGACAGCATTCCAATAAAGGATAATTAGAAAAGGTTCACCTCCCCACAGATCTGATCTGTTTCTTGGCCTAGCAGTGCCACCTGCTTATCTCTATGAAGACAGATAACAGTAATGCCACACTGTGGAATATTCCAAACAAATAACATAATATAATAATCATTATCTGTATCCACTGAGACAAGCAGGTAATAGACCCTCCACCAGAAAAGTTACATACTGTAGTTTTAGTGAGTATTAATCTAATTAATATAAAAGGCCAATTTGCAATCTTGGGAAATCTAAATGTGAAGTGCTATCTTGTGGTGGGTGTGTGGGTGTGTGTGCGTGTGTGCGCGTGTGTGCGCGTGTGTGCGCGTGTGTGCGCATGTGTGCGTGCGTGTGTGTATGTGTGCCTGTGTGCATGTGTGAGAGAGAGCAAGTGGGAGGGGAGGCTGGAGCTGGAGGTGTAGAGTAGTGTTGTTTGTTGGGGCTCATAGGAGCAGACAGCAGCCGCAGCACAGAGACCATACCTTTGCAGTAGCAGACTGGAGAGATTACTGCTATTACATGGCATGCATCTTTCTCCCTGAACTCCAGGTTTTTGGAGTATAACTGAGATGAGAAATGTAACTTTTGGGAGTATATATCAAGGATACTTTCTACCTGTTTTACTATATTTCAAGTTTTGTCTTCAGAGGCTCGCATCTCAGACTTGAAATGTATTTGCTGGTGCCATGGATTACTCCAGCCATGCCTTACGCAGGATTAGCACTTTGAGGTTGTTCACCCTTTTTTTCGGACACCCCTCACCTGTCATCTAAATATGATGAAATGGCAGCCCCGGAAAAAGGTGAGTGAACAGTGACAGGTGCACATGGCTTTATTTACAAGTACCTTTTCTTTATTGAACTTTGCAAAGGATGATCATTATTTGCGTTTGATTTGATTAGCATTTCAGAATAACAGCAACAGCAGTATCTCCTTCTTATTATGTAAAAAATTAGCTTTTACTTTACTCACTATAAGATTTTTGTGAGTTCACAAACTCATAAAAATTCATCCAGCCAGTCAATGATTGTTGCAAATTGGCCCAGGCCACCAGTGGTTCGGGACGATCACAGAGCAGCATTGTGGTTTGGGTGTAATCCACAGGTGAAGTGCCCAAACAAGCCAAAACAAAAATAGACTGAAGTAGTGTAGCTGACAAACGTGCTTAGGGAGCGCTTTGTGCATTTTAGGCTGGAAAAGATGGCTATGTTTTTCTCTCTACTGAATTTTACAAGGTTGATTTCTCAGCTTGTTCCTCTGTTGTGACACTCTGTTATGACACTTTCATTAGCCAGATTAGTGATCACTATACCCCTAGTCGTCAGTAGAGAAGACTTTGAGCCCTGAATGTAATCGTGAGAAGACCAAAGTTTCCTCTCACCTTGAGGTTTCTGTGAGCTGATCAGTCCAGTCACAAGCTATTGTGCTAAGGAATGAAAGAAAGAATGAAAAGAATGTACATGGAATACCTGTATTGTGGCATATCCCTGTATCTCTCTAGTACTTCTTACTTCACACCATGTCGAACACTCCCCTCAATTTCACTTTGAGACTACAGGATCATACTAACCTGACAGCTACATGTGCACTGCCTCAGGATCCTTGGGTGATGAAAGCCTGTGAAACACGTAGACTACTTTCACTTTTTTTTGTTCTTTTGTACCAGTCAACACCTGTCTGCAACAGTAAAAACTCTAAAACCTAAACGGTGAGCATTTGTGGTACGTTTTTGAACATAAGGGCACCACCATTTTTTAAGAATGTGGTTAAGTTAATACAATCAGGTCAATGTTTTTCAATCTAGCAATCAAATTTTGGCCATATTTTGACCTCGCTTGCTCTTCTACCAACATCTAGAACAGGGGTCGGCAACCCAAAATGTTCAAAGAGCCATATTGGCCCAAAAAAACAAAAAACATACCTGCCTGGAGCTGCAAAAACTTAAAAGCCTTATATAAGCCAAATATGAAGGCAACATAGGCTGTCAGTATTAGGGATGGGCATTCGATGAAATTTTCTTAATCGATCGTCGGAAGAATTAACGATCGATTATCGATTAATCATTAACGTTTTTATATTAAAATGATCATCATTATTATTACTATCTGCACTACTAATCTGCATAAATAAATTCAACTTTACGACATATAAACCATAACGACTCTAGAGCCACATCAATCCGTTTGACATTATAATGTGTTTAATTCAATTTTGCGCAACTCTCACAGAAACTAAACTTAAAACCGCATCACTAATTTGCATAAACTCAGCGAAGATAAACCTACAGCTCTTGTGCGCCGATGCGGTCAATTTCTGTAGGATTAAAAGACAGGACTCGGTGGAATACAGGTTAGTGTGACCATATTTGCATTTGTCAAAACCAGGACACCGTACGGGGGGGTGGGAGGTGAGTCCTCGTCATCGACATTGCGCGACTCTCACCTGACAAAGCCGACCGCGGCCCGCCACGTTCCTTTGACCTGCTCCCCAGCCCCTCTGCCCCCCATCATTTGAACTGGCCGTATAAAGCATTCCTCAAAAGTTGTCATGGCCTATTTTACTTTAAATTACTTTTTGGCAAATAATAACATATCTGCATCTTGTATTTTATTGATATTTTCACTTAAAAAAGTATGATGAAAAAGATGATTATATAAAGTATTTATATTTATATTTAAATAATTATCCGCGACCCGGCCCCGGATAAGCGGACGAAAATGGATGGATAATTATATGACGTCTTTACATTTGCTGCTGAATTTTCATCACCTAACCAGCTCGAGATCAAACTGTGACAGTCAACGCACACGCAGAGTACTCTAGTGCAGTTAAAGCCAGCAAAATGGCTCGTGGTAAAGTACGAAACGTTGACAGAGAGCGCAGAGTTTTTAAAGAACAGTAGATGATTGATTATTTTTTTGTTCACTGTAATAACTGTGCAGTTTGTCTAATATCAGTCAGGAGCGATAACGTGGCCCCTAGAGCAATAATGTGACCCCCACAGAAAAAAGTTTGGTGACCCTTATTCAAGACCAGGCTGCTTAAAGCAATTCTAGTTGTAATATTGATTAGTATCTGGGTCTCAATATTTTTCTACAATCCTAGATGTAATTATAGGTGGTTTCAATTACATCATACTTTGGGTTTATCTTATTATGGGCTTCTTTGAAATATTTCCTCATATGTCATCATTAGAGCTGATTTATTACTTTTTATCCATCTTTGAACCATAAAGATGCTATTTGTCTTTAGCCATGGATTTATAAATATCCTTAGCATAAATATCCTTAACTTTTTTTCTTGAATCAATTAACATTAAGCAATTTTGTATATAACCTTTGAAAGTCCGTTTCCTGATTACAAGTGTGACATAGACTTTGAAACTGCCCATAAGGGATGTTAAGCTTTGTAATCGGGAAGAGGACTTCCTAGAGCAGGCAGAGGCTATGTCAGGTTCCTAGATAGAGGCTACCAGGCTACAGTGGTCAGGGACGACTGTGACAGGGCTCAGTCTCTTGATTGGGCCACTTTAGAACACTACAGTGAGGTCCAAAGAGCTATCTCGCCCTGTGTTTGTTACCACTTACAATACTTGTGCTGAACAAATCAAAAATATCGTTAAGGACAATTGGTCTACACTCTTAAGTGACCCTGCATTAAGCAAGGTCTTCCCTGAACCACCTTTATTTTCTTTTAGACATGTTCTAAATTTTCAAGGCCAGATGATAAATTCTTACCTTCCTCCAGAATATAAAACCTGATTGCAAAATCCTACTGGCACATTTAAATGTTTGAACTGTCTTCATAGTCCAAATGTCCTACAAACAAAAACATTCATGAATGTACACAGTAATAAATAATTCACACAAAATCATTTCACTAATTTTAATACTAATGTTATATATCGTCGAGAAGGTTTTTTCCTATGTTGGCCGCTCGAAAAGAGAGACATGAGAGATTGCCTGGACGAGCACAAATATGTGCCCAGAGTAAAGAACCAGGACTACCCAATGGCGTTGCATTTTTGTCCATCCGTCCATCTATCCATTTTCTTCCGCTTATCTGGTGCTGGGTCGCGGGGGCATCAGTCTAAGCAGGGAATCCCAAACTTCCTTCACCCCAAACACTTCCTCAAGCTCCTCTGGGGGGATCCTGAGACGTTCCCAGGCCAGGTTCCCTCCAGCGTGTCCTGGGTCTTCCCCGGGGCCTTTTTCCAGTGGGACATGCCCAGAACATCTCCCAAGGAAGGCGCCCAGGAGGTATCCGGAACAGATGACCGAGCCACCTCAGCTGGCTCCTCTTGGCGTGGAGGAGCAGCAGCTCTACTCTGAGCTCCTCCTCTGTGACTGAACTCCTCACCCTGTCTCTAAGCGAGCCCCCAGCCACCTTGCAGAGGAAACTAATTTTGGCCGCTTGTATCTGTGATCTTGTCCTTTCGGTCATTACCCAGAGCTCATGACCATACGTGAGGGTAGTCACATGGATTGACCAGTAAATCGAGAGCTTTGCCTTTCGGCTCAGCTCCTTCTTCACCACAACAGTCCGATACAGTGACCGCATTACTGCAGACGCTGCAGCAATCTGCCTGTCAATCTCACTCTCCATCCTCCCCTTGCTCGTGAACAAGACCCTGAGATACTTAAACCCCTCCACTTGAGGCAGGGCCTTCCCACCCACCCAGAGATAACAAGCCACCTTTTTTCAGGTGAGAATCATGGCCTCAGACTTGGAAGAGCTGATCCTCATCCCAGCCACTTCACACTTTGCTGCAAACCTCTCCAGTGCACATTGCAGGTCCTGGCTTGATGAAGCCATCAGGACATCATCTGCCAACAGCAGAGATTAGATCCTGTGGTCCCCAAACCGGCTCCCCTCTGGCCCCTGACTGCACCTAGAAATTCTGTCCATAAATACAATGAACAGAACCAGTGACAAAGGGCAGCCCTGGCTGAGTCCAGCATGCTGCCCAACAGGTCTGACTTACTGCCGGCAATGCAAACACAGCTCCTGCTCCGGTCATACAGGGACCGGACAGCCCTTAGCAAAGGGCTCCGAACCCCATACTCCTAGAGCACCCCCCACAGGACATCACGAGGGACACGGTTGAATGCCTTCTCCAGATCCACAAAGCGCATGTGGACTGGTTGGGCATATTCCCATGAACCCTCAAGCACCCGAGCCGGTCCAGTGTTCCAGGACCAGGATGAAAACCACACTGCTTTTCCTGGATCCGAGGTCCGACTATCGGCCGGTTTCTCCTCTCCAGTATGGGGCGGCTGAGGAGTGTGATTCCCCTGTAGTTGGAACACACCCTCCCGTCCCCCTTCTTATACAGCAGAGTGTTATAGCTATAATGGATTTTCACAAAATGCAAAGTATAGGAAGCCTTTGCATTTTTAAAGGTCTGTTAACTGTATTTTTCATCGTGCAACTTTTATGTATTTATTTTTTTGAGTGCTTGGACTTTGTTGTGTCTTAATGCGTTTTGTATTCCTGTTCTCAGCTCCATGGCATATCTGAGCAAGACCCATTTTATTGGCGTATAATGAAATAAATGAAGTCAGTGTTCATATAGAGCTAATTACAATCAGTTATCCCAAACTTCCTCACCCTAGCACATTGTGCACAGTGTTTTCTACTGCCTAGAACAACCTAAGCTGATGCTGATAAAAAATGCACAAAGGAATTCTTAGTGCGCTGACCACAACTGTAATGTGTCTCCATGAGTGTCATTCTGACACATTCTTCAGCTTTGTCCCTGAGACATACTTCTCAAACAGTCTGTATATTTCACACAGGCATCATCAGTCTTCCAGTCATGGACTAATAGATACATATTGAAAAGTGTTTCAATACACACTCACAAAAGAAAAAGTTGACCTCAAATAAATATTACATCACCTTTTTCCTTATACTTGTATGTTAAATAAATGTACATTCCATAGTGCGTATATATGAGTGGACCACCAGTGTTGTGCATGAACGAGTTCAAAAGAACGCGTTCATTGAACACGTTCATTTTTCAGTGAACTTTGAACTGAACGCAAACACTTTTGTAAATCAAGAACTTGAACGTGAATTTGTTCAAATTATGTGTGATGAACGACGTACGTCACTGTTGGGGTTCAGTTAAACGTCGGAATTTGTTTTCACCTGACGAGTGACGATCTGCTCACACTTCACCTCGCGAAACCACAGCCGCGTGTCAACGCGCGAAGGCGACTCCACCGGCAGCTTTAGTGGAACGTACGGGCTCTTGTGTCTCTCAATGTGAAGTCATTTAAACTTGACTGGGCGCGTTTAGCTGCTTGTATTTACCTTCTGTACAGGCTGACCACGGCAAACGCAAGGATTTCAAAAGTAAATTTCAAAGCACTAATTAACAGTCTATGTGGATCTGGGCTCTTTCACATGATACAGAACTGCCCAGGGAGCACAATGTGCTGATGGTAAATGCACAAATACAACAATAGATACATGCTCTCTGTGTATTTTGACGGGGATACGCGCCTACGCTCGTGTAGAGCGTCAAAAAATAGGATGGATCCTATTTTCTGAAATCTACACGCACAGGACGTGCTGCTCCGCGCGCATATTATTTTACTTGGTACATATGTCAGTAACGCGCGTCACAATGCTTTTTAACCTGGATTGAAATGGTGGGTTTTTCGTTTTTCTTCATACAAATTTGCTAAAATCACCGCGATATCAGCAGCGGTGAAACGCCGGAGGTACGCCCGCGTAGACCGTGAAAGGACCGACGCAGAAGTCCGCGCTCCACCGAGCTAAACGCAGCTGACGCCCGATCGCACTCGGGGTTCTCTCAGGGGCGGTCCTAGATTCCAAGTTCTAGTCCAGGATTAGTCTTGGTTTAGTCCTGGTTTAGTCCTGGTTCAGTTCTGGTTTAGACCTGGTTTAGTCCTGGTTCAGTTCTGGTTTAGTCCTGGTTCAATCCTGGTTTAGACCTGGTTCAATTCTGGTTCAGTCCTGGTTTAGTCTTGGTTTATTCCTGGTTTAGACCTGGTTCAGTCCTGGTTCAGTTCTGGTTTAGTCCTGGTTTAGACCTGGTTTAGACCTGGTTTAGTCCTGGTTCAGTTCTGGTATAGACCTGGTTTAGTCCTGGTTTAGACCTGGTTTATTCCTGGTTTGGACCTGGTTCAGTTCTGGTTTAGTCCTGGTTTAGACCTGGTTTAGACCTGGTTTAGTCTTGGTTTAGTCCTGGTTCAGTCCTGGTTCAATCCATATACGGCGCAAAAGTTCAGCATCTTAACAGTTCTTTTGGTGAGAGTAAATTAAAGGTTGTATGGAGGATTTTTTATTTATTTTTTTGGTTTCAAGTTGTCAATGATAGCATTATAGAGGTGCAGTAGCCTTGTAATTATGATGACCAAAAAAAAGAGAATAAAAATTCATCAACTCTGGACGTGGTGGGGCCAGCTAAACATTTGCCAATAGATAACGACACTGCCTCGTTATCTGTTAGCTGACAGGCTGTCAATCAATCTCCCTACGTTTCTAGCGTAACTGACTTGCCTGCGCGCCGCCGGTACGTGGTTTACGTACGCCTGTCACGCAGTCCACAGACGCAAGACGCACAGACGCTGTTTACTCCACCAACGCAACAGTTCTTAGCGGCTTTTTTTGACCTATATCTTCCTCGCAGTTAGCACAAAGTTTGTTGCAATGGCAGACAAGAATCCAGGAGCAGTTAGCCACAAAAGAAAGTCCAGTTTTTGAGGTCACTGAAAGAAGAAGACAAGGGGAAAAGCAGCGAAAGCCAAACTAAGGTGATTCTTGAAGATTCATTCCAGCGATGGCGCGACTGAAGCAGACGCAGGGTCTAAAGACTGACGCATTGGTCGCCAAATTACTCCTGGACAGGTCACTTATGAAAACGTACTTTATTTCCAAGAGATAGTCAAACGTTTTTCAGGACACGAAAGCGATATCCTATGTCTGAAAACGTAATTTTCAAGGCAAAGAAGGAGTCCGCTTGCTGCTGCGTGTTGTAGCTAGTTCATTCGCACGGAATCTCCACGCATGTCCGCACACCCGCTCCCCCCGCTCCTTACTTCTCCGCCTTGCCTAACCAACACTGTAGTTAGTTGTTTACAAGTCATGTGCAGCGCACCGGCTGTAAACAAACCTGTTTCTGGCGTAAAGAGGAGGCGGGAGAAGGCGTTTCTACGTAGGGAGCTGTAGGGGAGGGGAGGTGGTTTCACGCATGCGCAACATTTGAAAAAGGACAAACAGTCGCTGGATTTCTCGTTCCTTGGAAAATCCTCTATACAACCTTTAAAAGTGCTGCAATAGTCATATAATGTTTTACATTTTAAATACAGTAATATTGTAATGTAACAAATTACTTTGAAATGACAGTAACAAGTCATAAATAACACATTACAGTTTTAAAGTCACTTGCCCAACAGTGGATCTTGTAAAGTTGTTGTAAACTAGAAGTCAGTTTGAAAAATAAATGCAGCCTTTCATTTACAGATCTCATCTAAATATAAAATGAACTGAACTTTGAACTAGTTCAAAATTAAAATTGTGAACTATGAACGTGAACTATTCACTTTGAACAAGTGTGAACTGAACTTTGAACTAGTTCATGAAAAGTGTGAACTTGCACAACACTGTGAGTGGACATAGCTGACTTGCTTGCCGCCGCGTGCCCAATAGGACGTTCGCCAGGAGCCTCTCCCGGTTCCTCCTAACCCTTGCTCCAATTGAATTACATTGGGATCTTGTCGCCCCCTCCCTCTGTAACTGCTGCAGTGAGCCTCATCATTTTGGTTGTAAAATGTTCATATTAACCCGCTCTACATGATCCTGAATTTTTTTTTTGTGGCTATTTTGTCCATCAAAAAAATTTTATTCATAACACAGAACCTGGCTCTAGATTTGCTCCTGTAACCGTTAGCATCGCGAGCCTCATTTGAGTGGCGCTGAACACTATGAGTGACATCACACTTGCTTAGTGCACTTCTTTTATACAGTCTATGGTACATACAGTGTTTTATGTATTATTATAATTTGCTCTGGAAGAAAAAAAAAACAGGCAAACCTTCAGGCAAAATAATTATTTAATGGAAAAAGGTGATAAACTATTTATTTAAGGTAAACATTTAATGTTGTAAACACTTTGTGTAAAACCTCTGCAAAAGTAACTATAAGTGTTATTATACTGAAGTCTATTGTGAGAAGCATGTGTTAACCTTGGCTCAGCCTCCACCTGTTTTCACTCAGAGCTAGTTTCTAGAAATGTCCAAGCTGTCATAGAAGAGGAGTTGTCCACAGCTTTTGGAAAACATTATTTATGATAGTCACACATTTCTTTTTTACATACATATATTCTGCAACTGTAAATTTAATGGTTTGTCATAATTTGTTGCTTTATTGTGGCTATGTATTATGCTGACAGCCAGAGTGTCCACCTGGTATTCACTGCAGCTTAGTGTGGAAGCAGTGATGTACAAATGTCAGCATTTCAATGGGCTAAGCCAACTGAAATCTCTGTTTAAAAAAAAAAAGAAAAAATAAGTGGTACAGCAAAAAAAGAGCGGCACATGGGTGGGATGGGGGGCACAGTGGAGAACAAATGGCCAGGGTGTGTATTGTCTTTAATTATTTTCCTCGCTCTGCTGAGACAGCAGGAGTTGTATAATGTGGTTAAGGAAGGCAGAGGGCAGCCAGTAATGTCTTGTGCCATGTTGGTCACCCTCTGCAGATGCTTCATGTCAGCCTCTGTGCAGCTAGAGTGCCACACTGTCACAGCATATGTTAGCAGGCTCTCAATGGTGGAACGATAAAAGGTCACCAGCAGGCTTGTGTTTAGTTGCTCCTTCCTGAGTACCCTCAGGAAGTGTAGCTGCTGCTGGGCCTTTTTGACCAATGCTGAGGTGCTGACTGAACAGGAGAGAACCGCAGAGATGTGAACAATAAGGAATTTGAAGGACTCCACTCGCTCCACACTTTGGCCGTTGATGTACAGGGGGGCAGGGGTGGCTCTGTTCTGCCAAAAGTCCAGGATGAGTTCCTTAGTCTTGGTGATGTTCTCTCTCCTATCAGCCTCTCCACCATCGTGTCATCAGCAAATTTGATAATGATGTTCTCTGGGTGGGTGGTACTGCAGTTGTGAGTGTAGAGCGAGTAGAGGAATGGGCTCAGCACACAGCCCTGGTGGGAGCCGGTGGTGAGAGTGCGGGTGGACGATAGGTGGGGACCCAGTTTCACCTGCTGGGGTCGGCTGACCAGAAAATCCTTAATCCAGGAGCAGGTGGATTGTAGGAGCCCCAGGTTAGCCAAGTTGGGGATCAGGATGTCTGGTATTATTGTGTTAAAAGGTGAGCTGTAGTGGGGACGGTCTTTGATGTGCCTCAGAACCAGTTTCTCGAAGCACTTGGTGATGACTGGGGTAAGTGCTATGGGGTGGAAGTCATTAAGGTTGGTTGTGGATGCCTTTTTTTGGGACTGGGATGATGATAGCATATTTTAAGAAAGCTGAATTGACTGCTTGTTTCAGTGACAGGTTAAAAATGTCAGTAAAGACCTGTGTTAGCTGGTCAGCACATGCCTTGAGCACTTTCCCTGGTACTCCGTCTGGGCCTGTAGCCTTCCTAGGATTAACAGCTCAGAGCACCTGCGTCACATCCTCCACCTTAACGGTGAGTGGGGGGGTGTTGGAGATTGATTGTAGTGCAGGTTGGAGTGGTGTGACTGACTGCTGTGCCTTGGATTCAAAGCGGGCAAAGATGCTGTTTAGTTCCTCTGCCAGTGCCACATCTGAGTCTCCTGATGTCGCAGCACAGCCTGTGTAGTTAGTGATGGACTGTATGCTCTGCCACACCTGACGGGGGTTGCTGAGTTGCTCCTCTACCTTCCTCTTTTGGTCTGCTTTAGTGGCCTTGATGCTTTTCCTCAGATTGGCGCGAGCAGTGCTGTATAATTCTCTGTCACCCGATCTGAGCCCGGAGAAGTGTGTGGACCTGACTAGTCATCCATGGGTTTTGGTTAGGGAACACCTGGATGATCTTTACTGCAGTGACCATACCAATGCAGAACTTGATGTAAGACAGTACTGTATCTGTGAACGTAGCCAGGTCTTCATGATGGAAGGCTTCCCACTGTGTTTGTTCAAAGCATACCTGCAGTCGGGAGAGGGCGTCGTCTGGCCAGGTGGTAACGGACAGTCTTTCTGGCTTTTTTTGTCTGCTGAGGGGGGTGTATGCAAGGGTGAGGAACAGGGAGAGATGGTCCGACTGGCCCAGTTGGGGGAGGGGTATGGCTCTGTATGCACGCTTGATGTTAGAATATACATGGTTCGGAGTGTTCTCCCCTCTTGTTGGGCATTTAACATGTTGGTGGAATTTTGGCAAAACAGTTTTGAGATTTGCCTTATTAAAGTCTCCTGCAATGACGTGAACACTGTTTGGATAGGCACCCTGATGATCATTAATGGCATTTAGTAGTACAGAGAGAGCTGTTTTAACATATAATAATATAGACTGCAGTAATAACAACAGCCACTAGTTCTCTAGGCAGTAAGAAGAGCCTGCATCTCACCGACATGATCTCTAGGTCAGGAGAACAGTGTCTGTCCAATACAGTGCTGTTGTTACACCAGCTTTCATGTACATAGATGCAAGCCCCCCTCCTCTATTTTTCCGGAGTCTCCGTTTCTGTCCCATCTGTGTAGCATACGCCCAGTTAACTGCACCGCTGCATCGGGGATTTGTTCGTGTAATCATTTTTCTGTTATCGTAAGCACGCAGCAATCTCGAACGTAGCTGTTACCAGCCAGCTGTAATTCCAAATCATCCGTTTTGTGTAGCATGGATTTGGTGTTTGAGAGATAGAGGCTTGGCAGCGGAGGTTTTAGGGGTTGTTTCCTTAGCTTAGACAACAAACCAGCCCTGCAGCCCTGTTTTTGCTTCCTCTCGCATCGCTGTCTTCGTCACTTGCCAGACCCAATAACAATCCACGCTGGTCTCACTATCTCGTCCGGTATGTTGTGAAGGCAGTGAACGTCACTGCAGATCAATCAATCAATCAATCAAACTTTATTTATAAAGCGCTTTTCATACAAAAACGTAACACAAAGTGCTTTACAGTGATTAAAAACAATCCCACATTTCCATCCACCCACCCACTTGCCCAACCCCCACACCTGCCCGACTCCACACAACCAAACAACCCAGACACGCACACCCACTCGCACACACACCCACGCACACACACGTGCACACACGCCCTAAGATGGTAAAATACATAAAATCACCTATAGTAAAATGTGAGGCTGAATACAGGCGAACCATTTGAGAAAGCACCATCAGAGGAGCCATCTACATCAGGAGCAGAGAGACGTCCACCACCACCAGGAACCACCACAGGGTCCAGGGGAGAGATGAAGCCCAAGCACCAACCCTCCACCAGGAGCCCACGGGACAGACCCGGCAGCCACAGCCGACCTCCGCTCCTGATGCAGAGGCTCCTACAGAGGAAACTCTGGAAATTGTAAAAAATATGCCTAAAATAAATAAAAAATAATAAAATGTGTACAATAGAAACAGGTAGAAGTATAAGAATTTAATCAAAAGCTAAGCTAAAAAGGTGGGTCTTGAGCCTGCTCTTAAAAACATGAACGTTCTCTGCAGCCCTGAGCTCCTCCGACAGGCAGTTCCATAGACGGGGACCATAATACTGAAAAGACGCCTCTCCGTGAGTATGTGTCCTGACTTTGGGAATGAGCAGGAGCCTGCTGCTGGAGGAGCGCAGGGTCTGCGAGGGTTCATAGGGTAAAAGCAGTTCTGAAAGATAAGAAGGCCCAAGACCATTAAGACATTTAAAAACCAGTAAAAGAACTTTAAATCTTTCCTGAAACACACAGGGAGCCAATGCAGTGATTCTAAAACCGGTGTAATGTGGTCCCGCCCTCTGGTCCTCGTCAGGACACGTGCTGCTGAATTTTGTAATAATTGCAAACCTGAAATACCCTTTTTGGGAAGACCAGAGAGCAGGGCATTACAGTAGTCTATTCGACTGGTGATAAAAGCATGCATCAGCATCTCCGTGTTGGCCAGAGAGAGAATGGGGTGGATTCTGGCTATGTTTTTTAGGTGATAAAAAACAATTTTTGTGATGTTCTTAATGTGTGGTATAAAAGTCAGCTCAGAGTCAAAAATGACGCCAAGGTTTTTCACTTGAGGAGAAGGGTTAAAGACTGTGCTTGTAGTTTGGGTAAAAGTTTTTCTCTCTGGGTCTCAGGACCAATGACTAAAACCTCAGTTTTGTCCTGGTTAAGCTGGAGAAAGTTTTCTGCCATCCAGGATTTGATTTCTAGAATGCAGTTAAAAAGAGCATCCATTGGTCTAGTGTCATCAGGAGACATGGAGATGTAAAGCTGCGTATCATCTGCATAGCTGTGGAAGTGATGCACTAAGGAGACCCTTAGCTTTTATGGACTCTCACTTACTGTATAAGCCTACTTCACACAGACCTCCACTTTTCAAAATGCAAATGAACCTTGTTGATTCAGTTGTATATATTTAAAATGTAAATTGCTCATTAGAAACAATTTAAGAATGCATTCTTTGAGGCTGATATGAAACAGCATATAAAAGAGTTAGGGTTAGGGTTAGTGTCCCAGTGAAACTATGCTAAATATTCATGAAGATGAATAGAGGAACATCTGGCGAGTGCACAGAACAATAATACACAATTCATGTTAGTCTATACTGCTTGTTAAGGCTGCACAGTAGTGGACCCAAAAAAGATTCAATGCAAGGACAAAAATGCAAAAGGTAAAAGATTTATTGACCCGGGAGAATAGGTGGTAGGTGAAAAGCCAACAGTTGGAACGCCAGAGTCTTCAATAACGGGAGCTAGGAACCCAGGAGATGTGGGTAAGTAATACTGTAAGCAAGATAAGAATCAAAAAACACAGCTGACTGAAAAACCACCATCAAGCAGATGAAACAATCTGGCAGGAGAGCTGGGATGAATGTTCATAGGTTTAGGCAACTTGAGATGAACAACGGATGAATAGATTATTTTTTCCAATAGTGAATGGTCCAGCAAACGAAACTCTGCTTGAAGAGGCAGATCAAGAAGATAGCTAAACCTTTTGCCCTGGCTATTAGGTGGGAAATGGTATGCGGTGGTGATTGATGCTCTCCTGGTTGCGAGGCTACCTGCAAAGTCCACTGCTTATTTATTTATTTGATTGGGACAGAGCATGTTAATTGGACAAACATGACAACATGAATGTAAACACACCGGATTGTAGCCTAAGGCTAATTTCCCATCCGTTTGTTCCAAGGACTAGGGCCACAGGGGGCCAGATACAAAAAATATTGCACACTCCACTCATTACATAGTTCCATCATTGCCCAGTTCCCATTATTGCACAGTTCCCATTATTGCACACTCCACTCATTGCAAAGTCCATTCATTGCAAAGTCCATTCATTGCACAGTCCACTCATTGCACAGTTCCCATAGTTGCATACTCCATTCATGTCCATAGAAAAACAATTAAAACCACAGTGCAGCTATACGTGTGTACATGTTTGGTTTGACCATAACCAAGTTTTCATTTGAGCTTTAAAAGAGCTGTATGTAAGGCATTCTTTCAGTTCCACAGATTTCTACCTTGTACAGATAAAACATTCTTACCAAAGGTGGTCCGTCTGTGGGGTATGACCAGGTCACCCCTGGTGGTGGCTCGCGTGATTCTTTCTGAAATATCTTATGTTTAATGTAATTGTTTAATGGTGGTGGTGCCAGGGAGTGTATGGCCTTATAAATTAGACAAGCCCTTTTGAGTTTGACCATATTGCTAAAATCCAGAAGCCTGTGCTTTTTCAGTATGTGACAGTGGTGATGGGAAATGGGTTTTTTGTCAAGTATTTTTCAGACCTCTTTTATAGAGGTTTTCAATGGTTTTAAGTGTTGTGGGGCAGGCAAGAGACCAAGTAATTAAACAATAATCGATGTGAGAGATAATCATAGAATAGAAATAAGTTTTAGCAGCATTCATGTTTAAGTTATTCCTGACATGACGAAAGTTCTGAATGTTGAACTGGATTACCTGGTAAATGGTAAATCGTCACATTTTTCTATAGCGCTTTTCCACCTTCAAGGCACTCAAAGCGCTTTACAACAAGGAACCACTCACCCATTCACACACACATTCACAACAGTGTATGCAGACACTGTGGGCAAGGTGGGTTAAGTGTCTTGCCCAAGGACAGCATTCATCTGTGGGAGCTGGAATCACATCAGCCAACCTGTGGGTCAGTAGATCTGACTGCTCAACCTGTGATGTTTATGTCAAGAACTGGATTCTTGGGATACTTTTTTATCATGACTTTTGAACGATAGTGTTGGATCTAGAATTATTCAAACGTATTTAAATTCTGACACCAGATCAAGTTCAACTTCATTAAGAAAAACCTTTGATTGCTTCAATTCAGTGTAACGTTTTGAGAAGTACATACAGTTTTTTTGGTGTTTAGCAGAAGGCACGAATCCTTGAGCCAGCTATGCACAGACGATAAGGCAATTGTGAGGTCATCAGCAGCTTGCTGAAAACTTTTGTCTTGAGTGTAGATGACTGCATCATCCGCATACATCTGTGAAAATGTATTTGGACAAGCATTTGGCAGATTATTGATGAAGAGGGAGAATAACACAGGCCCAAGAATTGAGCCCTGTGGGACACCAACATCGGAATCCAACAATTGAGATTTTACCCCATCAACTACCACATACTGTTTCCTGTGTGACAGATATGATGTAAACCATTGGAGAGCTTGACTGTCCCTGTAGAAATTGGAAAATCTCAGAAAACGCAGGAGTTGTTTACATGTTTCAGGCACTCCGCAACAGCTTTCACTTTAGCTGGATCAGGTTTCAGTTGCTCCTGTTCAATGACAAAACCAAGAAAGTATACAGGGGTTGCATGAAATTCACATTCCTTAGCTTTTACAAATAGCTTGTTTTTTTATGAATCTTTGAAGAATCAACCTCACATGCTCCACATGTTCTTTAATGTCTCTGGGAAAAAAATCAAATTGTCATCCAGGTACATAAATATAAATTTGTTGGGCATGTCTCGAAGCACATTAACCAGGGCTTGGAAGGCGGCAGGGGCATTTGTAAGTCTGAATTACTAAATTCTCAAAGTGTCCTATGGGAGTATTAAACGCCGTCTTCCACTCATCTCCTTGGCGGATGCGGACGTGATAAGCATTGCGGAGGTCTAGTTTAGTAAAAATGTTTGCTTGATGAATGGGCTCAAAAGCAGAGTCAATGAGTGGCAGAGGATATTTATTCTTTATAGTAATGTCATTTAATCCACGATAGTCAGTGGAGGGTCATAAAGTTTTAGCCTTCTTATCCACAAAGAAAAATCCAGCTCCTATTGGGGACGAGGAGGGCTGAATTAACCTAGCAGCCAGAGAGTCTTTAATGTACTGTTCCATAGTCTCTCTCTCACTCAGGATGGGTAAGTTTGTACTAGGGATGGGCATTCGATGAAATTTTCTTAATCGATCGTCGGAAGAATTAACGATCGATTATCGATTAATGTTTTTATATTAAAATGATCATAATTATTATTACTATCTGCACTACTAATCTGCATAAATAAATTCAACTTTACGACATATAAACCGTAACGACTCTAGAGCCACATCAATCCGTTTGACATTATAACGTGTTTAATTCATTTTTGCGCAACTCTCACAGAAACGAAACTTAAAACCGCATCGCTAATTTGCATAAACTCAGCGAAGATAAAAATACAGCTCTTGTGTCGCTGATGCGGTCAATTTCTGTCGGATTAAAAGACATGATTCAGTGGAATACAAGTTAGTGTGACCATATTTGCGTTTGTCAAAACCAGAACACTGTATGGGGGGTGGGAGGTTGGGACTCGTCATCGACATTGCGCGACTCTCACCTGGTAAAGCTTTTTCCCACTGGACACCGAAACATATGTGCTGCTTTGTACACTGTGCACAAGGACTCCCACTTGTCCCGAACGCAACAGAAAGCGTGGAATTTCTTGTACAAATCATCGTTAAATACACATTTGTGCTTCGGCACGCTGCAGGCTGACCTACTGTTTGTGTTTGCTCGCTCCTTCTGAGTGCAGAGCTACCCCTGCGTCACGCTACGCACAGCAACCTACATTCGGTTTGTTGATTAAAATTTACGTAATCGATGAAATTCTTAATGATCAATTATCGATTAATCGATTAATCATGCCCATCCCTAGTTTGTACAAATGACTAGTGGGCAAAGGAGCTCCAGGGATTAAATCTATAGCACAATCATAGGGGTGGTGAGGAGGAAGAGACCTGCTTTCTCTTTACTGAATACTTGAGATAAGTCATGAAATGTGGTAGGAACAGAGGTCAAATCAGAAGGACAAGGTGGATCGGAGTTAGAATTTTTACTCAGTGATGGCTGACTTGAGGCAATGGGAGTGACACTCCAACTGTTAACTTTATGGGCTGACCAGTCTATTTGAAGGTTGTCTAGTTTTAGTCAAGGTAGTCCCAAAACCACTGGAGCTCAGGGAGAGGGAATAACCAATACCTGTATTTCCTCTCTGTGGTTGGCAAAAAGATCAAGGGTGACAGGCACTGGCTTCCATTGAGTACATTAACCTCCCTGGGAATCTCTAATGTTTCAGTAGGAATATTTGCTTGAAGTACTAGGTTGGAGTCAATAAAATTATCGTCGGCCCCAGAATCAACAAAACTGTGGAATGAGTGATTCATGTAACCACAGCAAGGAGGTCTGGAGAAGAAGTTGGTCTGGAGAAAATGTCATTTGAGAGGAAGCATGGCTCACTAGGATCCCTCCACTCACAGATGAGCCTGGATGTTTGGCCTCAAAGTGCAAGCACTGATGTAATGTCCTTCCTGTCCACAGTAAATGCAAAGCCCTGACCTTTGTCAGCATTGGCATTCGGCTGGAGTTAGTTGGGCCCGACCCGGTTGCATAGGCTCCTCTGTATCTGAAGGCTTTGAGTGGCTGGAAGGCATAGGAGGAACATTTATTGGTACAGGTGAATGAGCAGGAGATGAGGCACAGAGAGCACAAAATGTAGGTTGATGAAACTCTCTCCTTGCATCTCTCTAGTCTATTATCAAGATGTATAGCCAAAGAGATTTGCTCCTCAAAACTGTTGGTCTCATTACGGGCGGCAAGCTCATCTTTCACATTATCCGTGAGTCCTTTAAAAAAACCAACAAACAAAAAAAAAAAAAAACACTTTGTAGGGCAGTGTCATCTCAACCACTTACATTAGCTAGATTTTGGAAATCCATTGTATACTGAGCAACTGAGGAGGATCCTCGGTTAAGTGCTAACAATCATTTAGCAGCTTCTTTTCCTTTTAATGGGTGATCACATAGTTTTTTCATTTTGTTAGAAAAGGTTAAGTAGGATCGAAAAATGTCTGAATTACTTTCCCATGCTGCTGTAGCCCATTGAGATGCTTTACCAGTTAATAAACCTATTTAAAAAAGCTATGCGTGACTTATCTGAAGCATAGGCGTGAGGCTGCTGATTGAACTCGAGGGAACACTGGAGGAGAAACTGACCACAGGAGCCAAGATTGCCAACATATTGCTCGGGAGTGGGAATATGAGGTTCACGTTGAGCCAAGGTAGGTGGAGCTGGAGGTGGTGGAGAAGCCCCAGGGAGAACATTGGATGGTGGCAGAGAAGCGGTAAACTGGGAGAAAGCATAGTGAGGTTAGCCAGCATGATTCCAGTTTGGTTCATTTGAGAGACAAAAGCTTGGTGGTTTCCACCAGTTTCCTTGAGTTGATTGTCATGCTTCCCCAATAATTGGCCTTGATTGGAGACAGCTTGAAACAAATAGTTAGGTTCTGCTTGAGCCAGAAGACTTGGATCCATTTTGGACAAAAGCTTTAAGTCTGTTGGGTTCATGTTGTGGCCAGATTGTTCTAAAAAAAGATTCAAGGCAAAGACAAAAATGCAAAAAGGTAACAAAGATTTATTGATCTGGGAGGGTAGGTGGTAGAAGGTGAGGAGCCAGCAGTCAGAATGCAAGAGTCTTCAATAATGGGAGATAGGAACACAGGAGATCCGGGTAAGTAATACTATAAGTGAGGTAAGAATCAAAAAACACCTTTTGCTTCAAGTTTTCGTAAAGATTTTATGAAATTATAAAAGCTGCACTACAAATTATAAAAATGATGTGTTAGATTAATAGGTGGTGAGCCTTGTGAGTGCTTTAACACAGGAGCAGATCCTCTTCTTTGAAAAGCATCAATCTCTATTACTTGGGGACCATGTGGTGCTCTTCCCTGCTCGCCCTGTGCCACTTGTGTTACCATCTGCTCTCAATTAATGTGAATTGTGGCACTAATTGAAGCATCTGTTCATATATGGGTTTGTCAGACTTGATGGTCTTTTTGCAAGTTTTAACCATGTGATGTAAAAAAGAAGAAAATAAACTACTGCCCTGTTGTTTATAATAGTAAATATTGTTAATTATTTATTTATTAATAAAGACAGTGTATATTAATGAACATCTACAACACTGCAGTGTAAATATGACAGATTATAGCAGGAATGCTAATTTCCATCTGTAGTCCCTAGGCAGGTAACACCACAAATTAAACAGAGAAAAAACAACAAAACAAGTGACAGTTCTAGACTAAAAATGTCAAATATGGTTTTCCTTTAGCCACTGTTTCAAGTGGGATTTGAAAGTGGCAAGTGTTGGAGTCTCTCTTATTCATAGTGGGAGACTCTGACTGAGAGCACACATTGTCCGAATGTGGTGCATCTGTGTGGGAGCTCACAGTTCACCCGGGCTGTGGCCCTAGTTCCCATCCCACTGACAGTCTTTGCCTTAATAAAATTCTGTAACGAAAATTCTGTAATTTTGTTGATTTAAAATCAACAAAATAATTAAAATTAAGCAGATTGTACTTATTAAAATAGTGCAGAGGTGAAATGAGAGTGATTTCTTGTCCAATATTTTTATGGCTTTTTAAAAAATGATTCAATGGGTTTGAGTGTATTGCAGGATTTCTTTTCAGACTGGCACAGGTGCTGGTGTTTGTCTGAACTATACTCCTCTGTGAGCTGTAGACAGGGCACTCAGGTAATGGGCTGATGTGGGGCTGAGCTACAAAAGCAGACTCTTGCCACCGTCCCTTCTCTCATGGCTGCACCTGAGCAGGATAACACTTAGAGGGGGGTCACAGAGTGTGCCATTTATTCACTTGCGCATTGTCAAACTGAGTTAATGTCTGCCTTACTATGATTACAACTTGTCTGACATGATAATTATGCTTGTCTGGCTAATATTATCTTCCTAATGTTTCCCAAGTTAGTGAGCTGAATTGGCTTTGATTACAAATGTAGGTTTTCTCTACAGGAGAACACATCATAAGTTGTCTCATAATTGTGCATGCTTCTCTCAAGATATTTTTCCTTTTGTTTTTCTGGAAAAAGTGCCATAAAAATACAGTTTTTGTTTGTTAATCTAAATTAGAGCTACTTATGAATTCCACTGCTCGTGACAGGTTACTCAAGGGGCATTGAATGATGGCTCAAATACACAGTACAAATTTAGATACAGAGACAATAAAGTATACCTCAATCTATCTAAACATTAATAATCAGGGGTTCTCAAACTTTTCCAAGTACCAGGTTTGAGTACCACACCACGAAAAATGGGATTAAGTCAGGTCGGTACTAGGTCTAAACATACTCACAAAGGTTGGATCTACAGAGCAGCCCAACATAAAGCATTCATTCATTCAAACATCATTCAGTGAGCTATATTTTTAGTGGGCTATATTTTTAAATTGTGTACACATGGTTTCACAGTCACAGTTTGAATAAGAAAATAAACATGCCTGACACACCCACAAAATATTGTCAAATTATGCCTGTGTCAGTGTCAGACTAATAGGGCAGGGTGGTATAGTAGTGTTGTCATGATACAAAAATTTCCACCTTGATTTTAAGTGATATCCGCGATACTTGATACAGATTCCAATACCACGATCATAATAAAAAAAACACTCTTTATTTGAACAATGAAATGTGATTTTAAATCATAGTACTCTATTTTAAATTACCATGTGACCTTATATCTGTGTAATCCCTCAGTGGTCCAGGTAGGTTCCCTAGTGGTCAATGTGCGTAAACTAGCCTATGTGCTCTTATACTTGTCCTG
This sequence comes from Boleophthalmus pectinirostris, assembly GCF_026225935.1. Taxonomy (NCBI): domain Eukaryota; kingdom Metazoa; phylum Chordata; class Actinopteri; order Gobiiformes; family Gobiidae; genus Boleophthalmus; species Boleophthalmus pectinirostris. The sequence goes on along the minus strand of NW_026571133.1, from coordinate 23,939,380 downwards.
ATACAGCTCAAGATCATTTTAAAGCTATTCAGGAAAGGTTCAGTTTTGTCCTATTTGTTTTACTATTGATACCTCTAATGAGAATCTAGTTTCTAATTTAAGCATCTATTAGTATCAGTTTTTGAGACTTTAGACAACCCTAAATTGATGACAGAACTGAGGCTACTTAATTGACATTTGAAATATTTTGATTAGCTCATTTCAGGCTATTATTCTCTGTCATTATTAGTGTTTATAGCTCCTCCAGAGCCTCTGCAGTCTGGAGTTTAATCTTCTCTAGGCTTCATCTATTGGGAAGGCAGTTACTCCTTGCTTGCAAATAATGATAATCTACACTTACCATATAATGATCGTGTCATAGCTACCATTGATGCAAAATACCACACTGTGTGTGAATGTGATTTGCTGCTAAGTGGAGGTGGACATACAGGTGGCTGGCCCTCATGTCCATGCAGCTCTTCTTCCCAGACCTAATGTCTTCCACAGCATAAATACTTAAGTGTTACGGCCCCAGGCCTTAGTTCCAATATTTCTGCAGAGTTCTCTTGATTCCTGCTGCACGAGCCCTGGTCTGTGATTGGATTTGGCAAGTCCACGCCCACCTCACCTGCAGCCACCGCCCCCTATTTAAAGAGATTGCCAGCACCTGTTCGGGGCTGCTGGCCTTGGTGGCCAGTCTGCCATTTTGTTGTGTGTGTAGTTTAGTCTAGGGCTGTGTCCCAATTCGAGGGCTGCAGCCTCCGAAGGCTGGTTTTAAGGCCGCATACGTCACTTCCGGTGAAAGAAGGCCTGTCCCATTTCATTTTTATGTCATGCAGCCTTCAAATGCAGCCCTAAAACCGGCCTCGTTTCCATGGAGATGGGGCCGCGAACGGAGGACACATCCGAGTATCCTTCGCAGCCTTCAGTATCCCAGCATGCACCGCGCGGCGGCAGTCAGATGTTCGAAAACACGGAGCAAAAAGCCGGTCCCGAGAGCGGAGAAAAACATGTGAGTAACACTTTTAACTTTAGGAAATCATTACTAACACAACTGTAAATGTAAAATATGACCATAACTCCCACAAAACTGTCAAATATGTTTGTTTTTAACTGCGTGAACCGCGGAGTTTTGAGCTAAAGTTTGCCTAGTAATGTGCAGCTAATGCGATGAAAAGTCCACTCAAACTTTCATATTTGGACACATTTCCATCAAACACTCATCATGTTTTTACTGTTAGGGGAAAAGAAGCCCACAGAGTGATTTAAAGAAGCTACGAGGAGAAAACTCCACGTTTTCACGGACAGTGTAAACATGTAAACAGTTGGTCAGTGTAGCTCGGAGTTAAGATGAAAACACCCATTATTTCATACATTCAACTGAAAAAAGACTCAGTCTGACTCTATCAAAGCTCATATTTACTTGTAAATCACATAATATAAGCCTCCAACGTGTGTGTTTCATTCAGGGAATACATTATCTGCTTTTAACAATTCGTGCATGTTTGTAAAGTGAAGAGTAAATAATCCTGCCTGGACAGGTCAGATTTATGATGGACATGAGGCTCATTTAACAGATTTGTGCAGACACTGGTGTAGATACGACCTGACTGTGTCTGTTAGGTCTGTCACATCTAATGTTATAACAATGAGAAATCTGTTTTACATTACGAATTTTCTTTTCTCATCTGCAGCCTCCAGTATAGATAAATAATAATAAATGTAAATAGTGTGGAGGGAGTCCAGGTGTTGAGCCTGCATGCTCTGTCAAACTTATTTTACTCTAATAGTTTTGTAGTTTTCTTAATGTGTGTGTCATTACAGGTTTTCACTCTACAGGACAGAACTTTGAATCAATCAGACGCAACAACCATTCTGCTCTTCCTCCTCCAGAAGACGAGAGATACATCAGACTGAGTGGTCCAACTGTCCACTGTCTCCACTGTCCATGTCTCCACTGTCCATGTCTCCACTGTCCATGTCTCCACTGTCCATGTCTCCACTGTCCATGTCCAGAGTCTCATATGATCTGAACAGACAGAAATGAAAACATCTGCTCATAAGTTTTTCTGAACGTTTTTCAGTCTGTACTGACATTTGATTTATGGTGAAATGTGCCATTTATTTGGTGTCTCTTTTGATAGTAACTAATTGCATGTACTATTGTACTGCAGATAAGCTGTGGTATTCCACATGATCATATCTGGCTAAAAGATAATTTGTTCATTTTTGATTGTCACATGGTTCAGCAAAAAGGGAACACAATGAGATTTACTGACATACAGCTGTTTGTACTAACTTGTTAATGCAGAGTGTGTGTAATGGGTTTAACATTTTACTTCATATTATGATAAAGTATTTCCAGAAGTTCCTTGGATTGTTTAATAAATCATCTTTTCTCAGGAGAGATGTCTTTCTTTCTTTACAAACTGACTGTATAAATGTAATCCCTGGTCAATATAAAAATCCTTAATAATGATAATATTTAGTAATGCATATCTCATTACAGTTTTTTTTTTTTTTTTTTTAAGATAATTTAGTCTATTTAAAATGTATCCCTTAAATATAGCCGTTTTGTTTTGCAAAAGTTAAACATACAAACATATTTTCGGTTTTGGCCATAAGATTTGGATGCGAATTATTAAAATAATTTGGTCACAAAATCCGACAGTTTGATGACCTGTGCGTATTGTTTTTACTGATCCGTGTGCGTAATCTGCGCGGAGCGTGTTAGCATTAGCGCTAGCAGCGTCCCTCGGTTGCTAGGCGACAGGGGAGCGGCTCCGAGGTCTAGACCTGTCCCATTTCCGCAACCCCCTGGCGGTCCGCGGAGGCCAGTTCAAGGGCTGCAGCCTTCGCGGCCGACGAAGGACCCAGCCTTCACAGCCTTCGGAGGCTGCAGCCCTTTGAATTGGGACACAGCCTGTGTCTCCGTGTCTCTGCGGGAATTCAGGGTCCGGGACCGTCTTCTCCCACGTTTTCCCCGGGGGAAATAAAACCTGGCCTGCAGGACAGGCCATGAAGAAATTAATTATAATTAGATTTTTGCTTTTAGTCCATGAAATAAAACTACTTTAAATAAAACTGAGCCGTCTTAACCCATTGACGCCGGATGCTGCGCACCGCAGCGCTGAGTCCCCTGCCCGGATTGTCTGGTGATCAGCGTAACTGGTAAAGGCGGGGCCACACCTGGAAGCATGGGGGGCGTGTCCTCCTCTCGCTTCCATTCACTCCCATAGAGAGAAGCAAAACTGCCAGAGCTGTACTGTCACGTTAAACCTTCTTTATCGTGGCGTATTATTTCTCCATTGAAAAATAATCCAAATGTATCCCCCACATGTTCCCATCAAGACCTTGTATGAAGTAACAAACGTTGCGCTTTACTGCCAGCGCATGAACGCGCTCAACCACTTGATCTGTTCGCTGTTCCAGACGCTCCTATAACAGGTGCCATATCGCTATGTCGTGTAACAAATAAACATGGTCAAACACAAAAATGCTGACAGTGACAATGACAGTGAAGACACGGACAACATTTGTGTTTATATATAAATAAATGGAACTGATTATATATATATATATATATATATATATATATATATATATATTTTTTTTTTTTTCAAATACTGGTAAAAATATGATTATATGAGTAAATATCAGGCTATATGTATATATAGTTTTATTCCCCTTATATTTTTGTTGTAATTTGTGAACTACTGTGATTTAATAAAGTCTGGCTAAGTCTAACCAGCACTGCATTATTTTCAGAAGACCTTTGGTATATCTGTGTTGCGATAAACAATAAATCCTTGAGTTTGTTAAATAATATGATTATCTTGATTTACTTTTTGGCAGGCCTACTTTCGCCAGGGGGTTGCCCTACAGTACCTGGGTCGTCATGCTGATGCACTGGCAGCTTTTGCCTCTGGCTTGGCCCAGGACCCAAAGAGTCTCCAACTGCTAGTCGGCATGGTGGAGGCTGCCATGAAGTCACCACTCAGAGGTAAGATCAGATTGCATTTGTACTGAGAATCCATACAAATTTATTTGGTCTTCTCAAAGTACTTTTTTGCTGAAAGCAGAGCAAAGGTGTTTCTTTGTTTTTGTGTCACTTCTATTTCACTTGAAGAAGATGTTCTGTCAGCAGTTTAGTAGACACTGATTGCTTATGGTGTTATTACAGCACTTCATGAACTATGTCTCATGTTTAAGAGCTGTCTTCTAATAATCTATTGGTATTGGAATATCAAATAACAACTATTAAAATGATTCAAACCCTATAGTTAAGGCTCGACAAACAGCTATAGAAAATGTGCATCCCCTAAAAATACTTACAACGACTCTTTACATTTTCTCGCTCACAGACACACTGAAGCCCACCTATCAGCAGTTACAGAAGATGAAGTTGGACAAGAGCACGTTTGTGGTTGTGTCTGTCATTGGCCAGGAGCTGCTAAGTCATGGTTTTCATGGGGCTTCAATTGTGGTTCTTGAGGCAGCACTGAAGATCGGCACCTGCTCACTGAAACTGCGTGGATCTGTCTTTTCAGCACTGAGCTCTGCCTACTGGTCTCTAAACAACAAAGAGAAAAGTATGACATACATGCAGCATGACCTGGAGGTCACTAAAACTTTAGGTGAGCTTATGTTTATGCTGTTAATAAACCTTACTGGGATGGAAGAGTAAGGTTTATTCAAGAATAGGTTGGTTTCTTTGGTCCATTTTCTAATAAATCTGTATTTAATGAAGATACACTTTTTTACTAAAACACTATTTCTATGCACTTATATTGGCTCACTGTATATCCAAGCAGACTGGAAACTTGCTGCAAAAGCTGAGCAGTGTTAAAGGACATTGTGTGGTGGTTCTTTCCATAATGATTCAAATGAGCATATAGCCTGTTGACTGGTCCATGCATATTTGATAAATGAGAACCAGGTTGCATGAATAGAAATAATTCAGTTCCACATGTTTGCTCTTGTTCACAGGTGACCAGTCAGGTGAATGCCGAGCTCATGGGAATCTGGGTTCTGCTTTATTCTCTAAAGGCAGCTATAGAGAAGCACTGGCAAACCACAGACATCAGCTAGTGCTGGCTATGAAACTCAAGGACAGAGAAGTATGTAAGCATGTACTGACTATTTAAATAGTTTAAGTGTTATTTGCTCTTTCAGTTTGCAATCCATATCGGTATTGCTTTTATCATGCCACATAGTATAACCATAACAACAGAAACATATTAGCACATGTAGAGTTTCAGTGTGGATTAAAATTTGTTTTTACTATTTAAAAAGTCAAGACTGATATCAATTTCATATCCTCGGCGGAGGACAACATTTAGATTTTGACTTGTTATTCACAATTACCTATCACAAGAGTCATTCAGTTTTATGTTAACACTGTGTCTTGTGTTTTGATAATTTTGTACTTGAACTTCTTCATATAAGGCTTGAAACACATATGATTTCTATGGATATACATTCCTAGTTCGTGTGTGGGGCCCTCAATTGAGTGTAGAATGAATAAACACACAAGGACAGACAGAGACAAATGTTTATTCTGGTGACAGATGATTATTGGTCATCATCTCCACAGGTGCACACTGCACAGACTCAGGCATCTCAAAAACTGTCATGCCCCCAAAGCCATATCACCTGCTATGTGTGTGTTTGGCTATTGAGCATACATTTCTGGGTGTGTTTACACTTCACAGAAAAACTCAAAAGCCATTTTCTGCTAGAGCTTTGTTATTGACAAAATAAACAAATGAAATCCTATTACATTCGAATAGGAGGATTAATTGCAATATAATAAATAGAAATGGCATGAATAGTTTCAGCTTATTATAGCCTGCTTCACCTCTCAATTTGTTTGCTCTAAATATTGAAATTAACATTGCACATGAGCTTTTCTAATCATACAGTTTTGTATTATTAGAGTAATGATGACTCTATTTTTTTTTTTTAATCTTGCAGGCTGCCTCTGATGCCCTGTGTAGTCTTGGTCATGTATATACAGCTATTGGTGACTACCCCAATGCTCTGGCCAGCCATAAGCAGTGTGTGCTGTTAGCGCAACAAATGCAGTGCCAAACCTCGGAAGCTCGTCAGCTCGGAAATATGGGCGCAGTCTACACCGCCCTGGGAGACTTCATTAATGCTGTTCAGTGCCACCAACAGCACTTAGACATTGCAAAGGTGCCATTGCGATTGAGGAGTTAGCTTTAGACTGTTCATTGAATATGTATCTATTTCTTCATCATTGTTGTAGTTTAGTATTTTGATAAGAAAAAAAGTAAATAATCATTATATAAAAGCCTATGTAGTACATTCTATTGTTAAAGAAACATTATGAAACATCCAAGATGTAATAATATATGAAGATATTTAAGGGGAATAATGCTAGCAGAGTACTACATCTAATAAAAGTGAAATTATTATTTTTAAATTGCTTGCTAATATGTATTCACATTTCTAAAAAAAAAAATTCTGATTTCAGACATTACAAAACAAAAGTGAAGAAGCACGTGCATACAGCAACCTGGGCAGTGCCTACCACTCACAACGAGATTTTGACAAGGCCATATCATACCATACTCGTGTTTTAGAGCTGGCACGAGAACTGGGGGACAAATCAATCGAGATGAGAGCCTATGCTGGTCTGGGACATGCTGCCCGCTGCATGCAAGTTGGTATAGTAAATAAAGTCTAGTTTAAAATAAAAATTTTTGTATAACCTAAAACTGAACTACTCCATAGGATTTGGAGAGGGCGCTTAAACACCACCAGCGACAACTTGAAATTGCAGAAGAGTTAGCAGACAGATCAGCTCAGGGCAGAGCATCTTCCAATCTCGGTAAAGTTATTTGTTGTTTTCAAGCAAGGCTGAGTTTGTTCAAGAATATTCTCCACTTCTAAGCTGATCACACATCATGGCAAAGGTGGAACTAATTAGAAAAAAAGTCTCCAAGAATCATCTTGCATAGTATTGGCAAACAAAGTTAATTTAATTAAAAGGTCAGGGAAATTGTTATCATATATTACTGCATATCAAACTTCATGTATTTTAAGTGCTTTTCATATAAATATGTAACACAAAGTGTTTTACAGTCATTAAAACAATTCCTCATGCCTTTCCAAACAACTGCCCTACCCCCACAACTGTCTGAGCCCACACATACAGTTATATGCACGATCTCATTCATATGCACACGCGCGCGCACACACGCATACACACACACACACACACACACACAAACACAAACACAAACACACAAACAATCATCTGGTCTGACCAACTTCATCTTATTCATTATGGAAAAATGAAAGCCTTGCTATTTATGTCTTCAATTAACCACAATTTGGACATTATTATGTCTGACAAATCATATATGGTCCTTAAACTACACTGTACAAGAGCTGTCCAAGCTCCTCTTACACATGTAGTCTCTTTGGCCACTCATCATTAATGTTTTATTAAGCAGGTTCTGGTTTCTGCGATCACAGTGATATCCAAGCTCCTGTGAATCTGACCTCATGCTGAATGGGCAATTATTTTTTTCTTCATTACACCTGTAACATGATCATGGCTTAATCTAATTAAAAAAACAATTGGAATTGCAAGGACAATTATACATTATACATAAAGATATGACTTTAAATACATAAAGTGATCAGTGGTTTTAGTTAGTTTAGATCGCATGTGAGATCTAAAAGAGATATATTATTACTTCACTTTACTTTAAATCTATATTTTACTTATTTTCAGTCTTTTTGTAACTGGAAAGTGCTACACAGTTGCTAACTGACATTGAGTTCATTGGGTGAAGGGTGTTTGGAGATGTATCTGTCGCCATACCGGCTTGTTTATAGCCTGATACCGTCTGATCTCAGAAGCTAAGCAATGCTGGGCCTGATTAATCGTTGGATGGGAGACCACTGGGAAATCAGGTGCCACAGTGGGGTGCCAGTTGCAAAAACTGTTGTTGTGTCCTTAGGCAAGGCACTGCACCCACATTGCCTTGTATGAAAGTGGTGTGTGTATGAGTGATGATGGTGGTCAGAGGGGCCGATAGTACTGATTATGGTACATGATTGATGGTACAGCTGCACTTCTGTCAGTCTGCCCCAGGGCAGCTGTGGCTACAATAGTAGCTTACCATCACTGGGTATGGAGTGAATGAATAATGCTCTGGAAAAGCTTCTTTGTGACAAATGTCTGTGAAAAGTGCTATATAAATAAAAACATACTTACTTATGTACTGTTTGTGCAGTTTCAGAATAATCCAGTGTCACCAGATCTTAGCAATTTCTATGTGCATCTAATCCTCACTTTTGACGCCCAGCTTCTTTGAGACTAGACTAGACTAATTTGCAGCCAAATGCCACAACAGTGTTTCTCTGACTGCTGTTCATGTAAAGTGTATGACACAAGTCCACACCTTTGTCACCTGTGCAGTGTTTGACCTCAGCAAACACCACTCACCTTTGTAATCCTCTTAACAGTGAGAACCCAAGGAAGGAACAGAGCTTTTCCTATCAGCCCCTACCTTCTTGCCATGTAATGCAACTTCACATTCAGACACACCAAAATGAAAGCCCAATATAACACTACATAAAGCTTCTCTTCTTCTAATTTTTCTCTTCTTTCCATCAGCGTAAAAAGATATTGTCTTACAGAAAGTGTTTTGTCTTATCCTGCTTAAATCTATGTATATGCTATAATCTATGGACATTATCATATTAAATAATCACTAAGACCTTTAAATTTACTGCAAGTTAATTATTGTTAATTGTATTGTATTTTCTTCAAGGAATTATACATCAGATGAAGGGGGAGTTTGAAACAGCAATGAAGTTTCACAAAGCCCACCTGTCTGTGGCTGAGGAGCTGGGGGACTATGCTGCACAAGGACGAGCTTATGGGAACATGGGTAATGCATATCACGCCATGGGTCTGTATGACCAGGCCGTACGTTACCATCGTCAGGAGCTGCAGATATCACTTGAGGTGGCAACACTGTCCTCACTTTTTGAATCTATGAAACATACAGAGCCACATGTTATTCCTTGTATTTCAGGTTAATGACCGTCAGTCACAGGCCTCTACTCATGGTAACCTGGCTGTAGCCTACCAGGCATTGGGCGCTCATGACCGAGCTTTACAGCACTACCTTCACCATTTAACTATTGCACGAGAGCTAAGGGACACTCAGAGTGAGACAAGAGCACTTGGTATGTTCAACAACTTGCAAAACTATCATCAAAATGTACATAAAATTACCATGTTATATTCAAGTATTAAGTATTTTCGCTCATTCTTGCAGTAAATCTAGGCAACTTTCACAGCTGGAGAGGAGAATATGCTCAGGCCCTGCCATATTACCAGCAGTATCTCGTTTTGGCTCCTAGTTTACAGGATCTTGAAGTAGAAGGGAAGGTGTGCCACAACCTTGGTTATGCTCATTACTGCCTTGGTCAATACAGGGATGCTGTCAGGTCTGAAAAAACTACAACTTTGTGTTCTTTATTGTTATGTAAAGTCTGCCTGGGAAAAGGTTTTTACTTGTGCCTTTCAATGTTTCAGGTATTATGAGCAGGACCTCGCCTTGGCAAAAGACCTTCATGACAAATTATCACAGGCGAAAGCGTATTGTAACCTTGGACTTGCACACAAAGCACTGGGAGAGTACAATAAAGCAGAGGAGTGCCAACGATACTTGTTGTCACTAGCCCAAGCCTTGGAAAACTCACAGGTGCACTCAAGTCTTTACTCAGTTTTATATTGTCTAAATATTATAGAGAGTTAATGACTGTCCTTTCCTAATAGGCTGTGTTTAGGGCCTTTGGTAACCTTGGTGATGTGTGTGTGAGTCGTGGGGATCCTGCTGGTGCAGTGAAGTTTTACCAGCAGCAGTTGAGCCTTGCACAGAAGGTCAAAGACCTGAAAATGGAAGCTGATGCTTACTCCTCTCTGGGCTTAGTTCACAGGTTTCAAGAAAATAAAACAAACCTCCTAGAACTCATTGTCACATTAATTTAAAACTGTCTCTCCCCTTTTTCATCTATTTTAGGCATCTCCGCCAGCTGGATGATGCTTTGTCCTTTCATAGTCAAGAACTGACTGTCCTCAAAGATCTAAATGACCAGCAGGGGGAGTGCCATGCTCTTGGACACCTGGCAGCAGTTCATATGGCCCTGGGAGATTATACCACAACTTTTCAATGTTACCAAACTCAACTGGGCTTGGCCCAACAGCTCAGAGATGCCCGGTTAGAAGCCCAGGTTCATGGTAACATGGGCATCACCAAAATGAACATGGGGGTGTTTGAGGAGGCTATAGGTTATTTTGAGCAGCAGCTAGCCATGCTGCAGCAGCTGAGTGGGACAGAAAGTATGTTAGACAGAGGCAGAGCCTACGGGAACCTGGCAGATTGCTACAGTGCTTTAGGAGACTACGAGGAAGCTACTCTGTACTATGAGAAGTACCTGACAGTGGCTCAGAGCCTCAACCACGTCAAAGACCAGGAGAAGGCCTACAGAGGACTAGGCAATGCTCACAGGTCAGGACACAGAGATACTATTATCTTCTTATTTAAATATGCATGATGTTTAGAAAATGTTATTACCAAAATAACTTGTATAACGTTTTACAATAACTGCTTTGAAAAATATTTTGTCCAGGAGTTGGTGTCTTATTTATTTACATGCTGGAATGAAGCAACATTAATCTATTTTATAAATTTTTCTAAACTGCATGTTGTTTACTATGTTACTCAGGTCTATGGGCAGTTTGCAGCAGGCTCTGGTGTGTTTTGAGAAGCGTCTGGTGGTGGCACATGAGCTTGGTGGAGAGGGAGGAGGTAAGGCTCATGCGTATGGTGAGCTGGGGACTTTACACAGTCAGTTGGGAAACTATGAACAGGCGCTTTCCTGTTTGGAACATCAGCTCGCTATAGCACGATCTGCAGGGGTAGGTGTGATAATGACCTTGTAATATTTTATCAAACTATTTTAAATACACAGATAATATGAGCTAGCAAACCTTTTAAAACTTGTTTCAGGATAAATCCCTTGAAGCAGAGGCCAGTGATGCTCTTGGAGATGTCTATCTGATGATGGCAGACAATGAGACAGCACTACAGGTTTGTGCAGTTTTATGTTTTATGTCCAGCTTTATGCCCATAGTCTGAGATGTAGTGCTCTTCTACTGCAGTGGCATCAAAGGGCTCTGGATATTGCTGAACAAAATGGTTGTATAAGGAGTCAAGGGCGAGCATATGGAAACCTGGGACTCACATATGAAGCTTTGGGAAACTTTGAGAGGGCAGTGTTTTTCCAGGAGCAGCACCTAAGTGTTGCTGCACAGGCCAATGATCTGACAGCCAAAACAATTGCCTATGGTAGTCTGGGAAGGACACACCATGCTCTGCAAAACTATTCACAGGCTGTCATGTATCTCCAAGAAGGTAGGCATCTTTCTGTTCATTGTTTGTTTGACAGTATTCCTTACTTCATTATCTTATAATACTATAATACTATATTCTTTAAGTTTTTTTTATTTTTTATTTTGTGAGAATACAATAAGACAAGGCTGGTGAAACAAGCAGTGGCACAGAATGAGGCTGTGAACCCTCCTCAAATGTGGTACAGTTCTGTAAAATTTTGCATATTTCCTAACTGGAAATATAATTAACCAGTTGTTACAACCCAGTGCTAGGGGCAAAGGAAAGTAACACAAACCAGATATGATGTAGCGTAAACGGGTTTTATAAAGTGGTGTAGGTAAGTACAATAACAAAAAAAAGAAATGTTTCACATTTGATAATTCCGAATTCCCCAAAGTTACTAAACCACTCATAAACTAAGGTAGTTAACAGTAACAAAAAACACTGCCCAAGGGCCGAGCCAAACTGGCAAAACTTAAAATTATAGTAACAAACACACTTTACAATATCAAAGGGCAAACGTCTACAAATGTGAGGGGCGAACTGAAACTGCCATCCAGCCGCCAGGAGGGACAGGCACACAGCACTTTTATTGGTCGAGGTGATTGATGTGGAAGGATGTGGAAGGAAGGGATTGGAGGAACGGGACGTCAATCCTCCAACCACAGCACAAGGGGTGTCGGAGCCAGCCCACAGCATCGGAACCACGGCCCACCAGTCAGATAGCAGGCACCACACAGGACATGCAAATACGGAAGATACAAGCGGTAATACAAACGGGAAGCGCCAGGCGATGCGGAGCCGGAGACAGGCCGCGAGCCGTAACACCAGTCCAGTATAGTTGTTAGTTGGTTAGTTAGTCAGTCAGTCAGTCACTTAGTTTTAAAATAATTTAAGGATCATAATGTAAGGATAATTTCTTAGGTGAGAGAGTGGTGGAGGTTGCTCATTGTCAATAATCAAGATAAAAAAGATTTAGATTTTGCATATGCCTTTCATCTTTCTACAGCTACATCATTGTTGGAACTAATTCTGCTCAAGTTTGTAAACATCAAAGACGTGTGAAAATATGGGCATTTGTTAGCTGGGTTTTATTTTCCAGGGTTCTCAGTAACAACACTACAGAGGAGAGATTCAATACATGTGACTGAGCAGTGAAATAGACAGTAGACCGGTACATGTGAAGAAAAAAAAACTGGAAAACAACTTGCTTAAACTTGTTTCTCATGTTTATATTAGGTCTTCGTCTATCTGAGCAGCTTGGACGCAGAGAAGAAGAAGCCAAGATACGTCACCACTTGGGTCTGTCGTTATGGGCCAGTGGGAACCTAGAGGAGGCTCAGCATCAGGTTTGTAAATTCTCCCAATCTGGACAGGTGATGGTTATCTAAAACCAATTATTGGCCTCTTGTATAGTGCCTGTAGTTTTACATTTGAGAACAAGCTACATGATGAAGAAATTAAAAAGTAAACATCAGTACATTGATGCGTATTGTTCCATTGTGTATTTGATGTTAAGGTATGTCAAGATATCACTTATTTTTGTAGTGTGTAGTGTCATCTAGTGGTCAGTCCTGAACAAGAAATATGTTAACTAAATGATAAAATAACGCAGATTACAAATGAGCTTTAACAAAAAATAAGTAGATTAATAGTCTTAAGGGAAATTTAGTTTAGAAAACAGTGCATGTGTTTGTACTGACATTCTGCTTTGTTGTTTCAGTTATATAGAGCATCAGTCCTGTTTGAGACAATCCGCCATGAGACACAACACAGTATGGACTACAAACTGTCTTTGTTTGATCTGCAAACCAGCTCTTACCAGGCTCTTCAAAGAGTTCTCGTCAGTATGGGTAAACTGAGTTTAGGGTTGTTGTTTTTTTTTACATGTATAGCAATTTTATGCTTTTTTGTGGCTGTTTAGTATGAAACTATAACATATACGTATCTCTAGTTAACATTTTGTTCATTGCAAACAGTAATATTGGTCTAAACTGGCATGCTACTAAGAAGACCTGTCTTTTCATAGTGACATTTCAAAAGAAGATTTTCCCTACCTGTACATGGTTCTTTATTTGCCATTCCAACATGTGAAAGAAACACATAACAGAATAGAAATTAAATCAACATTGGATTTTTTTTAGCAATTGCCATAACTGCAACTTTCTGAGCCTCAAATGCAAGGCAATGTAGTATTACTAAAACATGCATGAATCAGTCAAAACTCTAATTAACTTAATGATGAGGGAACACCATTATAATATGGTAAAAAACAAATAGAAGTTGATTTTACATTATTTATCCCCTTTACTGTGCAATGGTCTGATTGTTATAATGTTTTCCTTGTGTTCAATTATTGAATATTGAAAGCATACCTCTAAAGAATCTTCTCAAAGCTTCCTGCAATAATGATGTTTTGTAATGATGTGCCATAGGGCGTCACGATGAGGCTCTGGCCATAGCAGAGCGTGGCCGCACACGAGCTTTTGCTGATTTATTAGTGGAACGTCAGAAAGGAAATCAGCAGGTGCCAGGGACTGACCCGTACACACCAGTCACCCTTGAGCACCTCCTGGATATAGTGAATAGTCAGAAGGCAATGGTTCTCTACTATTCTCTGGCAGGAGGCTTTTTGTACAGCTGGCTTATCTCTCCGGGGACAGGTACAGCCAATTCATATTTCTAAAATCTATACTAATACTGTATTTTGTACTCTATATACTCAATTGTTATACTTACAGGCATTGTAAAATTTCATGAGATATACCTTGGAGAGGCTGAGTACCAGGATGGAGATGGTGGTCCTCAAGGATTTTGTGCTGGTGTAGGCCCATTTACTTTAGAGCAGTACATCACCAATGCCAGAGAAGCTTTAGGAGTGGACGGGCTTTATAGCAGGTAGTTATATTTTGGTCAAGCATTTTCTACACACACTATGAATGTGTTCTATAGTTTGTGTGTAGTTACTTAGCAAGTGTTTTAACTTGTTTTGTGAATTGTAGTCACAATGTTGTGATGAGATTTTTGACAAATTTACATTATTGTTGCAAATGTTTTTTAATGGCAGAGTGTGCTCCAACAGCGAGACTGAGAGTGAAGCAGGAGAGCTCCTGGAGCAACAGTTTGATGAGGTTAACAGTAAACTCACATCTACAGATCCAACTGGCTACCTCCGCATGGTATCCAGAAACCACCTTTTTAACAGGTTTCTGAATGATTTATTGTCTAAAGATTACTGTCTGTGAGTTACATCTTTTAATCTGACAATGTTACCTTTTACCTGTAATAGAAGTTGGCAGAGCATGACAAGTTTATACAGTGCTACAGTGTCTCCAGTGAAAGAAGGGTTCTTGTCTCCTCCTCTTCGCCCATCAAACATTGGCAAACCCCCACTGCGGGCACTTTATGATTTGCTTATTGCTCCAATGGAAGTGGTATGTAAAGAACAAGTGTAAACATAGCTGGTTCTATGCCTCTGGCTTTACATGTCTTGTTTCTGTAGGGTTTGATGCATAATAGTGGGCCTGTGGGAAGACACAGACAGTTGGTCTTGGTGCTTGAGGGAGAATTATACCTGATTCCATTTGCTTTGCTCAAAGGCAGTTCCTCTAACGAGTACCTTTATGAAAGGTTCAGTCTTATTGCTGTGCCATCATTAACCAGTTTAGAAGACACTGTGAAGGTACCTTTATACCTGATCTTCATAAACAAACATTTATGTTGAAAATAGACAATGTATTATATTACAATATATCATGTTTTAAGATTCTTCCTTCTCGTGGTGGTGGAACTTTACTTTGTTCGGATGGATCAGTGGCAGCAGTGGTGGGAGCACCACATGTTCCTCCGAGAGTGATGGATCGATGGCTATGGGGACCCTTACCTTCAGCCCAGGAAGAAGCTCTGTGGCTAGGAGATCAGCTTGGTTGTCACCCCCTGACTGGAACTGATGCCACAAAGGAACATGTTCTTAAAGTTTTAAGCCAGGCTGAATGTGTCCATTTTGCTACACATATATCATGGAAGCTTGCTGCCCTGGTCCTTGCTCCCTTTCAGGAGCATGTTGGTGCAGAGAAAATTACTAGGACAACCACAAGTGTATCATTTAATGGGGCCTCAACATCTTCTAGGCAGAATGGAAGTGTCACACAGAGTCAGAGCAGCCCAGAGTGTCTCAAGAGGAAAGCTGATGTAATTAGTGATGATGGAGCAAGTATTTGTGAAGTTGAGAGTGCATGTTATAGCCCACCTCTTCAGGACTTTCTCCTCACTGCTGCAGACATATTGGGCCTCTGTCTAAATGTAAAATTGGTAGTTTTAAGGTATTGTCATATGTATTTATTTATGTACAAATATTTGTTTTATTTCTTAATTATTTTATATATTTTCATTGCATAATCATGTGGTCTGTTATCAGGTTGTTTCCAGAGTCTAGTGGCAAGGTCACAGCTGATGGTGTAGTGGGACTAACCCGAGCATTCCTGGCTGCTGGGGTGCAGTGTGTGTGTGTCTCTCTATGGCCTGTGCCAACAGCTGCCTCCAAACTTTTTATGCACAGATTTTATGCCACACTTATGAATGGGACCAAAGCCAGTGCTGCCTTGACAGAAGCTATGAAGGCTCTGCAGAGCAGCAAACACTTCTCGCATCCATCCAACTGGGCAGGTGAGCCCCTTCAAACACAGTGTACATTTGGTTGTCACATTTTACTAAATCCACTCTCTGTTTTAGGGTATGTTCTGATTGGTAGTGATGTCAAGATTAACAGTACCATGTCTTTGGTTGGTCAGTCACTGACAGAAATCCTCCAATATCCAGAAAAAGCCAGAGATGCCCTTAGAGTAATGTTGCACTTGGTAAAACACATCATTAGTTGATCATAAAAGTATTAAAACTAAATCGTGTATTGTAGTAAATATTGTTTCATTTCTTTTTTATCAGGTTGAGAAATCTTTGCAGCGTATTCATAGTGGACAGTGTAATCCCATGTACACCTCACAACAGAGTGTTGAAAATAAGGTAATACTAAATGTATGACTGTACCATATGTTGATATTGTCTACATTTTGTACTTATTCATATCTCTGTGTCCATGTTAGGTGGGAGGAGTGCCTGGGTGGCAGGCATTATTATCTGCTGTGGGTTTCCGATTGGATTTCTCTGGAGGAGCTGGTCTCCCTGCAGCTGTTTTCTTCCCAACTTCAGACCCTGGGGACCGCCTCCAACAGTGTAGCAATACTCTTCAGTCTCTACTTGGTACAAAGAGTTACATATATATTAAGGGGGTAACGGTACACGTATTCATGCTGAACCGTTTCTGTATGAGTCGGTTCGGTGCAGGGCTGTGCAAGAGTGAATTCGTGCAATTTGTGTGTGTTAACATGTGGAATGTTACTACCTGTGTACGGCTCTTTAATATTCATGAGGGAACTTGTCTGTTTCCCGCAGTGTTTTATAGTTAGGGCAGTCACCTTGACAACAATTACCCCCCGCCTTGACTACATCCCTCTGAACCACACAAAACTATGGTCATTTATATTTATATTTATATTTATATTTATATTTATATTTATATTTATATTTATATTTATATTTATATTTTCTATTGTGCAGAGGTTATAGGCAGGTGTGAAAAATGTTGTAAACTAGGAATGCATTCATCAAAAATGGAAATATGGAAGTGTTAATTAAGTGTAAATCTAAATCAAATCAATATTTGTTGTGACCACCCTTTGCCTTCAAAAGAGCATCAATTCTTCTAGGTATACAGTTTTTGAAGGAACTTGGCTGGTAGGTTGTTCCAAACATTTTGAAGAACTAATCGCAGATCTTCTATGGATGTAGGCTTCCTCACATCCTTCTGTCTCTTCATGTAATCCCAGACACACTCGATGGTATTCAGGTCAGGGGCTGTGGGGGTCATACCATCACTTCCAGAGCTTCTTGTTCTTTACACTGAAGATAGTTCTTAATGACTTTGGCTGTATGTTTGGGGTCGTCCTGCGCAGAATAAATCTTGGGTCAGTCATACACCTCCCTGATGGTATTGCATGATGGATACATATCTGCCTGTATTTCTCAGCATTGAGAACATCATTATTGAAGAAAAGTAATTATACTCTGGAGTTAGTTTTCATTCTGGTTAATGAATACATATGTGTTTTACACTTAAAAACTTTACCCATGATACCATCAAAGGCCCCTGGGGTTTTCACCTGTTGCTCCCTGCTGATATCCTTCGTTATCTCAGCTGTACCTGATATGCTAACCCTTTGAAACTATGACCACCGTTTTACCAAGAGGGGTTTATGAGGGTGCTTTGTCATTGCTGTGAAATTCCTTTGAATATTAATCTGCATACTTTACCCATCTCTTTGTGTATAAAATGCTTGCTATACCTTTGCTCGTGGTCAACTTGCTCCACAGACACCATGTGTGTCAGAAGCTCAACCATCCGCCTGCTTACAACATGGAACTTCCAACCAATAAAGACACCACTACAGCAAACTAAATATGAACATGGGATTTTTTTTCAACACTATTAATCCTGACCAAATCTCCAACTCCATTTGCAGAAATGCAGCTACAAATGTTCTAGGAATCTACACCATGCTTCACTGTTTTCTGCAGATATTCATCAATGTACCACTCTCCAGCCCTTTGATGAACAAACTGCCTTCTGCTACAGCCAGATATTTAAAATTTTGACTCATCAGTCAGGAGCACCTGCTGCCATTTTTCTGCAACCCAAGGCCACTTCTGGCCAGACCTCTCTGGACAGTAGATGGGTGTAGCTGAGTCCCACTGGTTTCTGCCAGTTCTGAGCTGATGGCACTGCTGGACAGCTTCCGATTCCAAAGGTTAATAAACTTCATGTGTCTTTCATCTGCTGCACTAAGTTTCCTTGGCCGACCACTGCGTCTACGATCCTCAACGTTGCCTGTTTCTTTGAGCTTCTTCAAAAAAGCTTGAACAGCACATCTTGAAACCCCAGTCTGCTTTGAAATCTTTGTCTGGGAAAGACCTTGCTGATGCAGTATAACTCCATTGTGTCTTGTTGCTGTGCTCATTCATGCCATGATGTATGACATGAGACATGAGATGGTCTTCCACAACCTCACCTTGGTAGCAGAGTTTGGCTTTTCCTCACCCAGTTTTACACCTCCTACACAGCTCTTTCTGTTTAAGTTAATCACTGTGTTCTAACCTACGTGTGACATTGATGATCATTAGCACCTGTTTGGTATAACTAGTTGATCATACACCTGACTATAATCCTACAAAATCCCTGACTTTGTACCCCTTTGTATGAAATGATGTTGGTTTGAAGGCAAAAGGAATTAAGACCAAATATTGATTTGATTTAGATTTTTCTTTTGTTCGCTCACTTTTATATTTTGTAAACTGATAAAAACAATCATTACTTATATTTTTGAAAGCATTCTTTGTGTACAGCATTTTTTCACACCTGTCTAAAACTTTTGCACAGTACTGTCTGTCATTATATATGTCTCATTATATTTTCTGTAAAATAAAACTAGTCTGTTTGTGCATGTCTAGGTCTTCCGCCTACTGCTCTTCAGGCGCTGTGCAAACTGGTAACAGTGAGAGAAGCTGGAGAACAACTTGTTTGTAAGGTATATTATGAATATTATCAAAGCATATTATTTCATTTCTATATGTTGCTTTGCACTGGCACTTTAATATGTGCTGTTGATGTATGCTCTAAATGTTTATTGAGGTCAGACTGGTGTTGAAACAACCTTAAATGAAGAAATTAGTTAAACCGTGTATGAAAAGAGAAACAATAAAATCAAAAAGAACATTTCAAGCTTCACCAAAATGTATATATGAGCGTGTGGTCTGAAAGGGAGATGCACCTTGGAATTGTATTATACAAAGTTATTTTTAAAGCACATGTAAGGTTCATGTGTTTTCAAAATTTAATTATTCTCAATTTTGTTTAGTTACACCAAGTACTGGTTCAGCTGCAGTCACCTGACAAAGACCAAGACTTTTCTCTAGCCCCTATTCAAGTCTCAATAAGTGTGCAGCTCTGGAGGCTCCCTGGTTGCCATGAGTTTCTAGCCGCTCTAGGTAAATAAATACATTTAACACTAATTTCTAGTCTTTAATATGTGTTATATAAATCCATGTATACAGAATATGTAATGGGTGACTAAAGCACATTTCTTATTTTAGGGTTTGATCTTTGTGAGGTGGGTCAGGAACAAGTAGTTTTAAAGACTGGAAAGCAGGCTAGTAGGCGCTGTATGCATTTTGCCCTGCAGTCACTTCTGGCACTATTTGGTAAGAATCGCATTGTAATTATACATCTTTTATTTCTTTATAGACATTTAAGTGATTTTTTTTTTTTTTTAGACTCAACAGAACTTCCTAAGCGACTAAGCATGGACAGTTCCTCTTCTTTAGAATCCCTGTCATCGTCACAGTCCACATCTCAGCCACACTCTCTTCCTGCATCATATGGCTCTTACTCAGCACAGTCTTCTTTCTTAAGCCCTGTGTGTCCAGACAGTCTCTCCTGTGATGCCATCTCTGTTTACAGTCTCAGTTCACTCGCCTCCTCCCTCAGTTTTCTGTCCCGTCCAGAGCCTGCAGGAAGTGACATCATCAGTCAGCGCTCAAACCCTCCAGACCAGAACAAAGGAGCTGGCCTCTACTCTTCACCTCGACATGCAGGTGCTCTGGCCAGGGGGCGACAGACCAATCATAGTGGAGCGATGTTGGGAGAAGGAGAAGATGAAGAGTACCAGGGATACTCCATTATAAGCAGTGAGCCTTTAGGACACAGTGGAACAGATTGTGATACACTGCCATTACCTGCTGGACACAAACATGCCCGAGGCTCAGCTGGTAGAGGAGCAGCTTCTGGACATGGATATCCCATCACAGTTTCATCAAAGGGAAGTGTTAGCACACCCACTTCTCCTATTAAAGCAACAGCACTAAAAGTTACAACAAGCCCAAAGTTCAGACAGAGCAAGTAAGTGTAATGCTAACAGGAACAATTACAGATAAACAAAAAGGTGATTGGGTGTTTTATCTCCAGCTATGTCAATGCTAAATATAGATTTTTTAAATGTAATTATGCTATAGAGGAACATGCATTCTCCATCCCAGGATTGGAATATACTATATATACTATATAATTAATACTCTATATACTATATAATTAATCAAACCATTTTATTGATGCTAATGACTATGGCATTCTGCTGTCCCATAACTATAGTTTTCTGTGCTAATATATTCATGTAAATCTTGTGTTAAATAATTTTCAGTCATATTATATCATATTAATAGGTAGTAAAAATCCAATTTACATATCTGTTTAACATTATAATTTTGTTGTGTTTTGGCCAGCTTCTCTCCAGTGAAGAATGGAAATGGGAAAGCAAGCAGTTCTGAGTCAGACCAGTCCAGTACTGAAACAGACAGCACTGTGAAGTCCCAAGAGGAGAGGACAGGACCCACGGGGGCACTGGACCCCCAGGAACTAGCCAAGAAAATCTTAGAGGAGACACAGAGCCATATGCAGGCTGTAGAGATTCTGCAGTCAGCCAATTGTAGGAGCATAAAGGGGTCACAGGAAAACAAGCCACTTCCTTTGTCAACCCCTGCAACTCCAGTATTGAACTCTAAGAAACAGTTTCAACCCTCTGAGACAAGTGCATTTAGCAGACCTCCAAGCAGAGCTAGTACAAAAACCTCATCCCCTCTCTCTCCGCCCGGTCATCTGTCCCGTCAGTTTGCTGCTGTATCAACACCTCCACCCCGACCAAAACTACTGCCCCGCTCCTCATCATTGCAGAAAGTCAATTCTGATAATTCATCTCCTTCCTCGTCTGTTTCTCGCCTAAAAAAGTCTAGTCCTTCCTCAAATGTGCATACACTGGCTCAGCTACAATACCCAAACTCCTTTTGTGAAAGTGCCTCCTCAGCACTCTCTCAATCCAGCAGTAACATCTGCAGCTCTCCTGCAGACTCTTCCCCATCCCCAACTCTTTCCTATTCCCCCAGTGGCTCCATTATTACTTCTTCCAGTCCTTGCAAGACCTCTGACCAAAAACAGTCCACTCAGGATAATAAAACATTTCACAACTTGAGAAACTTTTGGGCCCATGCTGCTCAGAAACATGACGTACCCTGTCCCGCTAGTTTACTCCAAGGTGGAAATAAGAAAATGAGTATGGTTCAAAAAGATGTTTTAGGTTTACTTAATCTCTCTCCTCAGCACCAGTCTAGTAAACGTACAGAAAGGCCTGGTGAGCTGGAAAATCACAGCAGACATAATGGTCACCAAAGGCAAGAGGCAAACTCTCCCTCTGCATCAAATTTGTCAACAAACTCTAAAGACAGACATGGTTTTGGATACAAGTTTTTTTCACCTGGAAATTTCTTTCCTTCTTCCAAATGCTGAGTTCCAGATTAGACTAATCTTTTCCCCTTTTTAAAATCTTTTTACTCTTTACTTTTAATTACCAAACATTGGCTGTTTAGCAATACCTACTGAAAAGAATGGACAGGTTTCTTATGTTAAGAGTTATTCTGTGTACATTTTGAGACATTTATGCCTATTTAAATTTAGGCTACTCATTAAAATAACTTGATATTCACATTTTATTTGCTAACTATTCATAAATGTCTATAGGTATGAGTGTATTTTATATGGTGTTTTCTAATAATCAGATTTTATTAATAAATAATGAACCAAGAAAGTCTTTGACTCATATTTAATTTTATAATGTGACTAACTTACTCAGGATCCTAGGCAACCAAAGTCAAGTAAAACTTCCTATGTTTGAAGTTTAAACATTCGATTATTCGTTCACAACAAACTGGACTATTACAAGTGGTCAGGCTGTGCACTGAGCTCTAATCTCGCCTGCCTGCCTGCCTTCTACCCGTGGTCCAGCCGTGGCGCAGCTCCTCTGGCAGGGGCTGGTTGACGCTAGTGCGCAGCCGCAGGCGGGGTGACGAAGATGGTGCTCATCAAGGAATAGTGAGTCTGAAGTGTCTTTTTTAATTCTCTTTTAGTCCCCTTTAGTCAATCTTATGTTCAAGCAAATGTTAACTCAAAATGATATTATAGCTGTTAGCCTGTTTTGGTGTGTTTCACGTGCCCCCCCTTTTCCTGCTGACCACAAAAGCCCGATTTAACTTGGGCGGATCAGGACGTGGTTAACGGAACACACCATACACCGGTCTTTTAATGCGATGCTAGCTCTAGCTAACATTAATTAGCTTCTTAATGAAACTGAAACTTATAAAATGTATTACTCACTAATATGCGTTATGTGTATAAATTGCGCCTTTATCGATTAGCCTTGCGTAAACATGCACGACCCTACCCAGTGGGCCGCTTGTTGTATCTCCAAAGTCGCGTAAGCTTTAGTCCCCTGAGTGACAGATTAAGGTTTCTTCTCCCACGGATTTAACATTAACGCTAGCTGTAGCAGCCGGCTAGTTGCTAGTTTTCTGCCAACGAGAGCTCTGTCCACAGTTCATGCATTAAAAGGGCATATTTTCAAATATGATTGTAAATTCATTGCTAATCCTATAATAACACTTGCACTGTAAGTTACATCAGCGTTTTGAAATGTGGGCTTTTTGTGAGATTTGTGTAGGTTACTCGTAGCTTCACGAGTCAATCGTGCAGAGTAAAGTGGGATACTTTATTTAAACTTCATTACTCTCTAAGCAGGGCTGAAAGATTCGGCAAAAATATGTAATTGTCATTTTCCTGACAATAATTGCTGTTAAGATTGGATGTACGGTTTAATAACTGGTTTCTGTTCAAAGTTAACATTTCAACGCGTCTAGCAGAATTGGAAATAAGACTGAAATATGAACTAACAAACTAATACTGCAATCACATTTCAGCGCATGTTTGTACAAATCTAAACCACTAGATTAGCCTTTTTTTTTTTTTTAAATACCGAATAAAACAGTATATTTTGTTGTTTATGGAGGAAATTATGGCACTTGTATTTTTGAGAAAATGACATACTTACTTGACATATGGATGACAAGAGAATATCTGGATACATGTTTTGATCACCCCAATGAAAATATTCAGACAGTATAATTTCATAAGAAATTTTTGTTTTTTGTTTTTTTTTTTTTAAACTAAAACTAATTAAAGGCATGTTGAATTATGCTCAAAATGAACTTCAAAATTAAGTAGTGCAGAAATAACATGGCAAATTTGATTTTATTAATTTCTTTACATATTAGACTGTAGTACTTGATATTATAAATTGCATACATCCATATTATCAATGTTTCTATATACTTCCCAGTTCCACCCCTATTTGCATCCATTTTATATGTGAAACAATAATCTATTTTGTCCATCTCTGTAAAATAGTTCTGCTCTCCCTTGCATTTTGTCAGATTTAAGATACGAATACATGAGAACCAGCGTCGCACAGATCTTTAATCGTTAATATTGTGATTGTGTTTCTTTGTTTCTGTTGCACCTCGACTGACTCGTAGCCGTGTGCTGTTACCAGTCTCTGTGGAAGAGGTGGGTATTAGGACTTCATAATGACTATTATGTTGTGAAGTACATGTCATAGATAACATATGAGTCATATGATACAGTACTAGTGTTTTAATTTAAATGCTCTATTTTATAGCAATTGATCAAGATTTGTGATAAATGTATTTCGAGAATAACATCAGTTAAGAAAGTGAACTGATGTTGAAAAATAGGAACATTTCCCTTATGTGAGATCAGTTTTATTTTTTCTTTGAAATATATGTGGAGTCATGTTTATTTTTTATTCTTGCAAGTATCAAGTGGGACAGCTATATTCTGTAGCCGAGGCCAGCAAAAATGAAACTGGAGGAGGAGAAGGCATTGAGGTGCTCAAGAATGAACCCTATGAAGAGGATGGAGAAAAGGGACAGTATACACATAAAATTTATCATTTAAAAAGGTGTGTTTACACTGAAAGCTTACACAATTTTATGTTACTTTTTTGTATAATTTTTATACATGTAAACAACTTAATATGATTGTGTGTAATGAACTAACTTGTCATAAAAGCACACTTTTAGAAAGTAACTGACAAACAAAATATATTTCTGTTCTAATAAAGTTAATGTATAATTTTCTTTCTTTTCAGTAAAGTACCAGCTTATGTAAAGATGATTGCACCAGAAGGTGCATTAGTTTTTCACGAAAAAGCGTGGAATGCCTATCCATACTGTCGCACCAGTAAGGCTTATTTTTTTGTTTATGTGCTGAATTTATCATATGTGAACAAAGAAAAAATGTGCCTTTTTGTGACCTAATTTTGTGTGTGTTTTTTTTTTTTTCTCTCTCTAGTTGTTACGGTGAGTGTCTTTATATTGATGATGTCTGTAGTTGTCTATCCTTAAATAAATACCTTTTTTCATCAATTGGTAGGATTTAAATTTACCTTTTTTTTTTTTTTTTTTTTTTTTTTAGAATGAGTACATGAAAGATGACTTCATGATAAAGATTGAAACATGGCACAAGCCAGACATGGGAACTTTAGAAAATGCAAGTATTTAACCACAACATTCATAGGCCACTTTCACTCATTTAAGTTAACAGGTCTAAGTTGTTGTTATTGTTTTCTGATGTATTTGTTGCAGGTTCACAATTTAGATGAACAGACATGGGGGACTGTAGAGGTGGTCCCAATTGATATTGCAAATAATGAAGAAGTAGCCACAGCGGTAAGTTTTAGATTTGAATTAGAATTGAATTTCAATTAATTATTTGAAGTAGAGGGACAAGTGAATACAATGATTAGAGCAGTATTAAATTGAATGAATGTGTCAAATTTCTATTAATATTTAAATAATATTTCAATCCTATTGTTACATAACTAGAAAGCAGTTCAAAGAAGATGGGCATTAAAAATTGTTAAATTATTTATTAGAAAGTATTTGCCTGGATTTGTATGTTTATGCATTAATTAAAACATCAAATTATTCTTACCAATAACATGTTTTCACTCTTGTACCACTACCATGAGTCTTTGTGTCTCATTCTGTTAATAATGACTTAAGTGGATCAGTGTTGAACTCTGCCTAATCTTAATGTCCATCTGCTCCAGATAGGTACTACTGTTTCCAACAAATCTGATTTGCGCTCTTGGTGTCTTGTATTGAGGGTGGGGGTGTGTTGGTTGATTTTTAGGCATTTGTGAGCGGTGCCTAAAATATGGTCATCTGGTTTAAAAGAGCTCTTAAAATTGTTATTTTGTTAGTGCTGCTTGTTCTTTTGGGACAATAAGATTTCCATAACAAATTAGGTGTGCTCTGATTGATGATCAGGTTACACTTGAGTTTTTCTTTTTTTAGGATTATAAACAAGAGGAAGATCCTACTATTTTCCACTCTGCCAAGACAGGCAGAGGACCCCTTGGACCAGAATGGAAGGTAAAAAAAAAAAGTTTTTATATTTTTGTGTGTGTGTGTGTGTATGTATATATATATATATATATATATATATAAATATATAAAAATCTTTTTTTTTTTTTTTTCCCAGAATGAGTTAAAGGAAGATTGTCCTCACATGTGTGCATACAAACTAGTCACTGTCAAATTTAGATGGTGGGGTCTGCAAACGAAGGTGGAAAACTTCATTCATAGGGTAACATTAATTGCATCCTTTATATCATATATGTGCAACTGGAAAATAAGGATAGTTTTCTTTAAATTTTCCAGCAAGAAAAGCGTATTTTCACCAACTTCCATCGTCAACTATTCTGCTGGATTGACAAATGGGTGGGTTTGACTATGGAGGACATCCGGCGAATGGAAGAGGAGACTCAGAAAGAACTTGAAGAGGTACCAGTTGCTATTGCTGTACATTTAACCAATGATTTGGACATTTTTACAGTATGTTTTCCTCTGTAATGGATTGTAATTGATGTAATGTAACATCTGGCCAATGAGCACATTTACAGAATATTATTACTTGCTCCCAAATTTCATTAGATGCGTCAAAAAGGAGAAGTGAGAGGCACCTCTGCAACAGATGATTAAAGGTCCAGTAGTTCAAACTCTAGAAGCAGGCTGAGTAAGTCTATAAAGTATAACTAGTGGCACTGCATGGACCTTTCTCTTTCATTTGCTCAGCAATCTCACCTCTGCATCACAGCTGCCATCTTTATGTTCAAATCATTTTACTTTTTTGTTGCCCTTGTCAATTAACCCTCTTTCACAATAACACATTAACAATATTGACTGCTCTCCTTTACCTGGAAAGTGCTTTTCAATGCTGTTCAATTTGTTATTTCATTTGCATGGAATCATTTAGTCTGTAATGCACAAAAATATAAGATTCCGTTCATTCCAAACCATGATTTTTGTTTGGTCTTTCTTATAGCTGCGTAAAACAGGTCCGATTCGAGGCACCAGTGCTGCTCATGAGCAATGAGGCAAAACAACGAAAACCCGGCATGATGTTCTCAGAGACACGTCCACGCTGATGCAGAAGGGCTTCACAACACTCTTCTTGTCTCCTTTGATTCATTAGGGTGTTTGACACATTGGTTATGAGTACTGTACAGATACTACCACAATCACATGCCTCCCACTCTTAGACAAATATACATGTTTATAAATAAGAAAAAAGTTCTTTGCACTGAACGCAAATTGCCTGAAATATGTATTGTTAGTTCATTATTATTATTATTATTGTTAATATTATTATTACAATGGGCTTTGTTGATCTTTATTTGTGTCAGACTTAGAAAGTCACGCCTTTAATTTAACAGTCAGGATGTTATTTTTAGCTCTACACAAGTCCCCATAAAGGTAGTATTATATGAAGTTTAGAAATTATTCTATTCACACCCTCCCTGTAAAATATAGTTTTAAACCTTATCTTTCCACTAAATGTGTTTTTAAACCAGGATAAATGTCATCATCCATGTTGTCATCATGTTTTCTCTGTCCATTTTAAGGTAAAATGCATATTGTACAATTCTTTCTTTTAATTTAAAGAAAGAGTTCTGTCTCAGTAATCTTTAATACAAGTTTTCATGCATAGGACTTTTAGCTCATACTTACTCCACACACACTTTCCCACACGGTCACATGCGTGTAACTTTTTCACAAGCGCATGTAGATAACGACTCCTCATTAACAGTCATTGCATGACTCTTCAATGACACTGATTCATTTGTCGGTTGAAGAGAAGGTCAAGTGGCCTTTGAGGAATCTGTTAAGTTGTGTTAAAGTGTGTCTTTATTTTGGTTGGGATGAAACTCAACTTTTTATTCTAAGTATTGTCATTCTGTGAACTTCCCTGTTCTCACACTCATGATCAGCCAGTAGACTTTGCCTCATTCTGATGCTGCATGTCCTTTTTCACAGGGCTTTATTTGAAGCCCTTGCAGCCTTCACAAAAGCTTTTGTATTTTACTACAACAATTGAGGCTGAGAGTGTGTGCATTGTTGTGTCCATTCATCTGGCTTTAAAATCTTCTCTGAACTAACAGGGCTATTGGCTACAGATAAGGCAGATGTGCAATGATTTAGCAGTTATGGATGTTTGTGTTGTAGTATTTTGGTTTTCACCCTGTATACTAATTAAAATAGCATTTCAATACCTTAACTTTTAGAAAATGTTATCCATCTAAACTTAGTTAAGGTATAAATAACTTTGTAAAGTGAGTTATACTGTATTCTTACAGTGATTTGAAAGTAATCTGTATATTTTGCTTCACTGCTTTCAGGCAAAATTCAATTTTTTGTTTTGGTATTAGCTTCATTCAAACCCTTAAGGAATGCAATGATTTTTATAATCATGGCACAGATTAGTGTGAGTGTGGTGTTAGACATTTGTTTATAATCAGGTATGAAACAGATGTCTTTTTTTTTTTTTTCATGTAACCTGTACGGTTTACATTAGGCAGATTTAATAAGTGTACTTTTTACTAGGCCCAAAGGTTAGGTGTAAATACCACTTACTTGAATTACATAGTCATAGTTACTTGTGAACACTTTCTCATTACTGTAGTGTTATAGGTAAATGCAATGCACAGTATGCTATTAATTACATTATATAGAATGAGTATGCATATTGTTCATTGTTTTTATGCCATGGTTTACTGTACCTCATCCATGCTTATGAATGTACAGCTTTTTGATGGAGACCAATGTCATAATTGAACTGCAGAGACATACATGTTTTACACATGTACTAGCATGACATGAACCCATTATGTCACTGGTATTTAATGTTAATAAATTCCATACATTACTTTTCCACAATATGAAGTTTATTTGGAGTTGTTTGGCAAATCAGGAATACATTGCATCATAACATAATTTAAACTACTGTTGATGGAGAAACTTCTTCAGCCCAAATGACCATGAAGATTTCCGTGTTTGGCAGAACTTATTTTATTTGATGAACTAATTAAATACAATAATAATGATAATCTATTTATGTCAATGATAATACAATGAGCAACAATGTGATTGTGCTTGTTTAGTGTATATCAAATAATGATTAGAGGTGAAAGCACAAACAGATATTCTATGGATGTTCGTGGTTGATTGATTGGCAGGCCATGTAACCAAATTGTGTCGGCTAGGCTAGCTAGTACTTCCATCGACAGTGGGAAATTAAATGTCAGTGTACCATTTTAAAAGGAATACCGTTATTGCTTTTTTTTATTGAGTAAAACTTGTTTACATAGTCATCTGCTTTTTAAAATCTATGTTCCAACAACGAACTAAAAGTGTCCGTACGCACGCACGTTACTCAGGCCGTTAGAGGTCGACACTGCACGTGCGTTCCTCGAGCTGGTGGGTTTGCGCATGCGTAAACCATCAGCGGCAGGTTAACTTAACTCTACCATGGCGGCGAGAGGCCATGTGCAAGACCCAAACGACAGACGGCTCAGACCAGACCCATTTACGGTAAGTCTAACAGTCTGGGGATTATTAAAAGGATATCAGCAATCACAGAGTAGCCATTGGTATGCAATAAAAATAATGCATTGGAACTGGAGGAGAGTAGCGCGCGCGGCCGCTCTCAGTCTCCAACCTCGGACTGCGCTGGCTTAAGTGTCCAATGACAGTGCACCTCAACCGTGTGCCTTTGACAAGAGATTGGAGGCAACAGTAAGATACTCCTACGAAACGTGTGTATTTATAGACAGGTCTCTGTGATCTGTGTAAACAGGCGTATATATTCGAAAGTCTCATAATTTTCGTCATTGTGACTTTTCGTTTGCTATTTGACAGCTAGCTTGCTGAACCGATCAATGCCTGCTAGCTCCATTGACACTAATCAGTAGTGTAAAATAACATATTCCACGTTTAACCGACTGTGTTAAGATTTTGGCCGACCTTTTTAATATAACACCTACTTTAGATCTTTGCTGGGGATTTGACTGCCACTCCATCTAGGTTCTATTTATTCTCAGACAATGCTTTGAGCTAGCTAGCTATTAGCTCGCTAATTTGATAGCATGCAGCTGTCAGTGCAATATTTAGAATAACAATGGGGTCCCTAAGTCAATGTACAGCTTTACATTTTTTGCATTCGGAAGTGAATGAGGATTTCGAATGGGATTCTGGTGATTATTATTATTTTAATTTTTTTTACGTAGCCAACACATAACTTTAGTTGTTTCAGTTTTTACTGTTTATTTTCATTTTTTTTCAGATTATCTTGACAATGGCAATAATAAAATGGCAATTCAACAAGCGGACAAATTGCTTAAGAAGCACAAAGAACTACATTGTGCAAAGGTGGGTACATTATGAATATTATTGTCAAGTATTTTTTCCATGAAGACTCCCAGTCCAATCAAGGCAAAGTCATCAAAAAATAATCTGAATTTGAGTTTAAAAGGCATTTAACTTTCAGTTTCTAACTTTGCAACTATGTTCTGGTGATATATACACACTATGCTGGATTTTTCACTCTGTTAACTGATACAGGCTAAACCTTTGGAGCTATCTGTACAGATTTCTGTTATTAAAAGATTTGGTTGTAAGTTTATGATTTATACAACGTTACTGCAGACAGTATGTTTTTTTTAATATAGCTTTCTTTCTAAATAGGTGGGTCCATGCTATAATTTTTCAGACCAATGCCATTTTATTGTAGGTCCTCAAAGCTATTGGACTGCAAAGAACTGGAAAGCAAGATGAAGCTTTCACTCTAGCCCAAGAAGTAGCCACACTTGAGCCCACTGATGATAACTCACTTCAGGCGCTGACTATCTTGTACAGGGAGATGCATAGACGTATGTACATTTACAGTTTTCTTCCTGATATTGCTATTTTACAACACATTTAGGTTAAACATTAATGTTTTTTGTGCATAGCTGAGTTGGTTACCAAGTTGTATGAAGCTGCAGTAAAAAAGGTTCCTCTCAGTGAGGAGTATCATTCTCACCTCTTCATGGCTTATGCACGAGTTGGAGAGTACAAAAAGATGCAACAGGTAAGACAAGCTAACATCTGCCATTTGACTATTAAAGTGCATTGATTGTGTTTTTTATGCATTTTGCTTCTTTCACAGGCAGGAATGGCCCTATATAAAATTGTCCCTAAAAATCCTTATTACTTTTGGTCCGTCATGAGTTTGGTTATGCAGGTAAGATTTCCCATTATCTATTCTTTAACGCTATTTATAGTGTAATACAAATTTGTCCCCAAGTAATATTTTTTTCTTTAGGCCATATCAGCTGAGGATGAAAAGTTGGCGCTTACCATGTTCTTGCCTCTTGCTGAACGCATGGTGGAGAAAATGGTCAAAGAAGAGAAGATTGAAGCTGAAGCAGAGGTAATTTTATTTATATTTTATATTTATTGAAAAAATTAACACTGTTCTTTTGAAGGTCCAGTTGTATTTTATGATTCTGGAGCGTTTGGGAAAGTTTGAGGAGGCCCTTAAAGTTATTAAAGGACCACTTGGAGGTATGCAATTTTATCAGAAAATATACAGCCACTGAACCATATACAAAGGCATGTTCTGGTTAATACTGCCTTCACTGGCTGCTAATTAATGGTAAATATATGATATAAATATATAAATGGATTACATAAATAATATAACATTACTCATGAGCACTGAACCAAATGGATATTCCTCCCATAAAATTAGTTGTGGTTTGTTGGCTTATCTTACGCACCGCTGTCAACTTAATTTTATATGAAAATATCAGTTGTTTTTTAATTTATTTTTAATTTATTTATTTATTTTATTTTATTTTTTTTTTTAGAAAAACTGACCAGTGAATTTCAGAGCCGAGAGAATAAGTGTATGATGCTCTACCAGCGACTGCAACATTGGCCTGAGTGCAATGCCCTAGCACATAAGCTGTTACTCAAAAAGTAAGTGAATACACGTGCATTTAAATATGTTCATGTATGACAGTAGTTAAGGGTTTTCACATATGTGTTCTCCTGCTAGCCCCGATGAATGGCAATATTATGGCTTTTACTTCACTTCTCTTTTCCACATATTGGACCAGTCGTGGTGTCCACCTGAGGAAGGGGAACAGTATGTACTTACGTTTTACGTTTTTTAAGGATAGCTTGCTTTTCAGTCCTTATTTGTTATTGCATGAGACTCGAATTACGTACGATGTTCGCTCCTGACAGCTGCTCTGAGGGTCCGGTTCATCACACTGTGACTGAAGTAGCGAGGTTTGTGGAGGAGAGAATTGAAGGTGAGGATGGAAAAGAGTCCCGTGCCTTGAGAGGCCCCTATTTGGCTCGTCTAGAGCTACTTCACAGACTAAGAGAACGCGGCTCCTCGGATGAAAGTTTAATTGGTACAACTTTTAGTCAGTATCTCCCTATAGTAAATATATTTGATAGTTTCTTAATATGTAATTTTTGCTTTCAATAGGTGATCCGTTAGAATTGATGGTGCAGTTTTTTGCAAAGTTTGGGGACAAACCTTGTTGCATCACAGATTTGAAAATATATCTACATCTCTTAGCCCCTGAGCAACATGTTCAGGTGAAACATACTGTTTTTTTTCTTTCCATTTTAAATTAGTACTGCTAAAATGAAATCTTCATTCCTCCTTTGTACTTAACTTAACTTTTTTTTTTCTTTAAGTTTATTAATTGCTTGAGTGAAGCTGTTCCATTAGGGGAACCTGCAGAAGGGTACGCATTTCCGGAGGATACCAAAGCTCTTCAGAGGCATCTGTGCCTTTGTCAGTTAAGTCGTGCACTCGGCCTGCATCACTCTCTAGATGTGGATAGTAAACTGAAGCTCACCTTGGAGCTAAAAGCTCGTTATCACCATGGACTAATATTTGGTAAGCTGTTTGTCTCAAAAACTGTTTCCTTAAAAATACACAGAGCTGTTTATTTTAATAATGCATAAATCTACATTCAAACAGGGAACAATGCTCTGAAAACAGAACTGCAGTTTTCTGATATGTATTGTCTCATGGCAGCTCATGTCTACATAGATCTATGGATTGAGACTGGTATGAGCGTTTTAAACGGTACTAGAATGTGGGTACACCATCCTTAATCCTCTAATCCTTTTTTAGGAGATGAAAACATGATGTGGCACTGTTTGGGGCTTCTTCATGAGGGCCTCTCTCACAGTTCCTCTAATGCACAGTTCAAGTTACTGCTACTGCTTCTTTACTGCCGCTTGGGCGCTTTTGAACCTGTTGTAGACCTATACTCCAGCCTGGATGCCAAACACGTACAGCATGACACAATAGGGTAACACAACTACGCTGTTCACTTTGGAGTATTCTCTGTTTGAACAGTCTGCTGGAATGTCTTTGGTCGCTAAAATCTGTTTTTCAGGTATCTTTTGACACGCTATGCTGAGTCTTTGGGTCAGTTTGCTGCTGCTTCCCAGGCTTGTAACTTCTCCCTCAGGTTTTTCCACTCTAACCAGAAAGATGTAAGTAATTCATTCTACTTTAAAAAGTAGAAAGTGTATAATTTTGATAAAATCAATGCACACATTTCATAAAATTTCTTCATGATATCTTGCTATATCAATACTTTGAGGACAGCCCTAGTCTATGGGTGGACTTTTTAAGCATTGTCTTGTGAAATTATGTCAGTAGCACCTTTTAGAAATAAACTGGTAAAACATCAAATGCTCTTTTAGCCACTGAATATACATACCTCATGAAGGCTCAAAACCTTTGCACATTTTAGATTGCAACACATGCTGTTCTCACTCACAAGTATTGTTTCATCTAATCCAGACATTAAATGGCACAACCTAGTCAACTTGTTCTACAGATCTGAATGTTGTTTTTTTTCCTCACTTTTCAGACCTCAGAATATATTATCCAGGCTTATAAGTATGGCGCTTTTGAGAAGATCCCAGAGTTCATTGCCCTCAGGAACAGGTTAAACCAATCACTGCACTTTGCTCAAATCCGTACAGAGAGGATGTTGCTGGATCTTATCTTGGAGGCTGACATGTAAGATATTACTCTACAGATGAAGTTAGTGCAAAGTGTTTTTTTTCCTAATGGTTTGTGTTTTTTGTGCAAGTGTGTTAAGCCTGGAGGAGAGTGTGAAGGCCATGTCTTTGACTGCAGAAGAAGACGATATCCCATGGAACAGTTTAAGGGACAACCGAGACCTTACAGTATTTACCTGTTGGGACCCTAAGGATCAGTATGTCTTTCCTTTTTTAACTAGGTTGTGATTTAGTTTGTCTCTCTGCCCTGATATGAAGAATAGGTCACTTGTGCTTTGGGCATGTGGTCAATGTAACCAGACCTCCTTTTTGACCAACAAAAACATCTTCCTTTTCTCCTCTACAGCAACAGCGAAACAAATTATTTACAAATTAATCACATGGTCTGTTATGACCTGTCCTGGTAAATTATTATCCAAGATGGGGGAAATAAATATTCTTTTTTTTTTTTTTTTTTTTTTGACTCGTGCCAAGTGCCCAGCCCTACTAATTTCTTACCTCTCCTTTATCTTGGCCTGGTGTCTCAAGTGTAGAAGCCCCTAAACATTGCTTGAGGAGAGGAGACGATTTCAGACTATACATCTTTGTAAAGCACAGGAAAAGCAAGTTGGAGGAGCAAGCGTCTTGTCACCAACATTGAATCAACCACTCTTTATTTTTTAATTGTATTTTTATTCAACAGACAGTTAAGTGGGGAGAACCGGCACCAGTCGCTAGAGGAAGAGTCTGTTTGGCTGAAGATACGCTCATTAACTCTTCGCCTTATAGGCTCCTTAGCAACCCTTGGACACGCACAGTCCTCAAAAAACTCTGCACTGACCAGTGAAAATGGTATTGGGGATAAAACCTCAACAATGAGTGCCCTGCTGTCTCGACTCAACCAGACACTACAATCAGCAATTCAGTTGGCTGAAAAAAACATACAAGCAAGTTGTCCAAACCAAACCACTTAGTCTTAGCTATGATATGCTAAATAAAGAATTGTTTTCTTTTTGCAGTTTCCGCTGTTGGGACCACCCTCTACTCGACTGACTGCAGCTCTGTCTAGTGGAAGCTGTCAGTGCCAGTCAGCTGCTCTCCAGCTCGCTGTTAGTTTACAGCAGCTAGAGTCTGCTGGCCTTGGTAAGTAAAACATACACTACATTGTACCAAAGCTGCAGGGAAAACATTTATTTTTTTGAACTCTTTCTTGATGTAGATGAATCCACAGAGCTTCAAGCACAGATTTGTAATGGTTTCCAGTCTTTAACAGTTCAACTTCAAGGTAAATGCCATCTTTATGGGTAGGCTTAAATTTTGATAAGATGTGGTTCTTTTTACAGTATGTCTCAATGTCAGGACTTAGAAGACTTTTTCACCTTTTTTGTCCACAGAAATGCTAAATAAATGTAAGGGGGATTTATTGGAAATTAAAATGAGCGTATTAAAAACTAGACCACCTCTATTAGAAAATCTAGTTTTCTTTGTAGAGGTAAGGCCTCTTTAATGGTATTAATTTTTTTGTGGTGCAAATGTCATATTCTGGTTACTCTTTAGACCATGAGTGTTGTGCTATGGGTGGCAAGCTACTGTGCCAAGATTCTTCGACCACTAAAGACAAGTCTACAGAAAAAGAAAAAGAAGAAAAAGGATGTCGGCACTGCTCTGGTGCAGTTTTCTTTTAACCATCACTTATAAATTTTTGCATAATGTATTAAGATGATGTATAATATTGTAATTGATTTTTGGGCATGTTGTAGCCAGCAGTTGTTTGCGGATTCCAGGAGTTAACAGGGAGCTTGCTGGATTTGCTTACCCAGGCTACAGAGCATGTTAGAGGACAAGAATTAAACATCACATCCTTTAAACTTGCCAGTTTGAACTTAGAGGGATACTCACAGGTGAGCAAACAGGATGAAGGCTGTATTAGATTACTGTTTATACTAGTGCACATGACACTTTATACTGTATACAGTGTTTGTTTCTTGTAGGATATAATACAAATGGCATGTTGGTTTTTTTTTATTGTTTTTGCTCTTTTAGGAGGAAGAATCGTTTACAAAGTCTGCTATGGACAAAGTACAAAGTAGTTACCTTCGTTCACTACAAGAAGTGGGGGATTTACTCAAAAAGAGGGCAGAAACTGTAAAGAATCTTAAGGTCTGAAATTCATCATGAATCACTGACTGTCCTAACTATTTGAAAACCCTACAACATCATCTGCTGTCAGGCCATATGCTGTGTTGGTCAAACTAAAGTCTATGCTGATCCATTTCCTATTCTGCTTTTTCCTCCGGGGTCTGAGAATTCACAAGCCAAAACATTTTTCACTTCTACACAATGATGAACTGGGAAAATACAACCAACATGTTAAAACAATTGTAATTACCATTACAGACTTTATTAGTAGAGAAATATTGATGTGACCCTAGGATGTAAATTTTAGGCAAATTAATCATATTATTGTACCCTTGCACAATTCAGCAGTATACACTCATGTTATGTTTCATGTCCCTCTAATTTTTTGTGTCACTCCAATAAAATGTGTGGTTCACATGAGGACATTCTATTTAAATTTGGCTTACAGCTTTGCTGCTGCACTTCTTTTGTCCTTACAGACCTCAATGCCGTATGCGTGTCAAAAGAATTGAAATTTTGCTATTCCTTCTAGTCTACTTCCCTAATTTTTTGTGCATTCTTTAGTCACTCAATATTTGAAATCAAAAACTTAACTAAAATACACATGCCATGCATATTATCTTGCTCTATTAAGAGAGTTAAGTTGATGTGCTTTGAAAAAAAACAGTAAGACCACTCATTAGGATTTTGTGATCAATGGACTGATCTGTATCATATTATGTATGGTTAAATGAATGTGCAACTTTTTCACTCAATTTATGATTATTTTCTAAGCTGCAACCATGAAATCTGTGACTATTGTAATATGTACAACCACTTCTAGAAGTCACATTTTGACATTGTTTGAATAGCCATATGTAGAGAACACAAGTTATTGCGGCGCTCAAAATCAGTTGACACCATTGATTACACACAGATCTCAAAGGGTATACAGGCAATTCTTCATTAAGAGTAAAATACCTGCTTGGTAAACTCTTTGTTATGTATCGGACCTGATTGTAAATAAAGCTGCAGAAGATAATGTTCACAGAAGCCTAGGTTTGATTTCCAGTTGGATAATTAGTTTATACATTTTTTAATACTTTTATTCTTGTGCAAAGACAAACTCTGCAAAGTTTTAACCAAAGTAGTGGACTAAAGTCATCAGCTTCTGTTTCAGATAATGTCCAATTTTGTTTACTTGGAAATGCAAGCAGTAATGTTCTGTTGTTTTGATATAAACAAGAAGCACTGATGGATGACTACTGGCACAGTGGGGATTGTGTTTTTACTATTTTTGTTGTGCAAATATTTTTATTGAAAAATTGAGTGTAATGTAAAATGTGCTAAATGGTGACCTTTTCCCCTCGTTTGCATTGTGTAAAAATACAATCATCCATATAAATAAAGAATTTTAATAAAACTTTCTTTGGGACAACTTACTGTCCCTTTAAAATGCTAAGCCCGAAAATGTGTTCAGATTGTGACGTCATACTCACAGGTGGAAGTTTTTCCTGTTCATTACATTTCACTTTGTAATGGAATATCCCAAAGGTAAATCCACAAATGTGAAACCGGAAAATGTTCACTATTGACTAGACCTAAGAACTTACTGTATTACAGAAATTTCCATTTGCCATCTGAAACCCGTCAATGGGCTATCATTATTTCTACTGCTTAATAAATGATATCAGATGCAGTAGTTATAGATTTATATTAGGTCTGTGTACAATTTTAAGTAATATTAACAAAAATCTGGTTCTACTGGTTCTGTTTATTTTCTTGCTTCTGAAATTAATAAAGCAAGTATCCTTGGAACTGAAATTTGAAGTGAAGATGTAATATAATTTCAGGTGAAAAATGGAGTAACACCTATTGTCCAGTAAATCTTAAAAAAATCAAGATTTGCCCTAATTAAAAATGCCAAGTATAGCCTATATAATAATCGCTTATTAAATAATCACATAAATGCATTTGTTAATTGTTTCTCATTAAGCTCTATTCTGCTGCCAGCTGCAAAGGGTCTCGTGTGATAGTGTCCGATACCCTTAGAGGCCAGTGTAATGTAGACGTTTTCTGCGAAGAAGACATTACGGTGTAAAGTTACGGTATAAAAGAATGGATCTATAATAAGAATATTATTGTTCTATGTTTAAAGGTTACCTAAGTTAATATCTTGGATAGCATCTTCCAAAGATAGGTATACATATACAAATGGTTAACAAAATAATTTTAAGTTCTTATTTAAATTTTTTAAGGGAAACGGATCTTGTAAAAAAAATAAAAATAAAAACATTGTCCACTTAGATAATAGTAGTTGAATATGCCCAAACTTTAGCACAGTAGGTGGCGGAAACGCACCTAAACATTAGTTGCCGCCTGCAATAAGACAAAACGACGAAGAAGAAGTAGAAGAAGTTAGCATTAGCACCTTCCATGGGTAGCACACACTTTTTTGAAAACATTGACTTTATGTCTAGAGATCAATTAACACTAAAACGGATAATTGCTGCGGTCAGAGAAAATAGTTGTAATGAACTAAACCGTGTATATTTCTGTTGGGTAGTGTGTAAAAGTATTTAAGAGCTAGCTGTTGTTAGCTTGGTGTTTGTTGATTTGTTGTTTGCTAGTGTTAGTCGCTCGGTTCTGTTATTACACATGAGTGTATCCCTGGTTGTTATTAGACTGGAAGTAGCCGAACAGTCTCATTTTCCACGGGGCTTCCAATACTCTGCCGGTAAGTGTTCAAAGAAGCAATACTGGTTTGTATGTGAATTACAAAGATGTTGTGCGGTGAGATGCTATTATCTTGTGACAGCAGCCGGGAGCATGTCAGAAGAAGAACAAGAGGAAAAAGCTTTGGGCATAGCCAAACTGGCGCTTAGTGGAAAGACGGATCTAGAACGAACGGCTATATTACACCAGCATATAGGCAGCAGAGCCATGGGTGACATGGTCATAGAAACCTTTGAACCGAGCCCAGGTAAGGACTCACCAGACTGAAACTTAATTAATTGGTAGTTAAGCTTGTATGAGTGAAATCTTTTAAAAAGCAACATATTCAATACCATTTTTGTCAAAAACACCTCTCTTTCACTATCTTAGTTGTGTCAAGGCTTGGTTGACCCACAACTTTTTTTAGTCTGAATGAGGGCAAAACTGTTATTGTGTTTGGCAATACAAACTCTCACACTGACCTCGATTCACTTTAACAGCATGTAAAACAGACATCACCAACCTTGTTGTTACAATTGACAGTGATTATAAATCTGACAAACAAGTACTTTCATCATTTGTGATTTTATCCATAGCCCTTTTTTAATCATTTGAACAAGCCTTTGTTGGACAACAAGCAAAACCACCACACGGGAGATGGGGGGTGGGGGACAAACCACAAGGGACAGGGGGGATTTCTGTGGCCTGAACAGCTCCTACAGTGGAGTGTTTAAAGTCTTGTCTTAAGACATGTTTTTATTCTTTGGCTTTTAACACTTTGTGAGTTGTGTGGTCTTTTGTGTGTTTTATTAATTTTTTATTGTATTTTTATTTAAATTTCTTGATTTTATTTATCACTATTTTATGGGTTTACTTTAATTTGACTTAACTGGTTTTAGTGTTTTCGGTCTGGCAAGGTTAAATTGAGCATTTATACCAGCTGTTGTTTTTTAATATCATTAAAAACAACAAAAGGTATCTGTATATGTGCAGCACTTTGGAAACAGTTTTTTTTATAGAATGTGCCATAGAAATAAAGTAGATTTTGATTTGTAAAGTCATTTGTATGTTTTTTAATTAAATTGGTGGCTTTCTCTGTGTTGCTCTAGATAAAGGCGGGGGAGAAGAGTGTGGTTGCTCAGCCGATGACAGCAGTGAAAGTGCAGCTGTAAAATCAGAAGTGGACACTGTCACTCCAACCATGGCACCAGACTCACCCTCCAAACAGCTACCAGATCAGATTTCCTTCTTCAGTGGAAACCCCTCTGTTGAGATTGTTCATGGCATTATGCATCTTTACAAAACAAAGTGAGTCACACAATCAAATTATCTTTTGTACATTAAAAGTTTAACACAACATTTTCTTCTTGCAGCAAGATGACATCTCTGACTGAAAATGTCAGACGTAGTGCCATGGTGTGCATCCTTACTGTGCCTGCAACTATGACCAGCCATGATCTTATGAAGCTTTTAGCTCCTTTTAATGATGTCATGGAGCACATGAAGATTATTCGAGATTCTACACCAAACCAATACATGGTTTTGATTAAGTTTTGTTCACAGGTAGGTTTTGTAATATACCTACTATAGTCTTAACTAGGAAGATGACTGATGGTATGTGCTGATGGGTAAGGCTGTTTTTCTTTCTTGAACATTTCATTTTTGGAAGAAAATCAAAGGGTAACTGTTTTTGAAAAGAAATACCAAACATCCAATTATTATCATTTTATCAGTACCATTTTTTGCTAATAATGCCTTACCAACTCCACAAAGCCACTCTAAGAGCTACTCTGTAGTTGTTAATTAATTCCCTTCTGTAGCCACAGCTGTCCTGGGATAGACAGAATATGCGCACACTATATTCATACTAGACAAGGTACAAATAATCCTGCTATCAATTACCATCTGACTTAATTTTTTTTTCCATAATTCAGCAGCCATATTTTCACTGTGTCCCTGTGATTCTACTAAATTGTGTATTTGTGCAAAAGTTTCTTAATGAACTGATTGATTAAAACTGGAAAGCTGAGAAAAAACTAACTTTTATGTTAAACAGGCTGATGCTGACAGTTTTTACACTGCTTGTAATGGTCGACAGTTCAACTCCATAGAAGATGCGGTGTGTCAGCTGGTCTATGTGGAGAGAGCAGAGGTTTTTAAATCTGAGAATGTAAGTAGTTGTATTTTTTAACATTGACAACATGCATGTATACAATTTGCTTCCTTAATTTTTCTGTAATCCAGGGGGCCAGCCTGCCAGTGATGGAATTGACTGAGCTGCCTAAGTGCACAGTGTGCCTGGAGAGAATGGACGAGTCTGTGAATGGTGTCCTCACAACACTGTGTAACCACAGCTTTCATAGTCAGTGTCTTCAGCGCTGGGAAGATGTTTCGTAAGTAGATGAATGAGAAATGGCACATTGCTTTTCAAGTAGCCATTAGTGTTTAGCAGCTTGTCATTTGCTGCTGTTGTAAAAATGCTGCTTGTTTCTGGTCTGTTCTTATTGCAAATCTGGACAATAGATGCCTATTGTTTTCTCTTAGGTGTCCAGTATGCAGGTATTGCCAAACACCAGAGCCAGTGGAAGAGAACAAGTGCTTTGAGTGTGGAGTACAAGAGGTAACTACCTATTCATTTAAAATGTTCTGTTGTCTGTACTTTTCTCTTCACTTGTTTCTTTGTTGTAGAACCTATGGATTTGTTTGATCTGTGGCCATATTGGTTGTGGCCGTTACGTTAGTCGTCACGCTTACAAACACTTTGAAGAAACACAGCATACATATGCTATGCAGCTCACCAACCACAGAGTATGGGACTATGCTGGAGGTACTGTCAGCATTTGGTGTGGAAGTACATGAAAAATGTGAAGTTAAGTGATAACACTGATTCATAGTATTTCAGTTTTTACATGAATTAAGTGTATTGAATAACCTCAGTTAAAGCTAAGTGTAGGTCTGTTCATTGAAAATCATGTCTGCTAGTTGATATCTTCAGTGTTTGTTCTTACGCAGATAACTATGTGCACCGCCTAGTGGCCAGTAAGACTGATGGCAAGATGGTACAGTATGAATGTGAAGGAGATACCTGTCATGATGAGAAAATTGATGCACTTCAACTTGAAGTAATCCTAGCTACACAAGCTTATAAACCCATCCTTACTTGCAGCAGTGTGCATGTCTAACAATGACTTATTATTTGCAGTATTCATACCTTCTGACTAGTCAGCTGGAGTCACAAAGAATTTACTGGGAGAATAAAATTACTCATCTGGAAAAAGAGACTGCAGAGGAGGTACTGGCAACTATAATCCACAGTACACTTATGTATGTGATAGGTATTTGTAATTCTTCAAGAAACTTTGTAATTTTACAAACTTACAATTTTGTAGATAAACAACATGAAGTCCAAATTTAAGGAGACCTTGGAGCGCTGTGATAACTTGGAGCGACGGTTAGGAGAGCTCTCTAAAGAGAAACAGGCCATGGAGAAAAAGTAGGTTTAAATATAGTTTTCTTATGCAGCTTCTCAGTTCAACTTGATAATTTTGTCTTCTCCAAAGGCAAAAGGTTGTAAACTTTTATCCTCAAAGATTGAACCCTAAAATTAATTCAGAACAATGTTTGGAAAATATCAGCAATTTATACAGTGTATTATGTATGTACCTCTAGTTTGAACTTTATGTGCTGCACACTCCTGTCTGTCCAGGTGCACCCAGCTTAATAGCAAAGTGGTAAAACTAAGCCAAGAGCTGAAGGAGGAACAGGAGATGAACCGCTGCTTGAGAGCCAATCAGACTCAGCTACAGTCACAACTAGTTGAAGAAGAGCGAAAAGCCAAAGAGAGTGGTGAGTAAACATGTGCAAGAATCCAAATGTAATATGCATACTGATTTAATCTCAGATATGTGTTTTCCAAAAAAAGAACTCCATGCCTGTGATGTCTATTTTAGGTGATACAAATGTTGTATGTTTTTATAAGACATGGACCTTCATATAAAAAATCGAAGCCAGACATTGTTTTTTTCAAAAATTGAGCATCTTTAGAAAAAGGGTAGAGGGTTTCCTGTTGGAGGGTCCTTTAACTGCTTGAGTCCATTGAGATGATTGATGATTGTTTCAGGCAAAGCAAAAACAATACCTTTTATTATGAATCCTAAAGAGCAATTCAGTTTGCAGATCTCTGGTCAAGCACAAACCATAAATAAAATCATGTACATGGGTCAGTCCATATGAAATCAGCCGTTTTCAAGGAATCTCCGCTATGAGCCACATCAGATTTGGCTGAAAAAATTGTAAAACTTTCTAAAATCACCAACTGAAAGAATCTCAAATTTTAGCTCAATCCTTTCAGTCGTTTCTGAGTAGTGGCCCGTTGAAATTTTGGGGCCATGCTCACTTTTTCGGAAGCTTTAATATATAAGCATGTTTGAGAGATCATAGCTTCATAAGAAATGGAGCTAGGAAGCTGACAATTTTGATTATTGTAGATTCTTGGTAGATGCTAGATGCTAAATCTGTTGTCAAATATAGAGTATTAAAGGGGGGTGCTGTGGACCCCTAAAATCTCACATTTGGTTGCCGCCTTTTTTTTTTTTTTTTTTTTTTTTTTTTTTTTTTTTCCATTTTTGAGGTCCAAGATCTATTTACTCCAAGCAGATATTTACAAACTAACTGTTGAACCTCAATATTTGAGAGAATGACCATTTCTGACAACAATCTCACACTTTTCTGAGTTTTCATGTGGGTGGTGTAGAGCCCCAAATATGGTCACAGAACAAATGTGACCTTTTTGGCCCCTTCTTTGGACCATTGGTTCCCCATGTGGGCAGAGTTAGATGTTGATAAAAAAAATTTACCAGAGAAACTTTGGCATATTCTGATTAGTTTAAAGTAATAAAAACATCTGCTATTAACTTCCTTCATTTCAAATGGAATTTTGAAAATGAGCTCTCACAGGTCATTTTTGGTGGAGCTTAGGTGCTTTTCCACCTGTTAGAAAGGTTCAGTTATCTTTATTAGGCTTAAACACTATTTTCTTGTTATAAGGGAAGACTGTTGGGGATTATTTGTGGTACATTGCTTGGAAAAGTGTCATTAATCCTTTGAGAAAATTCAGCTATTAACTTTGTACATAATTATGAAAAAAGGTTTGTTTGTACTATTTATTCTTTTTTTTTATTTGAGGAAGATAATTTGTTATCTCACAAAGAAACAGCTTTTCATGGTGTATAAGTAAGATAGTATCGATGGAAACTGATTAAAGGCAAATTACAATTGGAATACTCATTGCCTGTCAAATCAAAAAGTCTCTGATTCCATAACCATGGGTTTCAATATAACCATGTCTATTATTTTTGCAC
Source organism: Boleophthalmus pectinirostris (assembly GCF_026225935.1). Taxonomy (NCBI): domain Eukaryota; kingdom Metazoa; phylum Chordata; class Actinopteri; order Gobiiformes; family Gobiidae; genus Boleophthalmus; species Boleophthalmus pectinirostris. The sequence goes on along the minus strand of NW_026571133.1, from coordinate 23,895,324 downwards.
AAAAATATTACAATAAGGCAGTAACATTAACAAGAAAAAATTAGATGCTGACACAGAAGTTACCAAAATACAATAATCTGGTCTGTTATTTGTTCAACTGCTAGAAATTACATTTTAAAAATTCAGTGTGAAAAACAATCTCAGCAGAAAATACCAACATAATGGACAAATCTGCCCATTTTGGTGCCTTTGCCACCTACATGCAGATCATCTGTATTGGTATGTTACATACTAAGTGTTCCTAACTACTAATGAACTTCAGAAGTAATGTTTGGATCCTGTCATAATCTGCAGTGTCAAGGCTATAATTTTGTGCTCTACTTCTCTGAACATCTGGTACCTTAATACAATAGATTATGTGCTGAAATGGGACCCAGCATGGTTCTGCCGACGTTCAGGAGGCCAGATGACATAGACATAGACATCACCATGTTCATCTGAACGCTCTGAAACATTCCCAATGAACCACCTGTTGTCATAAATACATGCAATGTATTGACCTGGCTGGTACAGAGAGATGTTTGGCACAATCTCATTTTGTATTTCATATAATGACACTTCAGTACATAAATGATCTTGAGATATTCTCCTCTTTTCTAATTTACCATTTGACACCGGAACGAAACTGGTGTGATCTAGTACCATTCACAGTGTTTGTCTTGCTGTAGCACTCTTCAAGTTTCCAAGTAAGTTCATGGTTTATAAAGTCTTCAGAGCTTGTAAAGAAAAACTTTACATTCTTTGTTTTGTGAAGCCCACTCAAACATCTGGAGTGCGGTCAATATTTGATTGCTGTCAGTTGCCTGAAGAGTGTTCCTTGCAGCCGAGCCTTTTACTGTGTCACAAACAATGTAGCCACAAATAATCTCCAATTGTCTTCCCTTAACAAGCAAATAGTGTTTCACTCTATTAAAGGTAATTGAACCTTTCTAGCAAGTGGAAAAGTATCTAAGCTCCACCAAAAATGACTTGTGAGAGCTCATTTTCAAAAATTCCGTTTCAAATGAACAAAGTTAATAGTAGATGTTTTTATTAGTTTAAACTAATCAGAATATGCCAGAGTTTCTCTGGTAAAAATTTTAACAACATCTAACTGTGCCCACATGGGGAACCAAGGGTCCAAAGAAGGGGCCAAAAAGGTCACATTTGTTCTGTGACCATATTTGGGGCTCTACACCACCCACATGAAAGCTCAGAAAAGTGTGAGATTGTTGTCAGAAATGGTCATTCTCTCAAATATTCAGGTTCAACAGTGAGTTTATACATATTTGCTTGGAGTAAATAGATCTTGGACCTCAAAAAAAATAAATAAAAAAAATCTAGAATCTATGACCAAGAATCTACAATAATACAAATTTTCAGCTTCCTAGCTCTAGTTTCTATGAAGTTATGGTCTCTCAAACATGCTTATAAATTAAGGTGTCTGAAAAAGTGAGCATAACCCCAAAATTTCAACGGGTCATAACTCAGGAACGACTGAAGAGACTGAGCTAAAATGTGAGATTCTTTAATTTTGGTAATTTTAGAAATTCTTAGAATTTTTTTCAGCCATATCTGAGATGGCTCGTAGAGGAGGGCAACTGATACCATATGGATTGACCCACATACAACATACACCATACATTGCATTGGGGGATACATCAGCAAATTTGCTTTCCTTTTTTAAAATTTTTATAGCTGAAGGAATAAAAGATTTAACGTATATGGCATTAAAGCATCCCCACTTAGACAAGCAGGTAAATTACAGTTCAACAGAGAAGTGACTCTGCTCACAGCAAAGATATATTCTGTATCATCCCTATGGTATATGGGTGTGTACTATATGGAGATAAGCAACTAGACTCCCCTCCCGGAAAGTTCCTTGATGCACAATAATAAAAGTTTGATGTGTACAGAACCCCTCTGTGTAAAAATAAATCTACATATAAAACCAAAGGTTGTTACATTCTTAACTTCAGTTGTTAATTTTTGTTTAGGGGTAGTGGGTGACAGTATACACATCAGATTGTACTTGACACTGCAATAAGTAAATCCAATAAGCAATGCCCCAGTAATGTGTGTCATAATAGATCTGTCATGTTTTTCAGTGGAGTGTAAAGAGGCAACCATAGCTGAGTTGCAGGAGCAGCTCAGAGACGTGATGTTTTATTTGGAAACTCAACAACAGATTGAGCACCTTCCCCCTGAAGCACGTAGTGAAATCCAAGAAGGACAAATCAACATCGGGGCCAGTCCTTTAGACAGTGCTATAAGCCCAGATGGAGCAGGCCCCTCCTGTAGAGGCAGGAGAGGTCGAGGCCGGAAGAGGAAGTAATAGTAGGACTGGAACATGCTAGACAACAGCTGAAAACATGCAAATGACTGTGCACTATTTGTTCAAATTCTGCCTCCTCACAATTCTTGGTGATTACTGCTGCTATTGATAAATTGTTGGATTCGCTTCTAGTTTTCAAACACATCAGCAGTGTAATTTATACTTAGCTTTATACAAATATATATAAATACATTATTTATATGATCAAAGTTTTCTTATTTGCTTAAGTGTTCTATTTGTAAATGTTTTTTGTGTGAGCATTTATTACAGAAAAGCTGTAAAAACTGGATTATATAGCTTTCATTTAAAAATTATGTTGCCATAAATATTTTAAAATTACATTTTTTCCCCCAAATATGAGGATATTTTGTTGCGTCTATACGTTGCATACTTGTATAATTCTTCAAACTCAAAATTCTGAAACTCATTGGTTTAGTTTTACACAACTTTGCATGTGTTGTACAAAATACTGCAGTAACACCCTCCTCTTTTCAAAATACTAGATGTTACCGTTACCCTTATGGCCTCTGCATGCACAGTATACACTCAAAACAACACGCATATACACGTAAGATTTTATTTTCTTGCAAACCGTTGTTTAGTCTGATGTCAAATATGTTTGTGAAAGGTGTTTTAAGACAAGAAAAACAATTATACTCACATTTCTAAGACAAGATATTTGTGTTTTATCTGGCCCTTTGTGTGAATCTAATAACTATAATACAAGCAGAATAACTGATTCACTGCTGAAGTCATGCTTTATTTTTTTGACTCCATCCTACACACCAAATGAACAGTTTATATTCAGCAGCTTGTTTAAAGTAAACTGTATACGAAACTACTTTATCACGTGCAAGATGCAGCAAGACAACTTTTTCACGCTGTAACCCCATGTTCTTTATGCAAAATTTTGCCACACCTATTGGCTATATATATCTTTGTAATAAGTCTGTACTATTAGTATGTACGTTCATATTTTGCCAGTACTTTTAAAAAATTAAAATCTATTGTATTTCAAAGTTTAAAGTCTGAAAACTGAAACTGAATCATTGTTCAACTGCACGAAAGTATGTTTCATTTTGAGTCTCAGTGTATTGTAACGCTGCTGAAATAAAATAGGCAAATGAGAAAAGAGGAAGAGAGAGGAGGGGCTAGTGTGGTGAATGGTTGAGTGAAGGATTTTTAGAGCTAAGATCACCAGATAAGAGCGCTCTTCCCGAGTTAGCCCTGCAGCTGTAGACCTGCACATTGTCTTTTTGTTCCTGTTCATAAAAAAAATGAAATGGATTAAAGTTACGCTTCTCTTCCGCGACTAAAGCACATCCAAGGTAAGCATTCGATTTCCCTTTTCGTCCTTTGTTTGCTTCGTTTTGGCTTCCTTCTTTACATGCACATTACAGTTTCAAGTGGGTGTACTTTTGAACAGCACTGTACTACGGCAGCGTACAACTTCAAAATCTGAACTTTAATTAAAAAAAATAATAATAATAATAATCAGCAGTATCACGATTTAACATAATGCTATCATGTCTATGAGAACACCGCAGCTGCCAACAAATGTTTTGTTTCTAAATTCTTGTATGGTGAAGGCTAGAAGGTTGAAGGAAAGACACTTTTATCGAGTAAAAACATGACATGTTTCCTTTCACCTAAACTTTATTTCCGTATTGTTTCTAAGATATTAGGGGCCCGGCTTTTTTAATGTTTGTATTACTTGGATGTGCATATTGCTGAAAAATAAATAGAAAAACATGTATTCTTTAATGGACGCAGGGCCATCTCCCCATAGATCTGACTGCTGTTTGTCCTCATAAAGACAGATAAGTTTAATTTCAGGTCTACTGTGAGACATTCCAGTCAAAGCAATAACATCCCCCATGGAGACAAGCAGGTAGCATCTGGTTGTGCACCTTTATTTTATTTATATGACATTCAGCCTATAAATTGTAACAAGCAGACAGGCTACTACTTTTCCCCTTTTATGCATGTTCACACACAAAGAACTATAAAAGCCAGATTAGTCTGAAAATATAGCTGGAAATATTTCTTTTTTTATACTGTTAACACAATGAGAATTATTTATAAAGGTACACCCATAAGGTGTGTCTGTAGAATAAAAATCTCTTTGTGCCTTTATAATGTCATGGAAATGTTTGGTTTTCATACTGTTTTTCTATGCCTACATTATGTTTCTGTGATTCTGTGGGTCATATAGAATATCCATCTCATTTGTAGTTAATTTGTTAAAGTTCTGACATTTTGTGGTTTGATTTTCACCTAAAAGCAAGAGGAAAGCGTCTAAAACTATTTCACACACATGAAGCAACCGTCACACAGACATTCTCTTTACACAGATACTACACATTCTAGAGTTTTCTCAAACTTTTTACAGAGGTGTAAACTCTAAAGTTGTGAAGCAATGCTGATATACTATACAGTTATAAGAGGCTGTAATTTGTAGTGCTAAAATATATATAATAAAATGTTCTGTTTATAGATGAGTGACCAGGACAGCAGTGCATCAGCCTCCCAGACTGGAGACTTTGATGAAGACACAAACAGTGAATTAGAAGTGGACAGAGATGACAGACACAGGGACAGACATGTACCCAGTTTGTCCAGCTTCTCATCCTCTCTGAGTGCTGTTATACGCATCAAACAGAAGTACCAGGCAATGAAGAAACGCAGACAAGACCTTGCCCTGAGCCTTACAGCAGCAGGGACTCAAATAGGGGCCCCGGTCAGGACCAGCCCTAAAATCTTTACCTTTGATGCCCTGAACGCCTCTGCCTACTCTTCACTGGATAACACTATTCATCAGAAGAAAAAGCGGAGACGAAAGAAAAGGGTGCTGTTTCCCAATAGTGGAGGACGCAGGGTCCCACCCAAACAGGAGCGCAGCCGGGCCAAACACTGCCTGTATCTACTGCTCGCCATTGTCTTTCTTCAGGTATATATTTGTTTTTTAAACCGTTTCTGTTGACATCAATTATTAAATTGTACTTTTTTGTCATTTTCAGGTGTACAATGCCATAGAAAATCTTGATGATCATGTTCTCAAATATGACCTGGAGGGCCTGGAAAAGACATTGCGTAGGGAGGTGTTTGGGCAGCAGGGGGCAGTGGAGGGTCTCATGTCTCACCTACAGGACTATCTGTCCACCTATGTTCACAACAAGCCTCTGGTTGTGTCTGTGCATGGGCCCAGTGGGGTGGGTAAAAGCCTCCTAGGTCGCCTCCTGGCTGGACACTTTCGATCAGTGGTTGGGGAGGCTTTAGTGCTTCAGTACTACGTCCTTCACCACTGTCCCCAGGAGGCAGATGCAGTCCAGTGTGCTCAGAACCTGTGTGGTCTGATCTCTCAGATGGTGCAGCGAGCAGAGGAGGAGGAAAAGATCCCATTATTGATTTTTGATGAAGTCGAGTACATGCATCAAGAGATATTGGATGCACTGTGGCAGCTTATGGCCACAAAGCAATCGAATGAGTATCTGAATGTGATCTACCTATTTCTGAGCAACCTTGGCCATGAGCAAATTACAAAGCATTTACTTCACAACTCATCGAGTGACTCTGTAAGAGTCTCTGGTCATGACTACCTGATTAAGGAGCTGACCCCAATTCTACGCAACACTCTGGACATACTGCACCCCCTGTGGGCAGAGGCAGACATTTTACCTCTGGGCCTTCTGGAAAAGGTTCATGTAATGGACTGCTTTCTGGAGGAAATTACTCGAGAAGGCTTCTATCCAGACCATGCCAACATAGAGCGGCTGGCAGGAGAGATAGAATATTATCCTGTTGTAGGGGGACATGAATACTCCCAGACAGGCTGCAAGCAGGTGGTGGCAAAAGTCAACCTACTATAAAATGTGAATGCTCTAAGGAAATGCCTAGAATTCTTTCACCAATGAAGACATAAAACATGAGAAGGACTTAAAATTACAAAACTCGAATGGCACAATTAAAACATTTCCCTTTAAAAGAGGTGAGGGGATTGGTTTTCATGGAGAAGAAACCTGATTTACAAAAACCTATAACCTGAAACTTCTGCCCTTTTTAAGAGAGTGATGAATGAATGAATGATTAAGTGTAAAAACAGCAAAAAATAAGCTTAACTGGACATAAACATTGATATTGTATGGTAAACACTGGAATGTTTTATTTGCATTTGTTTAGTATTAAGACAGGTGTGCCATAAGTGATCCTGCTTGAACTGGAAGTTTACATATATTTTATTTTTTCATGTAAACTTGTGCAAGTATGAAAACACACACCCATTTTACCCCATGGCCTAAAATTTTGTCAAAATATACAAATCTACAAAAAAATAATACTTTTTCCAGAAATTTTAAGAGAAATTATAATTAGATATTTGTATATATATGCACCTCTCAAGAATTTTCGTTATTTGAGTTAGTTTTTTATTTTTTTTTGAAGAGTGTGTTTTTGAGCACACAACAAACACGAGAATTCTGAATCACAATTTAACCAAACTAAAATATAATCACAAAGATGGTTCTAGCTATATGAGTGGTCTGTAGGTGATATTAAGACTGTGAACGTGCCAGTATTTCTAAATGAGTACATTTCCAAATATAAATAAAATTGCTCAATTAAAATAGTTATACATTTGGAAATAAAACTGAGGCCAAACATGATATTTTCTAGACATTTTATTAGTTTCTTAGTTGACATTGGAAAAAATGAGGTACTGTGTCTAAATGACATTGAATTTGCCATGTATATTCTGGAAAAATAAAGTGTAACACTGAACAAATGAGAGTGATAACATGATGCCATCAAGTATTTTGACTTTAAACAAAATATGCAATTATACAATTATGGAGCATTTATGGAGACAGCTGGTCAAGTTAAAATGCACCAGAGCCACTAAACTAAAACTAAAGTCTTCATACAATTAACAGGAATAAATCTGATGAAAACAACAGTCAAAAAAAAAAAAGACCCAACTGTGTAAGCTATTAGGTTCCATAACACAAACTTCACCAGCCATATCAGGACATATAATTACTAAACAGCTTTTAATATTCTTTTAAAGCCATGGACACAATGTATAAATAACAAAGCAATTCAAATATTCAACAACCCATAGAAAACTGTTGTGTGCTGACGTGATGTAACAGAGCATTTAAATGGATCTAAAAGCTACAACAAAGTAGAAAACAGACACGCAGCACCATTTTTACCAAGCAAATATCCTTTACACTTGCCTTCATATTTTCATTCTCACATGCTTTAGGGTAGGGAGGAACAACTAAATACACACTCTTTAATGAGCTACACAAATTACTACTTGTTCTAAGACCTATGTAGAAATAAATATTGTCCCGTCACAATACAGTACATATGTATTGTCAGCTTTTAGATGAGAAATAACTCCTGCATATACTTTTACTACTTTCAAATATGGTCTGAGCTGGTTAGGCACAGCTCATGGTATGTGCAGGAAAGTGCCAAGGGGCATCCAGAAACAACAGGCTGCAGAAAACTGGACAGGGGAGAAGTGAGCTGTGATTTTTTACTTCTTCGTTGAACAATTCAAGTTGTCTTATGCCTCAAGCTCAAAACCCATGCCAACTTTGTGTCCGCCAGCATTGAAGTTCTTTCCATCAATCAGGGCAGAGAGAGTTACTTTAACACCTGTAATTTAGTTGATTAGAAGAGTTGACATTTTTAAGTATGTTTAATTCATTGTCACATTTTGGAAGATGGCTTTAAACTTACCAGGCCTAAGGCTCTGAGTGTAGCCTATTCCAATCAAACTGGCATTGTTTACTTTGGCCTGTAGGTAGAAATAGGGTTCAGTATTTGAGACAATATACTATCCATCTATCTCTATATCTAACAGAAAGATAAACAGATATAGATAGATCGAGATATATATCGATCTATCTCGATAGATCGATATAGATTTATCTAAATAGAAATGGAGAGATAGATAGAACCGCTAAATATGTCTAAAATAGGAAAGTGTACTTACAGACAGTGATGCATCTTTGTCCAGCTTGTATTTGGCAGCAATACCAAAGCGAGTGTTGTTGCTGCCAGCGGTCCAGGCCAGAGTTACTGCTGTCTCCAGCTCATCGTTCACTTTCTGGTAAATGGATCCACCAAACTCTGTCCCATCATTACTATGAGAAAGGTTTCGTTATCTATAAGCTGTTTGGTGTACAGTAGATAATGAAATGTAGTATTATGCTGTGTTTGCTGTAACTCAGTCTACTTACACATTTGTGTGAAGCTGGAAGTCCCCAGCCTTAAATCCCAAGGCAAAGTTATTCTGGGCCAATTTAGACTTGGCTGTGTCAAAAGCCATTTGGTAGCCAGCAAGCCAGCCCTCATAACCCAGCACAGCAGCAGCATGGATGATGGGGCCTTCAAAGTCCACATCACAACCCAAGTTCACATAGTCACGCTTGTAACCTGTCTTCAGCTTTCCACTTTTTTTGCTGCACAAAATTTGATTGACGTTGTGTGGATTGTTATATGGAAATGGTTTATAATGTCACTGATTTAGTGATTCATGTTTACAATATATTTTACTCACCCAGTATTTGGTACAAAAGATGTATCCAAAGCCACCTTCAGTCCTTGAGCAAGCTGCAGGCAGACACACATACATTTACTAAATTATCATTAAAATCCCTGCATTTAATGAGCTCTCATGTACCTGGTCCTCAACAGTGACTTCAGTGGCCAGAGTATTGTCAGTGTTCCACTTCTGGTTGACACTGAGGCCCAGCTCTTTCATCTTATATTTGGTCTCCAGGCTCCCTGCAGCCTTCCCTGTGTCTGTGTTACTTGAGCCAGATGTGTTGAACTCCTAAAGGGTACAGCACCAACAAGTCAAAAATAGAATCAAACTAACACTCCATCTGGAAAAAAATTGTCTATCCACAATAAATTGGAAAATGGGAAATGGATGATTGTTAAAAGAGCATGAGACATAGTTTTCATGCAACATATCAGTAAGAAACATTTATTAAGTAACATGAAAACTAATAGTGCTGCAAAAACAATGGAAGAATAAAATTACCAAACCTACAGCATAGAAAGTCATACATGCTTTAAGTGACAATACATTGAAAAGTAGAGATAATATAAAAATAATATATATAATATAAGTTAATAAGTCTTGAATGGAGTGGGGCATGACAGATGACAAAAAAATCAATTTAAAATATTTTTGGTTTAAACTTCAATCTTACCATCTACAATAGAGCACAAGCATCCAGAAAAGTGCAACAGGAAAAAAAAGGAGTTATACTGGGAAAAGGTAGGTCAAAACAGAACTGCTATATACAAACTGGGCGTACAATACTTACTACAAACCTAAAGTATGTATCTTACCATAAGTGCATAAGTTAGCAATCTTAGTTATTTATATAATTGTTGTGGTGAAATTGGAGACAAAGGGGAGAGTTGCAAAGCAACATTAATTGTGTGTTACAACTACTAGGGAGAAAATAAAGGTTGATGTCCATACCACTCCACTTTGTGATTTGGTCTTAAGATCCAGCTTCACAAGCCCAAATCCTGTATAATAAAACAATATCTGATCAATAGAAATAAGTTTGAGTTCCCAGGAAGATGTATTATAATTCAGTACTGAAAGGTTATGGTGTCGTAATACAGTTAATAATTGATTGTAGCCTAATAGCAATAGAAGCACTCACCATAGCCCTTGCTGAATATGTCCTTGGCAGCCTTGCCCAGGTCTGTGTAAGAAGGGGGGACAGCCATTGTTCTGTAACGATAGCAGACAATACATTCAGTAGTGACTATCGTAGTGTATTATTTGCTGTAAATCAGCTCGATAGTTGAATAAGTAACTATCGAACTGGCTGTATGGAACAAACTGTTCTTTGAAAGCTAGCTGGAAACCAACTAATATTATTAACCAATGACCAGGAGGAGTTTCGTGGTTTCTGACGGTCTACTGCGTGGAAATGATGCAAACACTGAAAACTTAAACAAACCCATTATACCATAACCCGTTATGGTCCAAAAGGGGTGCAGGGGGTGGGCTGGGTCAAGGATGTTAAGAGGCCACACCACTGCTCACGAGTCAACAAACAAACAAACATAATGCAAATGCATTTAATGTTCTGATATTCCTTCAGAATCATAAACAGATGCTGTTTTACCGGCTTTGTTTGACCTAAAATCAGTAAAGTAATAAAATGTAAGGGGGTGTGACACTTAGCTCTGGTTAGCTACCGTTAGCATTAAACATTGCTCACTCACTTATATTTACAATGTTTCTTCAGTTGTTAATACATTTTATTGCATTTTAGACAAAACTGATAATATTTTAAACCTTGCCACATTCTTTTCTGCATAACGCTAAGAAAGGCCGGCCTTTGAATGAAATTGCAAGTGTATATCAAGGTATCATTACATAATACATTAATTGCCTTTTGCTAAATCGCACGCCAGGCTAGCTAAGAGTTCGGCCAATGTTTTACAGTAATCAAAAAACAGTACTTTAGTCCAATACATGAAGATATTGCCACTACATTTGCCATATTTGTGTCTTACCTATTCAAATTCTATGGGGGTGTGCAAAGCTTGAACCGTCCCAAGTGCTGATGCTGCTGCACAAACTGGAGGCTAACTATAGCTTAGCAATAGGGCACAATGAAGGAGACACAGAGCGCATGCGCGGCATTAGGAAAGATATCAAGAAAGTATATCTTAGCTTTTTACATATTTTCTTTGATTGGTATAATGTGTAGTATGTACACGATGTGTGTTGAAATATTGGCTCTATCCCATCTGTGAAGAAACGACAAAGTAACATCAGAACCTTGGACCTGTATTTTAATGAAAATTCTGCAACTATTGTTTGATTATTTTTTACGTTTGAATGCTGTATAGTTTTGTTGTTGTTATTGTTGCTGTTGTATTTGACAGGGAATACATATCTTCACCCCGTTCCACCTTTATTTTTTATGACAAACATGGCGTTTTCCGCGCAAGGGGAAGCGATGTTGTATCAGGCCCCTATAGCCCCTCCCTGGGCGCCCCCTGATTCGAGTTTACGCCATCCTCCTCCGTGAAGCAGTGTGCAAGGAGGCAACTTGTCAAAAGTACACATTCATTATCAGTTTTTGCTCAGTACTAAGTCCAATGGTCACAGCGGACTGGCCTTTGAATTTGTGCAGCTTCCTCTCGCACAAAGCACGCAGGCTGCTGCTGCACTCGGTCTGCAGGCTCAGCGGATCTTTGACGACAATCGTCCGTGTTGTGATTCAAAGTTAAACCCCGGTGTCTATCCCAGTCATGTCTGGACATCCTAAATTTGTGAGTCCGTTTCACAGACCGCAGTCCTTGGCTGCTGCTGCTGCTCCTGCTGGGAAAGCCAAACTTACCCACCCTGGCAAAGCGATCCTGGCAGGTAAGTAATTTAGTAAATCCGCTCTTACTTCAGAGAAAGTTAAATAACTGTTAATAACTTAGTCATAGGTTCAGCACACTTGAACCAACATTCTTGTAAACGTGTAATTAATGATTAAGGAATATCCTACTGTTTTGTCAATAAAATTGATATGATTTTTGACACCAGCCATTTATTGGGTAAGGACATTGTTAATCTCATCAAGCTACAAGAATGTGAGAGGTCACATAGGCTATCCTCTGTGCCCCAGGGCAAACCTCACAGAGAGGTCTGTCAGGCTCATCTTCAGATAATTCTCTAGAGTGTTGACGTAAATGAACCCCAAACCTTCTGTTTACAAGTCAATGTTTGACAGATGCTCAAACTTATGGCAAGATTAATGGATCAAGTAACATGTTACTTAATTGATAATGCTACATTGTTCAGTCTAATGCCCCTGTTGTGCTTGGGTAATAAAGGGATTTCGAGTTTCCCCCTTACTATGTGCTCTACTCACTCATAGGATTTTCTTATTCGTGAACCCAGCCAGACATTTTCATCTTGTACCGGTTTTGTATTCTTCATTTCAGACAATCAGATTTTCAGACAATTACAGGACCTCAGGTAACCCGTGAATGGGGCTGACCTAAGGAAAATTATAGCTTGTGTTCTAGATCCAGATTAATTTGTGCTTGTTGTGCTTGTCTGGGTGTGTCCTACTCCTAACTACCACTGTCACTGCACCTGTCTTAACCAAAACTGCCAGTGCCGGTTATCTTATATTCTACAAGTTGTTGTCCGTAAGTCCTGTCCTGCATGAACGGTCTGTTCTGCATGTCACAGTGCAGACAGTGAATGTTTGTTGGACTTTCATGCATGGGATTTTAAAGACATTGCATGTCTTGAAGCTTACTTTTCAAATACTATATAGCGACATCGGAGTCAGCCTCATTCTGCATGGATGTGTCACTTTAAAATGTTTTGTGGTGAACAGTTTGTGCCCCAAAGAAACACGCCCCCTTAAGTTGGATCCAAGCCAAGGGGAGTATCAGTAGGCAGAATCATACTGAACTCAGCTGAGCCAATCAGCGGCAAGCTCTGTGTCTGCTGTGTAACTGCAGATGAGTGACAGTATTTTTAAGGTGGAATGGTTCTGTTATGTTCATGTTCTTTCACTGTGTACAGTTTACGCTCCAGTACAAGTATATAGAATTGCACTAACAAAGTAAAACACACTATTAAAACCAAATTGGTCGAGGGCAAGATAGAGCACTACATGTGGTCCTTAAATCTTAAAATGCTTCCCAAAATGCTTTATGTGAAATAAGGTTAAAAGTTATTAATACAAATGTATAAAATTTGGGTAAATTCACACCCTTTTTACATAAAAGATGGGTGTAAAAAGTTGAGGGCTACCCTAAATGTGTTTTGATATTATAAAATAATATTTTCCCTCTCTCACTAGTTTGTGTGGGCTTGTGTTTTTTCAGGTGGGATTGCCGGAGGAATAGAGATCTGTATCACCTTCCCTACTGAGTATGTTAAAACCCAGCTGCAGCTAGATGAAAAGGCCAATCCCCCAAAATACAAAGGCATTGGTTAGTTAAAGGTCTATTTTTGACATATTGCAAAATGCCTGGGCAATGTATTTATCATAAAGGATTTAAATTACTGCAAATAAATATTTCCATAGTTTAACCAACATATATAAAACACACAAGTAAGCCTTTTTTATTTGGAGTTTATCACCTTGTGGTAATACTGTTTTTGCTTTGAAATGTGTCTCTTTTACAGTTGATTGTGTAAAACAAACTGTGAATAGTCATGGTGTCCGAGGTCTTTACAGAGGTCTAAGCTCTCTTCTGTATGGATCTATACCTAAGGCTGCAGTTAGGTACAATTTTTTTTCACCTGCTTTGTCATTTATTTTATGTGAAATTACCAAATGCTTTGAATTAACCATTTGTGTTTCTTTTAATGAACTAGGTTTGGGGTATTTGAGTTTCTTAGCAATAAGATGCGTGATGAGAGTGGGAAACTAGACAGCAAGCGGGGATTTATGTGTGGCCTTGGTGCTGGAGTTGCAGAGGCTGTATTTGTTGTGTGTCCTATGGAGACAGTTAAGGTAATTAAGTACCATCATCCAATAACATTAACAAAATTTTCATTCCTAACTGATCAATTAATATGTTGTACTTGTTATGTTAGGTAAAATTTATACATGACCAGACTTCAGCAAACCCAAAGTACCGAGGGTTTTTTCATGGAGTTAGGGAGATTATCAGAACTGAAGGTAAGAGTAGTATCTAATACTAAATAAATAACATAACATTAAAGGAAATTTAAAATGCTAATCTTTTATCTGTTTTTATATATATTTTAGATTTGTATATGTTTCACAGTTATGATTGTAATGGTCACTTTCACATTTATATTTTTACTTGTAATAATGTAATACATTTTCACATCTATCTACATGCAGCATAATGAAACTTTTAAAACTTTGAAACTTTCTTTTTAAAGAAATGTTTTTTATTGAATCCTTTTATCTATTTGAATCACTTTTAATTGAAGGAAATTTGTACTTTGTGTAGGCAGGCCTATATGTAATTTTAATTGATGCATGTACATTTGTGTTCTCAACATTTATCAGGTAGAGGCTTTAATATAAGCCCTTTAGGGTATTTTCCTGTGCCTGCATCTACTTTTGTATCTGTCATATCTTTTTTGATCATGTGATTTTCGCGCCAAATGAATGAAAACATTAACATTTCTAATGTGGATCTATGTGGGTCTTTTTAAGGACTGAAGGGCACCTACCAAGGGCTAACTGCCACTGTGCTAAAGCAGGGTTCAAACCAGGCTATCCGTTTTTATGTCATGACGTCACTGAGAAACTGGTATAAAGGTTTGTGAATAACTATCTTTAATGAATGTAGAATATGCTAAGATTACTAATTACGTGTTTTCAAATACACAGGTGATGACTCCAACAAAGCCATTAACCCTCTGATTACTGGACTTTTTGGTGCTGTTGCTGGAGCTGCTAGTGTTTTTGGAAACACTCCTCTAGATGTAATCAAAACTAGAATGCAGGTGGGTAGCATTTTTTTAAATTATACAGTTTATGAAACGTCTTGTTATAGGTAATGTGTTTTTTTTTTCTGTAGGGACTTGAAGCACACAAATATAAAAGCACAATGGACTGTGCTGTTAAGATAATGAAGTATGAAGGTCCAGCAGCGTAAGTAAACAATTACATAACATGTAAATTATAATTTGTGTGTTCAATTCATAGTACAATTTCTGCACAAAAGCAGCTACACTCCCAAATCATATTGCCAGTGTGGCACCATAATTATGCAGTTGCCCTAAATACCTTGAAAATTTCATACAAAAGGATTCATTGACAAAGACAGGCAGCTGTGCGATGTACTGGGACACATTGTTATCTTTGTATCTGTCTTTCTGGTAATCTATCCTATCATCTGGTAATTTATGAGGACATTTGAATCATATCACTAACTGAAATGACACACACACATATTCATTGTATGAATGACAGTTAAACAGTTTACATCAACAATCATCCAAAATATGTAAATTAATCATGTTAAATTCAAATTCAAAACATATGAAAAATGTAAATGATGTTCTCGCTCTCAATCTTCTAAATTAAATAATAATAAAATAAAAAGAAAAGTCCCAAGTTCTTCTATGGGGATACCCAGATTCCTAGCTTCCTGGCAGCCTGGTGGTTTGAGAGGGGAGAGTTCAGCATCCTAACAGCCTGGTGGATGAAGCTGTTAGTGAGTCTGGTGGTGCAGGAACGGAGGCTCCTGTACCTCCTCCCAGAGGACAGGAGGCTGAACAGATTGTGTGCGGGGTGACTTGAATCACTCATAATTGTGATAGCATTGCGGGTGAGGTATATAGAGTACTGTTCAAAAGCTTTAGGTAGGTGTGAAAAAATGCTGTACACAAAGAATGTTTTCAAAAATACAAATAATGATTGTTTGTTTTTATCAATTTACAAAATGGAAAGTGAGCAAAGAAAAGAAAAACCTAAATCAAATCAATATTTGGTCTTACTACCTTTTGCCTTCAAACCAACATCAATTCACACAAGGGGTACAGAAAAAGTCAGACATTTTGTAAGATTATAGTCAGGTGTATGATCAACCAATTATACCAAACAGGTGCTAATGATCATCAGTGTCAGTGCCACATGGTTTGGAACACAGTCATAAATGGAAACAGAAAGAACTGTGTAGGAGGTGTAAAACTGGGTGAGGAACAGCCAAACTCTGCTACCAATGTGAGGTTGTGGAAGACCATCTCATGTCACAGGTCATACACTATGGCAAGACTGAACACAACAACAAGACGCAATGTAGTTTACATTGCATCAGCCAGGTCTCTTATAGACAAAGACTTCAAAGCAGACTGGGGTTTCAAAATGTGCTGTTCAAGCTCTTTTGAAGAAGCTCAAAGAAACGGGCAACCTTGAGGATTGTAGACGCAGTGGTCGGCCATGGAAACTTGGTGCAGCAAATGAAAGACACATCAAGCTTATTTACCTTTGGAATCGGAAGCTGTCCAGCAGTGCCATCAGCTCAGAACTGGCAGAAACCAGTGGGACCCAGGTATACCCATCTACTGTCCAGAGAATTCTGGCCAGAAGTGACCTTCATGGAGGAGTTGCAGCTAAAAAGCCATACTTTCGACACAGAAACAAGGCCAAGTGACTCAAGTATGCACAAAAACATAGGAACTGGGTTGCAGAAAGATGGCAGTAGGTGCTCTGGACTGATGAGTCAAAATTTGAAATGTTTGGCTGTAGCAAAAGGCAGTTTGTTCATTGAAGGGCTGGAGAACAGTACAATGATGAGTGTCTCCAGAAACAGTGAAACATGGTGGAGGTTCCTTGAATGTTTGGGGTTGCATTTCTGCAAATGGAGTTAGAGATTTGGTCAGGATTAATGGTGTTCTCAGTGCTGAGAAATACAGCCAGATACTTATCCATCATGCAGTACCATCAAGGAGGTGTATGATTGGTCCCAAATTTATTCTACAGCAGGACAACGACCTCAAACATACAGTCAAAGTCCTTAAGAACTATCTTCAACGTAAAAAAGAACAAGAAGTTCTGGAAGTGATGGTATGGCCTCAAAGAGCCCTGACTTCAACATCATTGAGTGTTTCTGGGATGTGCATGGCGAGTGTAGGATCCCCAAATGCAGGACAGCATTTGGAAATTTAGCCTTTTCATGCGCAGCCGTCCGTCAGTGGAACATGTTACCAACTGAGCTGAACACATGTATAAACTATGGCACATTCTCATGCCTGGTGAAACAGTGGCTCCTCTCAAACCAAACCTGCACCCATAATGTGGACAGATGAGTGTCTGATGAGTGAAGAGAGTGTGAGTGAGTGAATGAACTGAATGATGCTTTTAATAAGGGTGACGTTTTTAAGAGGCTGAGAGAGCTGGGTGTGAATGATACAGAATTGTTATGATGCTCTGAAAATTATAAAGATGTTCTCTTTGTATGTTTGAACTGTATGATTATGAACTATAATGTCAACCTGCCCAGGGACTGCAGGTGGAAATTAGTATTGGTGCTATAACCTGGTACAATGCATCTCTCCTGTTAAGGTTAATGAATATTGTGCACTGTCCCTGTCTCATTAAATAAATAAACCAAACATGAAGAGACAGAAGGATGTGAGGAAGCCTACATCCACAGAAGATCTGCAGTTAGTTCTTCAAGATGTTGGAAGATTGGAACAACCTACCAGCCGAGTTCCTTCAAAAACTGTAGGCAAGTGTACCTAGAAGAATTGATGCTCTTTTGAAGGCAAAGAGTGGTCAACCCAAATACTGATTTGGTTTAGATTTCTGTTTTGGTCATTCACTGCATTTTGTTGATTGATGAAAATAATTACAGCATTTTTTCACACCTGCCTATAACTTTTGCACAGTACTGTATGCCTTGCAGGGTGGGGAGTGGTGCACCAATGATCTTTCTGGCTGTGTTCACTATGCACTACAGGGCTCTCCTGTCATGGTCAGTGCAGCTTTCACCCCACACAGTGATGCAGCAAGAAAGGACGCTCTTAATGGTTCTTCTGTAGAATGTGGTCATGATGGGTGGTGAGGCACTTGCCTGCATGAGATTCCGCAGGAAGTAGAGGCGCAGCTGGGCTTTCTTCACCAGTGATGCAGTGTTGGTGGTCCCGGAGAGGTCCTCATTGATGTGCACCCTCAGGAATTTAGTGCTGCTCACTCTCTCAGCACCATCAATGGTTAGTGGTGGGTGTTGGGTGTGCCCTCTCTGGAAGTCGACAACAATCTCCTTAGCCTTGCTGACATTCAGCTGGAAGTTGTTGTCTCTGCACCATGTGGTCAGAAAGTCTAACCTCTTTCTCGTCTCGTCACCCTTGGTGATAAGACCCACCAGAGTTGTGTCATCCACTAACTTGACAAGGTGGTTGGTGCTGTAGGTTGTTGTGCAGTCATGTGTCAGCAAGGTGAAGAGCAGAGGACTGAGCATGCAGCCTTGGGGACCCCCTGTGCTCAGAGTGATAGGCTGGATGTATTGTTGCCAAAATATACTGCTTGTGGTCTCTGGCTGAGAAAGACTAGCAGCCAGTTGCAGAGAAATGTGCTGAGACCCATCTTGTCAAGTTTGCCGATGAGTTGCTGTGGTATTATGGTGTTGAATGCTGAACTGAAATCTGTGTGTCCTTATTGTCCAGATGGTTGGGGGCTCTATCATAGACACAGACTTAGATACGTTAAAGGTAATGATCTGAAGCTACAGCAGCTACCATGGTGCCAGTAACAGCGTTACCATGGTGCTCCCAAGGACCCCTGAGATGCCTAAGAATGCCCGAACTAAATAAATAGTTACTGAACTAACAATTATACTGGAGAATTTACAGTGTTCTTTTCCTTTTTTTTTTTTTTTTTGGCAGGTTCTACAAAGGTACTGTCCCTCGTCTGGGTCGTGTGTGCATGGATGTAGCCATAGTCTTCATAATTTATGAAGAAGTTGTCAAAGTCCTGAACATTGTTTGGAAGACAGATTGAAATGTCTACAGAAAGAAACCCACCTTCCAGGTTAATATCTACCTCCAACCTGTGTTGTAATATACAAATAAAGGGAGTGAGCTTTTAATGTGCTTGAAAAGCTTGTTGATCAGCTGACCTTGAAGAAGTGTGGGCTCAGGGAAAAGGATACTGATTACAGTAGGAATGAAAATCTCTTGAACAAAGTGTTAAATCTATTTGTGCAATTGGTGTCAAATACTTTGTGAATGAAATGAAATGAATGAAAGCCAATGCAGAAAAATGTGACTGTAACTCTATAGGATTTTAATTCAAAAATTGAAATTATAATCTCAATGCAAACCCATTTTTACAACAAAATGTTTTACTGATCAAATCAAAAATAATCAAAAACATCTAATGGATAACATGTTGTCCTTTATCTTCAGGGGCTTTAGGTGCATTATATGCCTTAAGATGCCTTAAAACTGAATAATAATAATAATAATAATAATAACAACAACAACAACTATGATTTTGATGATGATGATGATTATTATTATTATTATTATTATTATTATTATTATTATATTTAGAGTGACCTTAGTCCCTCTTAAACTTTAACCGATCTGGTCTTGTGGTTTCTCTTTGTGCTGCATACCTGCATATGTTTTAAATTCAGCTACTTAAATAGATTATCTCTTAAGTGCCTACATTTTGTGTTTTGAGGTTGTGGATAACTGAATGTTGTATGTACTGTAAATCCATACAGATATACATTTTTCATTGTTCAGTATTTGAAAAAAGTCAGCCTTTTAACTCCACTTTCTTTCCACACTTTAAATTGTGCCCTCCACCTCATTCCATAGAAGCAAGTCCAGTGTTTGCAAGGCTTCAATTTTATGCCTTACATTATGGTATTTTGTAATACTATTTAGATGTTATCAAGCCTTGGTTTCTCTAGTGCCAACTGTTGCTTTATCATGCTGTTTACAATAACTTGTAATTAAAATGTATTTTCCTTGTTTCAATGCATACTGCCTTGTAAATGGAGATATTCTATCAGCCTAGGATAATTTCCATTATGTGCCTTTAAAGAATTTATTTTGACAAAAATAAATAAATAATATACTTATCTGTCATCATTGTTTTGTCATTAACATAAGCTCCCAACTATACAACTGAGAGACAAACAGGTGAAACTGGATGAACAGTTCGTTTGAAATTGAGTAATGGAAAAAAAAAACAAAAAAAAAAAAAAAAAACGTCCTGTCTCATTAATGGCTTTTCAGTAATTTATTTTTATTTTTATTTTGACAGTGAAAAGATGTAATTTACTTTTTTATGTACATGTTTTAAGTGTTTTTGTTTACGACATTCTAGGTCTGTGGACAAGTTTGAAAAAAAAAATAAATAATTTAAGTGAAATGTAAACTGTTAAGCGCCCCTCTCAAGTAAAGGCATTTTTGCGTCTATTCTGCGCATTTCGCTTTTTTTTTTTTTTTCTGTGACCTTGTTTCGTTCGGTTTGGACAGTGCGCTTCCCGTAGTTGTGAGCTGCAAACGGGATAAATGAAAAAGATGCTTCCGTTTGCCTAGCTGTGTTTGGATATTTTTAATCATGTCTCTGAATGGAGGAGGAAGCAGAGGGTTTTATTTTAACACAGTTTTATCTTTAGCACGGTCGCTGGCAGCCCATGGACAAGCTCCAATCGAAAAGGTAACGCAGCTAGCTAGCTAAAACCTGTTTAGAGACCTTCGGCCTGCCTTTAACTTCTCGTTTGGTTTTATTAACGTATCTTTGGTCTAATTCTTACAGTCGTTCACGTTTAAGGTGTGTTTGTATGCCTGGCTTATAAGAAAGCTCTTTCAGTTGTAACCTGTTAATAACGTAGACATAAACTCAGGCTAACCTTGTACCCAAGAAACCAGAGCAGCAACATCAGGAAATGAAACGATTGTCAGCTCAATCAAACTCCCTTTATTTTTACTTAAACTAGTCCATTATAGGTCCACAACAGTTAATTACAAGTTTAATTGTAAAGGTTACTGTGTAGAGGTGACGGCAGGACTGTATTTAAGTAAAACGTAACCACAGATACCTCAGTTGGGTAACTACTGTTGGTATTTATTGAAGTGCTCTTTTTAAAGCTGCATGCATAGACGTAAATAATTATTAATACATTGTAGGTTAATTTGTCTACACATCCTTATTCTTGCCCAGATCTAGATACGCATGTTTTAAAATAGAAATTAGACTTAGAGAATTAGAGAATAGAAACTTCGACTTAGGTTTAGACAAAGTTTATTGATCTACAAGGGAAATTAACTTGACACAGTAGCTCACACATCACAATATATTATAATAACAAAGTGTAAAAAAAAAATACGAATGGTGATAATAAATTGTAAATAAGTAGCAAAAAAGATAACAATAGACAGGTGTCAATAAGGCATAGTTATATAAATGCGTATGTACAAGTGGGAAAAAGTAATAATAAAAATATCTCAGCTGTATACAAGAGGTTGTATGGAAAAAAAACAGTACAAAAATTGATTTGATGATTGACAGGACATAGGGCTATCTGTTACAAAAGGGTAAGTTGTTGTACAGTTGTATGGAGTATGGTATGAATGTAGTTTTTACTTAATTAAATTCAGAGATCAATTTAAAACTAACATTGTATTTGTACACTGTAAAAGATAATTCCTCCCTTTAAACCCAATGCAATAAAGCCATAAGGGCAGATCCGTCAGTCCTGGTTCAATTCCTGAAACACATTTAGGCTGGACAAATTCATTGTTATAAATAATGAAGCCATGCATGACCACTGTGTCTTCATAAGCACGTGATGCAAATCCGGCTTATACTCAAGACTGCTTCATTTAAACAGCTTACAATGTTTTGCTCTTTTCTTAGGTGCAGAAGTTGCAGTGCATGTGTCCTGTTGATTTCCGTGGAGTCTACCAGTTAGATGAGAGGAGGAGAGATGCTGTCATTGCACTAGGTGTCTTTTTGGTTGAATCAAACCTTCAGGTAATCATAGGGTTTTCCTAACTATTTGCTTTTATCTGCCAACTTTTTTTTCACCACACTCTTAATCTCCTCAAACAGCACAAAGATTCCATTGTTCCATACCTTCTGGGGCTACTGAAAGGCCTTCCCAAAGTTCAGTGGATTGAGGAAAGCTCCCTACGTAAAGGACTTGGTAAAGTCACGCTATGGAGATTGTTGCATGTCCCTTGAAAATATGTTTATGTTTAAGTTTTTTCTATTTGTTTTGCAGACACTCTCCCTGTTGCTGAAAACTTCAGCTTTAGTCTTGTAACACTGCTCTCAGATGTGGCCCAGAGTGATGAGGCCTTACGTGGACAGGTAAACCTTCTTTAGTTAAAAATTTATGTTTCTATGTTGTTGCTTGAAACAATGTATCTTCCATATAATTATCACCAACCATTTTTCTTTGTTTATAATGTTACTGTCATTTGTCACTATCTATGAATAAAATTTTAATAAAATCTCCTTGCAAGATTTTGGAGGCTATCATGGATCTCATGCAAGTGCTACAAGACATCTGCAAGAATCCAGATTCTCATGACAAAGGTAACACACATTTTCATTTGCTTTTGGATCTGTTCATTATGGCAAACTTAATAACAGTTGTCTTCTCTTATGACTTCAGAGTACCTCTGTAAGTACACAGTGCCAACTCTCCTTGGGGTGGCTCGAGCCTTTGGGAGATACAGCAACACAGATGAGCCATTGCTGTCCAAATTATTCCCTCGACCAGTGGCCCCAGTGTTACCTACAAATGAAGAGAGTGACTCTGTACACAGAAGATCATTTAATGATTTCCGTTCAATAATGCCCAGCTCTTTGCTGACTGTTTGTCAGAGTGACACTTTAAAGCGTAAAGGTTCCTCTGTTTCCAGTGTCTCACAGCAGGTAGGTGTAATTGTATTAACCATTATTGTATAAAGTTACATGAATAATTGAGCAATCACAATACTGTTGTAGGCCAGTCCTGAAAGAGCAGGTCTTACACCCAGCTCCCCTGCTGATCCTTCTGTGCAATATTTTGAGGGTGAGATACTAGAAAAATAGTCCCTGTGTACAATTCAAAACAAGCAGTTGACATAGTTCACATACCTTTGTTTTCAGGCTCTTACCTCCCTGATGGCAGCGCTGTGGACCCTGAATATTACTTCTCCACTATCAGCTCAAGCTTCTCTGTGTCACCTCTGTTTACTGGAAGGAGCACAGGAGAGTTTCATGTCCCTATTGATACACTGAGGCAGCTGCTTCACATGGTTCGAAATCACAATTTGACTGAATAGAAAATATACTTACATTTGGTGATAAACAGAAGAAATATGCTTATTGCTTGTCTGTCTTTACAGGTTGAACAGTTTGTGTCTGAATCATTTTTAAAATCACTAGATGACACTTTGGCTGAGCTTTTAGAGGTATGCTAAAAGCATTATGACAGTGCTGAATTCTGTTAACAAAGTTTAACAGAGTTAATTTGTGTTTGTAGGCAAATCCAAATTTTCAGCTATATTACAAAACCTTTAGTGATCCTCTGTATGTAGCTATTTTTAAAATGCTACGGGACACTCTGTATAATCTAAAGGGTAGGTTATTTGATTTGTTTTTCAATTTTCTTATTTAGTGTTTGCTTCTCATATATCTGTATCTATGCCCTCCAGATCTCCAGACAGACTTTGTAAAAGAGGTTCATGACTTTGTCCTGGAGCAGTTTAGCAGCAGCCAGTCAGAGTTACAAAGGATATTACATGATGTGGAGTATCTGCAAAGTGAGCTGAGCCCACTCAAATTGCGCTGTCAGGCCAATGCGGCTTGTGTGGACCTGATGGTGTGGGCCGTGACTGAAGAACAAGGTAAACATCACATTATAAACTTGATTTTGGATTGTATTGTGGGTGTAAACATATGTCTTTCATTGCTAGGAGCTGAAAATCTCTGCACTAAACTGTCTGAGAAGCTTCAGTCAAAAACATCTAGCAAAGTCATTATTGCCCACATGCCCCTACTCATTTGCTGCCTTCAGGTATTTTTTGTTTTGTTTTGTTTTCTGTTTTACTGTAATATTTATTTTTTGTTGAATTAAATATGGTGTTGAGAGTGACTTTAGATTTTTTTCTTGTTATTATTTAGGGTCTTGGCCGTCTATGTGAGCGCTTTCCTGTTGTTGCTCACTCGGTCACCATGTCTTTAAGAGACTTCTTGGTGGTGCCTTCTCCGGTTTTAGTGAAGTTGTACAAATACCACAGCCAGTACACAACAGGTATCTATTAATGCTAAAATAAATAGTTTATTCAGTAATAATTTTATGATTATATTGTTTATAGGAGGCAGTGAAATAAAAATTCATGTAACCAATGAACATTCTCAGTCAACACTGAGTGCTAGTACAAGCAAGAAGAGCCAGCCTACTATGTATGAACAGTTGAGGGACATCTCAATAGATAACATTTGCAGGTAAGTTATATTGATCAGTTACATTCTCATGTACTGTTGTAATAGCAGAACGTATTTATGCCTTTTAGGTGTCTTAAAGCAGGCCTCACTTGGGACAATGTCATAGTAGAAGCATTTCTTGCAAGTCTTTCTAACCGTCTTTACATCTACCAAGAAAATGATAAGTAAGGATTGACCTACAGAAACTACTAATTTGACAGAAAAAAGATGAAAGAATGACAGATTTTTTTTCTTTCATCATCCAGAGATGCTCATTTGATCCCAGATCACACCATCAGGGCTTTGGGTCACATTGCTGTGGCCTTACGAGACACTCCCAGGGTAATGGAGCCCATACTTCAAATCCTACAACAAAAGTTCTGTCAGCCTCCATCTCAGCTTGATGTCCTCATCATTGACCAACTGGGCTGCATGGTCATCACAGGCAATGTAAATATCAAATATTAGACACCAAAATTAAGTTTTATATTGCTTTGTTTACAGATATTCAATTTGTCTTCTTTTTCAGCAATACATCTACCAGGAAGTATGGAATTTATTTCAGCAGATCAGTGTTAAAGCTAGTTCCATGGTTTATTCTACCAAGGACTATAAGGATCATGGATATAGGTGAGCTTAAACAGGTCATCAGAATAACCAATATCTTAGAGTAGCAAAAGTGTCAAAATCTATTTCCATAATAATTTGAAAACAACTGGACATTACTTTCAGTCTGTATCAGAAACTCCCACTTTGGGAACTACATTGCTATGTATTTCTGATATTTATTGTTATTAACAACTACATTATTTTTGTGTTGTTAGACATTGTTCCCTTGCTGTGATAAATGCCCTGGGTAACATAGCAGCAAATCTCCAAAATGAACAAATGGTGGATGAGTTACTTGTGAACCTGTTGGAACTTTTTGTTCAACTTGGCCTGGAAGGCAAAAGAGCAAGTGAGAGAGCCTCAGACAAAGGTCCAGCTTTAAAGGTAGACACAATACTTGCATGATAACTACATCAACAATTTAAATAGAGATGTTTAAATAAGTATGTTTCACATTATTTTTTTTAACTTTTCCATATCTGTTTTCTTTCCAAAAAGCGCAGTTGGTTTTGGTATTATGTGTTGCCACGTCAGCCACTTGGTGATGCTTTAACAATAATATAAACAGCAGATTTGTTTGTCTTGTTTTGTCTTGTTTTGTAGGCATCTAGCAGCGCTGGAAATCTTGGAGTCTTGATCCCTGTTATTGCTGTGGTATGTAAATATAACAATATTTTTGTTTAGGTTATTTTCATACACGAAGAACATATCTATACCAATAATTATCTAGAAAAACATTGCAATTTAAGTGTCATTGAGTAATGTTTCAGCTAACCAGGAGACTTCCACCAATTAAAGAAGCAAAGCCACGTTTGCAAAAGCTCTTCAGAGACTTCTGGCTCTACTCTGTTGTCATGGGTTTTGCCGTAGAGGGTTCAGGTTTGCAATAATTACTATTTAAATTCATGAAAAGTGAGATTTTAGAGAAATGTGTTGAATATGTTTTTTACTGTAATGTTCCCTAGGCCTGTGGCCAGAAGAATGGTATGAAGGAGTTTGTGAGATTGCAACTAAATCCCCCCTGCTCACGTTTCCAAGTGGAGAACCTCTGCGCTCTGAGCTACAGTACAATTCTGCACTGAAGAATGACACTGTCACTCCTGTATGTGATGTAATACAAGATTTAATACATCAAAAGATATTTTTAAACTTATGAAAAAATGTATTGCAGGCTGAACTGAATGATCTTCGGAGTACTATCATCAACCTGCTGGACCCTCCTCCAGATGTGGCTGGTCTGATCAACAAGTTGGACTTCGCCATGTCAACTTACCTCTTGTCGGTTTACAGATTGGAATATATGAGGTATGGCAAGCAATCTATCTATGTCCATGTACCTATTCATTTTTTAAACAAATAATACTATACTGTTTTTAGGATGCTGCGTTCTCTGGACTCTGATCGGTTTCAAGTCATGTTTCGATATTTTGAAGATAGAGCTATTCAGAAGGATAAATCTGGTAGGGGTTATAAGACACAACATTTGAATAACTTTAAAACGCCATGTTAACCACTGCACACACCTTTCAGGTATGATGCAGTGTGTGATTGCTGTCAGTGACAAAGTTTTTGAGGTCTTTCTTCAAATGATGGCAGAAAAAGTAAGATAATTTCAACCATTTAAAAAAAAAAATTCCATTACACCCTTAATTCATGGCATCTTATTTTTAGGCAAAAACCAAATCTCACGAAGAAGAGCTAGAGCGCCATGCCCAATTTCTCTTGGTCAACTTTAATCACATACATAAAAGAATACGGAGAGTGGCAGACAAATATTTATCTGGACTTGCTGAAACGTGAGTATTGCTTTTTGTAGGTAAATGATTAAACATGTTTAATGTTCATGAATGACATCTTTTGCTTTTCAGTTTCCCTCATCTGTTGTGGAGTGGCCGTGTGCTCAGGACCATGTTGGATATCCTGCAGACACTCTCCCTTTCTCTCAGTGCAGTAAGTTATGAATTAAAGAATGTTTAGTCAGTCAGTAATGCATACACAGAAAATGAAAATAAATAGATCCATCCATCCATTTTCTTCCGCTTATCCGGGGCCGGGTCGTGGGGGCAGCAGCCTAAGCAGGGACTCCCAGACTTCCTTCACCCCAGACACGTTCTCCAGATCCTCCAGGGGAACCCGAGAGACATAGTCCCTCCAGCGTGTCCTGGGTCTTCCCCGGGGCCTCCTCCCGGTGGGACATGCCCGGAACACCTCCCGACCAGGAGATGCCCAGGAGGCATCCGGAACAGATGCCCGAGCCACCTCAGCTGGCTCCTCTCGACGTGGAGGAGCAGCGGCTCTACTCCGAGCTCCTCCCGTGTGACTGAGCTCCTCACCCTATCTCTAAGGGAGCGCCCAGCCACCCTGCGAAGGAAACTCATTTCGAGCGCTTGTATCTGCGATTTCGTCCTTTCGGTCATTACCCAGAGCTCATGACCATAGGTGAGAGTAGGAACGAAGACTGACCGGTAAATCGAGAGCTTCGCCTTTCGACTCAGCTCCCTCTTCACCACAACAGTCCGATACGGCGACCGCATCACTGCAGACGCTGCACCGATCCACCTGTCAATTTCACGTTCCGTCCTTCCCTCACTCGTGAACAAGACCCGAGATACTTGAACTCCTCCACTTGAGGCAAAGACTCCCCACCCACCCGGAGAGGGCAAGTCACCTTTTTCTGGTTGAGAACCATGGCCTCGGACTTGGAAGAGCTGATCTTCATCCCAGCAGCTTCAATGAACAGAACCGGTGACAAAGGGCAGCCCTGGCGGAGTCCAACATGCACCCGGAACAGGTCTGACTTACTGCCGGCAATGCGAACACAGCTCCTGCTCCGGTCATACAGGGATCACACAGCCCTTAGCAAAGGGCCCCGGACCCCATACTCCCAGAGCAGCCCCCACAGGACACCACGAGGGACACGGTTGAATGCCTTCTCCAAGTCCACAAAGCACATGTGGACTGGTTGGGCAAACTCCCATGAACCCTGGAGCACCCGATGGAGAGTGTAGAGCTGGTCCAGTGTTCCACGGCCAGGACGAAAACCACATTGCTCCTCCTGGATCCGAGGTTCGACTATCGGCCGGATTCTCCTCTTCAGTACCCTGGCATAGACCTTACCGGGAAGGCTGAGGAGTGTGATTCCCCTGTGGTTGGAACACACCCTCCGGTCCCCCTTCTTATACAGAGGGACCACCACCCCGGTTTACCAGTCCAGAGGTACTGTCCCCGACCGCCACGCGATGTTGAAGAGGCTTGTCAGCCAAGACAGCCCTGCAACAACCAGAGACTTAAGGTACTCAGGACAGATCTCGTCCACCCCCGGAGCCTTGCCACCAAGGAGCTTGCCAACCACCTCAGTGACTTCAGTCAGGGTGATGGACAAGTCCGCCTCCGAGTCCCCAGCCTCGGCTTCCTCCTCGGAAGACGTGACGGTGGGATTGAGGAGATCCTCAAAGTATTCCTTCCACCGCCGGACAACGTCCCCAGTCGAGGTCAACAGCTCTCCCCCTGCACTGTAAACAGTGTTGGTGAAGGACTGCTTCCCCCTCCTGAGGCGCCGGACAGTTTGCCAGAATCTCTTTGAGGCCGTCCGATAGTCCTCCTCCATGGCCTCTCCTCCCAGCTCCGAGTTTTTGCCTCCGCAACCACACGAGCTGCAGCACGCTTGGCCCGCCGGTACCCATCAGCTGCCTCAGGAGTCCCACGAGCCAACAAGACCCGATAGGACTCCTTCTTCAGCTTGACGGAAACCCTTACTTCCGGTGTCCACCACCGGGTTCGGGGATTGCCGCCGCGACAGGCACCACAGACCTTACGCCCAGAGCTACGAGCGGCCGCATTGACAATAGAGGCAGAGAATGAAGCCCACTCGGACTCCATATCTCCAGCCTCCCCCGGAATCTGGGAGAAGTCCTCCTGGGGGTGCGAGTTGAAAGTCCCTCTGACAGAGGGCTCTGCCAGACGTTCCCAGCAGACCCTTACTACACGCTTGGGCCTGCCAGGTCTTTCCGGCAGACCCAAGCGGAAAGGCCAGAAAATAAATAGATATAATACAAAAATTAAAGACTTCTTTTCCATAACAATAAATAAAAATAAATGTCACGCAGACTTTACTTGTGTCCAAAAAGGAGTGATAACTTAAATACTTATTTAACCTCACCCCTGTCCCAAATTAAACAGACCTCATTTCCTGTATATAAGCTATAATTGCACAGTACATGCATTTCATTACATGCACAACAGGGTATATATGCTATATTAATGCTTCATTCTCCTGCAGGACATCCACAAAGACCAACCATACTATGACATCCCAGACACACCCTACAGAGTCACTGTCCCAGACACATATGAAGCAAGAGAGGTATTATTCTGCAACTTAAAATTGTCACCAAATGCAAAATGCAGTCTTGCAACTACAATAATGATGCAATAATCTAAAATTTCTCACTGTAGAGTATAGTGAAGGATTTTGCAGCACGCTGTGGAGAGATCCTTAAAGAAGCCATGAAGTGGGCACCATCTGTGACCAAATCACATCTACAGGTAACAAATTTATAACATATATTAGAGACTTGTACTATATATACTTGGACAAATCAGTATTTTTTTGTTCATTTTTAGGAATATCTAAACAAGCATCAAAACTGGGTGTCAGGGCTGTCTCAGCACACAGGCTTAGCTATGGCCACAGAGAGTATCTTGCATTTTGCTGGCTACAACCGAGAGAGCACCACACTGGGGGTGGGTAATGACACTCCTGCCAACACTTTTTCTGGACTGGATGGAAAGCCACGAATACTCTGAGAAATAACAAAATGTTATTAAATGTGTTTATAATATACTGTATTAGTAAATATATACATTATAATTTACATAACATCATTAAAATTAATGAGCTTCTTTGTGCATTTCTTATCGTACTACAGTCCACTCAATTGACAGAAAGGCCTGCCTGTGTCAAGAAGGACTATTCCAATTTCATGGCATCACTAAACCTCAGAAACCGATATGCTGGAGAGGTAATTACCTTCAAGAAAAAAAACATAATTTAAATTTCTAAAAACTAAACTAATATTTGAACAAATTGTTTTTGTAGGTATCGGGCATGATCCACTTTGTCCAAGCAGTTAAAGGACAGTCTGATTTAAGTCGACTGATGATCAAACAGATGGGGGAAGCTTTGGATTCGGCACAGCCTGAAGCATTCACTGAGGCCATGTTCAAACTGGCTGCATTGCTCATCAGCACAAAGGGTTCACTTTCCTTTCAAAATTCGTATTTCCACTTTTTGCCTTGTTTCTCTCTAGTGTTTATATTGACTGTGGCATCCATTTTCTTTAGATTGTGACCCTCAGCTCTTGCACCATCTCTGTTGGTCTCCTCTCAAGATGTTTACAGAGCATGGCATGGAGACTGCTATTGCCTGCTGGGAGTGGCTGCTGGCTGCCCGTGCTGGAATTGAAGTCCCGGTACAGATGATTGAAAGCATTATGTTCTGTTTTGTTTTGTTTTTTTCCTCACCAACAGATTTGTTATTACCTTTGGTGCATTGTTGGTTGTGTAGTTTATGCGGGAGATGGCAGGAGCTTGGCAGATGACTGTGGAGTTGAAGATGGGCTTATTTTCCAATGCTCAGGTTGAGGCTGATCCTCTTGCTGCATCTGAAGAAAGTCAACCTGTGCCCTGTCCCCCAGATGTGACCCCTCACCACATTTGGATAGAGGTTTGATTTTACATTTTTCAAGATAAAGTTTTTCAAAATCTTCATTTGTTTTTTAAGTAACTTTCTTTCCACAGTTTCTAGTCCAGAGGTTTGAAATAGCAAAATATTCTAGTGCAGATCAAGTGGAGATTTTTGGCAGCTTGCTTCAGCGTTCTCTGTCTCTTAATGTTGGTGGCAATCAAAGTAGTCTCAACCGCCATGTAGCTGCTATTGGACCTCGCTTCAGGTAGTTTTTACATTAATGCAACTCTGTTGGGTTTTATTTTGTGCTTTTAATTGTTGTAATATTTTTGTGTTGCAGATTGCTTACTCTGGGTCTGGCTTTGCTTCATTCTGATGTGGTCACAAATGCCACTGTTAGAAATGTTCTTCGTGAAAAAATCTATTCTACTGCCTTTGATTACTTTAGGTAACTTTTAACCATGTAGTTACTGATCTGTGATTGTGATTGTATACAAACTAATTGCTTTTAAAATTGATTTAGCGTTAACCCAAAGTTCCCAACTCAGTGCGACAAGCGACTACGTGAAGACATCAGTGTAATGATCCGTTTCTACGCAAGCATCCTTTCTGACAAGAAATATTTGGCTGCGTGTCAATTGGTCCCACCCGGTGAGCTTGGTACTAGCCCTGTCCCGAGCACCCTCTCTGCTGGAATTTTTGGATCGCTAATTGTGTCCAGCACTTCTCCGATATCTATCTTGAGTAAGCCTAACGTGGTGGAGCTTGGACTGCACTGCAGCAGGGGCATGCTGTTGCACATGTCAAATTTGTCCCTGGATATCCTCACATTGCTGATGACTTATTGTTCTTAACAAACCATTTTCAGTTTTCTTTTTTACCCAATATATTCTTTGTGTTTTTCTTGTGATCCCTAAATTTTTTTGTTTCTTTTTCCAACTTCCTATTGCTCTTGTTCTTTTCTAAAATACTTGAAGCAACTGTGAGGAAAGTGCAAATTTGCCATCTGTGTTAAGATGCATGGTATTCATTTTATCAGCCCCTCCACCTGCCCCCTTCTCACAATTTACTAAATTTCTCAGTTATAATCTTTAAATTTAAATTAAAAAGTGTTTTTTCTCAAATATCCAGCCCTTTTCATTCCAACAATCCAGACAAAGACATGGTTGCATTGTCATACATCCATTCATGTTCTAGTTTAACTTTATCTTTATCTTAAACTATTGACCCTGGGCCAGATTTACAATAACCCTGCAATGTAAATACTATTTGACCCAAGGCCAACGGTTTGGACCGCTATCATCTCCTGCTGTCTTTCCCTGCATGACCATTAAAACAGCGGGGCACTTACAGGACACATTTTTGTTCAGAACATCTACACCATTGGGCATGTTTTAACTTAAAGCTATAGAGTTTTTTTGTAAATTGTTTTCTCTCTGAACAGACAATCAAGACCCATCATTGAACAGTCTCTCAGTGATGAATGCTGCTGACCTCCGGAGCAATATGGACTCCAGCTCTCGCTCTCAGCAGAGTGGTCAGGGGTGGATTAACACATATCCTCTCTCCAGTGGAATGTCTACTGCATCTAAAAAGTCAGGTATTGTTAATTACATGCAATCTTTGCATCAAAGGAAAACACAGGAAAACTACACCTGGTACCACATTTGAATTTGCTTGGTCCTCTTTCTAGGCACATCAAAGAAAAGTAACAGAGGAACACAACTTCATAAGTATTATACAAAACGCAGAACTCTGCTGTTGGCATTGCTGGTGAGAGCTTTGACAGTGGATTGGTTTAATTCCCTTGTTTTAATCATCTGATGTGTGGGACGTTTCTTTTTTTTTTTTTTTTTTTTTTTACAATTCTGCAAAATACTGAGTAAAAAAAAGACATATGTTTTTTGCAGGCCAGTGAGATTGAGCGGCTGACCACATGGTACAATCCCCTTTCCACCCAGGAACTAGCCATCGCCACTGAACAGTCTGTGGAAACTAGCATCTCCAACTGGAGATCCAAATACATCAGTCTAACTGAGAAACAGTGGAAGGACAATGTGAATTTGGCCTGGAGCATTGCACCATACCTGGCAATGCAGCTTCCAGCAAGGTCTTTTTTTCTGTTCACTTATTGTTATGGCACATTTTAAGCCTATATAAAATTGACTGGTGTTTTTGATAGGTTCAAAAATGACGCCATTGTTGCTGAAGTGACCCGGCTGGTGAGACTTGACCCTGGAGCTGTCAGCGATGTACCAGAAGCTGTAAAAGTAAAATTTTGAAAGTGATTGATTAAGCAATGATTTCAGTATTTTGGTGGTTGTTGTTAAACTTGTTTGTTTTTACCTAGTTTTTAGTGACCTGGCACACAATTGATGCTGACTCTCCTGAGCTGAGCCATATCTTATGTTGGGCACCAGCTGATCCTCCCACTGGTCTGTCCTATTTCAGCAGCATGTACCCACCACATCCGCTCACTGCACAGTATGGCGTCAAGGTCCTGCGTTCTTTCCCCCCGGTAAGTTTAATTACATCTCACTGGTACTACACAATCGATAAACCTAACACTGTGTATGTTGTCATTGTTTTTTCTCTAGGATGCTATTCTGTTCTACATTCCTCAGATTGTACAAGCATTGCGTTATGATAAGGTAAATGTGTTAGGTTTGTGTTATCTATTTCCATCAAGACAAGTAGGTGATGCCACAAGGCTAAGTTACGGCTCAGCTCTGAGTGGCGTGGCCTCTTATGCATGTTTTTCAAGGTATATTTGAGCAATAAATGATGTGATTGAACAAAGTAGTCATACCACACTGAGTAAGTTTAAGGCAAAGCCATATACATGGATATAAACTGATGACGGACCATCCACTAGAAAAGTTATAATAAAGCCAGCAATGCTTAAAGGTACTATGTGAATGTGTAGGTGCCAAGTTTGAGACTA
Source organism: Boleophthalmus pectinirostris (assembly GCF_026225935.1). Lineage (NCBI taxonomy): Eukaryota > Metazoa > Chordata > Actinopteri > Gobiiformes > Gobiidae > Boleophthalmus > Boleophthalmus pectinirostris. The sequence continues at coordinate 23,861,833 of NW_026571133.1, read as the reverse complement.
TATTGACATATGGATTTCTTCTTTTTTTTTTAGATGGGTTATGTGCGGGAGTACATCCTTTGGGCAGCCCAAAAATCCCAGCTGCTTGCTCATCAGTTTATCTGGAACATGAAGACCAACATTTTCGTGGATGAGGAGGGACATCAGAAAGATCGTAAACAAAAAGTCTTATGAAATATTAGGGCCGGGCACCTTAATGCGTTAATTTTGCGTTAACTAATTAATTCATTATCGCCGACAATTATTTTTCTCCCCTTAATGCAGTTTTTGTTATTATTATTTTTTTTTTTTTTTTGCGTCTGTTGCTCACTGGCTTTTATTTTGAAAAAGTTCATCGTGAGCAGGCCTAGAATGTTGCTTACTGCTGCGGCGCTCACAGTAAACAGAGTGAAAGAAAGCGGGATAAACAAACATGGAGAAGGGTAAGGATATTTTACATGGCCATTTTCATTTTAAGGTTCTTCTAAACGGCACAGTCAACACAGCCAAAGTCATTTGTAACACTGCAACGCTGAATTGTTTCATCACCGGAGTTTCATGAAATACCACCTAAATGCAATACATTGTGTTGATGCCGGCAAATCATTCAATGAAACAAGTGAAGCTTCAACAGACCACATTAAATGCAATGTGTCAGAGCTGTCGCTCCGCAACCGTACATTACGCACAGCGCGTAGGGCATCAAGTGCTTGCGGGGGCACACAACCCCCCAACCCCGGTCTCACTTTTCTTACACAAGAAGCCGGTGCCAGCAATCGCATTCTTCTTAATAACAATAACAATCTTGTATGTCTTAGCAACTTGCTTTGTTCAAAAATGTTAAAGTTCTAGGAATTGACAAACTGCACTGAAAATCTGGTTATGTGTACTGTTTTCTGGTTATTGTTTTTGACTGAGATTCTTATTTTTATATCAAACAGGATAACATAAATGCCTGGCAGTGGCAATAAATTTCAGTTTTGTATTTAGTCTGATTTGGTATTTTCAGTTGAGATTTACATTGAATAGTTTATTTTACTGCTGTTGAGCACTTTTTTACTTTTGAATTCAGTTCATTAAGTCAAATACTAAGAATTGACAAACTGCACAGAAACTGGTTCTTTTTTGAGTAAGCTTCTCCAAAGGAAGAAATATAAACATGGACTTTACAGACTAGTGTCCTGCTACTGTATAAAGAAATGCTGTTCTTTTGAATTCATTAATTGGTTTTGCGTATAACGTGATTAATCAAGATTAATCATGCGATTAATGCGATTACGATTTTTTATTTTTGCCCAACCCTATTAAATATATGTGTAAGTGATTTGATCTAAAACTTCTGTGTGAATCTGTTTAGCTGACATTGGAGAGCTACTGGAGCAAATGGTTGAGGAAATCATCAACTCACTGTCCGGACCAGCAAAGGATTTCTACCAAAGAGAGTTTGACTTCTTCAACAAGATCACCAATGTGTCAGCCATTATCAAGTAAAGCCCTTAGCAATTTAAATATACAGTATTTTCTCCATATTAGTCTTTGTACAAACTATGTATATTTTTAGGCCTGTTCCAAAGGGTGAGGAGAGAAAACGGGCCTGTCTTAAGGCTTTATCTGACATCAAGGTTCAACCAGGTACAGTATATTTAGCACATTCTTGGCATGCAACTTGCAGGTTTCACATTTTTTGAGCATTGAATAACTGATGTCGTGCCTACAGGGTGCTACTTGCCAAGTAATCCTGAAGCAATTGTTCTCGATATTGATTATAAATCCGGAACACCTATGCAGAGGTGTGACTTATTACATGTTGCATTTGTTGTACTGATTGTTAAATGCTCTTTATTAAAATGATTATGTTTTTTTTTTTTGCAGTGCTGCTAAAGCACCCTACCTTGCGAAGTTCAAAGTAAAGCGTTGTGGTGTGAGTGAGCTGGAGAGGGAAGGCCTGCGCTGCCCCTCGGACTCAGTAGAAGATGGAGAGGAAAATCCTGATGGCTCTCGCAAAGTTTGCTGGCAGGCAGCCATTTTTAAAGTGGGAGATGACTGTAGACAGGTAATAACATTGAGACTTTGTCCCACATTTGCATTACATATTGTTGATGATTGTAAACTCATATTGTTGCTGTGTGCCTCTTGCACCTTTTAGGACATGCTTGCTCTACAAATTATTGGCCTTTTTAAAAATATTTTTCAGTTGGTTGGTTTGGATCTGTTTGTCTTTCCATATAGAGTGGTAGCAACAGCTCCAGGGGTAAAGCTTTAATATGACTTATAATGCATTTTATATAATACCCTCCTACCACTATGGTTAAAATGTTTTCATTTCATATTTCATAGTGTGGCGTCATTGAATGCATCCCCGACTGTAAGTCCCGTGACCAACTCGGCAGACAGACAGACTTTGGAATGTATGACTACTTCCGTAACCAATACGGAGATGAATCCACTTTAGCTTTCCAAAAGGTGCATAGTCTTTCATACTATCTTTGTAAACATGCTGTAAATTACAACTTTACAATTTATGCTTTTTCTTTTCACAGGCCCGATATAACTTCATTCGCAGTATGGCTGCCTATAGTCTTCTATTGTTTCTGCTGCAGATCAAAGACAGGCACAATGGGAACATCATGTTAGACAGCAAGGGTCATCTCATTCACATTGGTACGACACAGAAATATAGACCTCTAAAAGTAGTAGTTCCACTATGTAAACAAATATGTAAAACTGTGAACCTGATTTTTCCTAGACTTCGGCTTCATGTTTGAGAGCTCCCCTGGTGGTAACCTCGGCTGGGAGCCAGACATCAAATTGACTGATGAGATGGTCATGATTATGGGAGGCAAAATGGAAGCTACACCTTTCAAGTGGTTCATGGAGATGTGTGTCAGGGGATACCTTGCTGTACGGTAAGCCATTCATGCTGCACTATGAATTTTCCAGCTTAGAAAAGAAATAATTATTTAAAAATTGCTCTTGTTAAACAGACCCTACATGGATGCAGTAGTTTCATTAGTGACGCTGATGCTGGACACTGGACTGCCATGCTTCAGAGGGCAAACCATTAAGCTTTTAAAGTACCGCACTGCATTTAAAGATAATTTATACAGTATTAATTGCATCTAACTACCTTCAAGATTAATAGCATTTTTTTTTTTTGCTTTTCAGAGGACGATTCAACCCACAAATGAGTGAGAAAGAGGCAGCAGCATTCATGATCAAAGTCATTCAGAGCTGTTTCCTTAGTAGCAGGTGAGGCATAATTCATTCTGTTTGATTGGCTACAGATTTATTCAGATTGTCTTAATCTTTTTTCTTTTAACTTCCCCAATTTAAGGAGCAAGACCTATGATATGCTGCAGTATTATCAAAATCAAATCCCATACTAAAACGTCTACATGGACATCACTGCAATGCAAAACCTTCCAGTCTGCTGCTTTCCTGTGGTTAATTTTTTAAGGTTGTTAATTATTTAAATCAAAAGAGGTATATGAATTTCCCTTTAAGTGTTCTCTTCACATTGCTGGTATTTGTTACAATGAATAACTTGTGGTAACACAAGTGGAAGCTGACCAAAAGGGAGCCATATTTCTGTATAGTGTGTGTTAAAGCAGATATTTTATCATTGTCATTATGCTGATGTCCACTTAATGCTGGTATGCACTTTACAGATCACAGTATTTAATTCACTTCAGCTGCTCAATGGTTAGGTTTTAGAATTATAAATTCATCTTTTTTAACTATTCACACTATGTTGATTTGAAATATATCTAAGACTAAATCAAAAATTTACATTGTATGAATGTTTGTTATTAATTGGTGTTTGGAAAACCAAACTTCTCCCAGAACTATTACACTGCATAGACATAGACAGGATTTGGGAATGTTTAGCTGTGCTTATTTTTATGGTAAAACTGCATCTTTTAGACTTTTTTGACATTCCCAAATGGCACTCCTTTTAACATAACAGTAAATGTGTCATAATATCTATGTTGAGTGTAGACGTTGTAGACTTCCCTTTAGACAGGAGTGTATGTCATTTTAAATGTCACATTCCTAGTCACACATGCTGTTTGAGTTGCACAGACTCGATGACTGCAAACGATTAAAAAGCCATTCCCCACGTTAGTACAGACACTGTGGCAGCCTGTAGTAATACTTGATGATTAACCTTATGCAATATATTAATATTTAATAGTGTATTCATTTGTGGCTGTGTTGTAACTAACTCCCACCTTACATAGCAAGTATTATTTAGTGCAAAAGAATGCATATTAAGGGTAAATTAGGCTGCATTGTTTAAACAGCAGTAAAAAGGTTAATGAAGTTGTAAAGGTAAAGAAGTCTCTGTCAGTCTAAGTACTTTTTGATGAAGCCATTTCTTGTGTTTTGTCTTGTCCAAGTTACAGTGTGTCCATGTTTCTTTGAGCTGTCCCGATGTCTGTAGGCTACTGGTTTGATATGTTAATGTAAGTGTGCAGTTTTTGCTCAGTTCAGTACTGTTCAGACGACAATCATCTGTCTCCAGGTTAATGTGACATCAATATGTTGTCATTTCAAATATGACACACTCAAGCACAAATCTGTTCTGTCAGAAGAGCATTTCAGGAACAGTCTTACATTGATTCAACAATAAAAGTATATTGAATCTCCCTTATGTATGCCTATTTTTTACATTGACTTTGTAAAATGGAAATCTTTACTTCATGCAAACAGTCTCTCTCATATTTTAGCTATAAACAAAATAGGTTAGCCTGTACCAAAAAGACTAGACACCTATGCTATAAATAGGAGAATTATATGAATACTATTTCCAATTGTTATATTAAATGTAGGTATATACAAACATCTCAGCAGGAGGATACATAGCAGGACTACAGTGTAGTTTACATTTGCATTAGTCTGTCATGGTATCAAAGCCTCAGGTGAGTTGTTCGTTTACAAACACTGAACCTCGTATCAGTAGCGTCACAGGGATGGGCAGGTCACGTGGTGCTCCTGAGGAAACCTGGGTTTAACGTTACTGAAATGGGAGAAAGAAAAGAAAAGGGAGTATTGGAGACAAGGTAAGAAACCTTTGTATTTTCCGCCTATCTAAATACCATAGAAACATCCAGATACAGTCATTACAAACTTAAATGTAGTAACACAGTTGTAAAAGTCACTTTAAGACCATAAAGTCAGTACCCGACTTGAAGCTCTAAAAACTTTACTTCCTCGCGGCGTCACTGCAGATCGTAGCTTTGTAATGTTTTTTTTTTTTAACTCCTAAATTTGACTTCACTTCTAACAATAGATCAGCTCAGTTTTTCGGGACCTATAATATGTTCAATACTATGTTGAATTGTTGTTCTTATGGTCTATACACCGGTACGGTGTCAAAAAGCATTACGCACGGGCGGCACAACAACAGGTTCAATAGGCCTCTGATTACCCACTTAACGTAGCCGAAGATTTAAACTGATATCTACGGTAGGCCTGTAATTATAACTATTCGGTCATACATACGTATGACAAGACTGCCACAGACAGACTATTACTACTACTTAATAAAGCACTTGTTTTTCATCTGCACTCCAAAGGCGGGGGCAAGTGTCAATCTAGGTCCTGGGGGGCGAAAACAGACAAAATAGCTTGCCCTATCTGTTGTTGTAATTTAGTTTAAAGTGGTAAATAAACTACATAAAATGTTATTATAATGAATATATTTGCCCTCATAATTTTCTCTGCTCTTTTTAGATTGTCCATCTGTTCATGAATGGTTTGCATAGTGACCTGCAAGCCAATGTAAGTCGTGTTGAGTGACTGCGTGTGAAAGAGGTATTTAAACACTGTTTTTACATATAATTACCGCTGAAGATCACTACTAAAAGACTGGCATAGTAAAAAACGTCTTGACAGCCAAGAGTGTATTTTTGTACTGTCTGCAACTTTTGTTGGTAAGTAAAAATTAATTGGTTTGTAGTCTATTGGTCTTGAAGCACAAAAATACATTCTGGACTTGCCATGATAGGGTGCTGTTCATGCAGGCTGTGGTTGAGGGTTTTCTCTGGAGTGCTAAGACATTGGTGAAGGGTTGTTTCATGTTCATGATGAAGCATTTTTCTAATCACTGGCTTCCTTAAGGTGATTTTATGGTGTTTTATAGTTATATTCTTACTGATTCAAATCTAAGATATTTGTGTAAGCAAGGTTTTATTGATGACTTTGGCTTCTTCTTAGGGCCCACCAATTTCCCCATGTCCTATGGCGGAGGTAATACCGGACGCACTGAGCGAGCCCGCCAGGCGCCCTACTATGATCAGGTCCCCCAAGACTCATTACCTGGAGATGCTCAGCCAATGAGAGAACACACCTCCAGGAGTCTGGCTCGAAGTGCAGATCCTCTTCCACCACCGCCTCTACCAGACCAGCCCCCTGTGGGCCCAGAGTTTGACCCCAGTGGTAGTGAGGCCACCGCTGACTCAGACATCGACCCTGCAATAGACATAAAACCAGTGCATCGCTTTATTCCCGACTCTTGGAAAAACTTCTTCAGATCAAGTAATCGCAGCAGTGAGAAACCTTGGTCCATGCTGGGCTCCTCATGCAACAACAACAACAGCACCACAGAGGGGGTGCCCTGCTCTCCCCCACCCTCTCCCATCCCAGGGTCCTATCGTGATCCTTATGGAGGCTCAGGTGATAGCTACAACTCTCACAAGGAGCTCCTGGGAGCACAGGACACTCATGAGTCTGTTTCAGGACGCACTTACCACACAGCGTTAACCTACAGTGAGCGAGTGGAGCAGTACCATCAGCGCTACGCCTACATGAAGTCCTGGGCTGGGCTGCTGAGGATCCTGGGCTGTGTGGAGCTTCTTCTTGGGGCGGCAGTGTTTGCTTGTGTGTGTGCCTACATTCATAAAGACAACGAGTGGTTTAATATGTTTGGATACTCATCCCCAGGGGCGCCATATGGGGCATATGGGGCATATGGGGCAGGTACAGGTGGGGCTTACTACTCTGGCCCTAAGACGCCATTTGTGTTAGTGGTGGCAGGTCTGGCCTGGCTAGTCACTGTAATTATGCTAGTGCTCGGGATGACTATGTACTACCGTACCATCCTCCTGGACTCCAACTGGTGGCCTCTGACAGAGTTCACTATAAACTTGGCTCTGGCTGTGCTCTACTTGGCTGCAGGTACTCTTTACACTTTAATAGTGCAACATAATTTTTATATTCATGCTACATAAAGAACATTTTGCTTTAAGTATAAAAATTCAATATTTGAACAGTACTTTGTTTTGACAGGCATTGTTTATGTCAGAGACACAACACGAGGTGGGCTCTGCTCCTATCCACTCTTCAACAATAGCATTAATGGTGCTTTTTGCCGGACAGAGGCTGGACAGACTGCAGCCATCATTTTCCTTTTTGTCACTATGGTGGTGTATCTGATTGGAGCCTTAGTGTGTCTTAAGCTTTGGAGACATGAAGCAGCTCGCAGATATAGGGAGCGCTATGGGCAGGAGGTGAGTTTTTCTAATTTGACAGAAACATTGTAGCATTGTTATTGAAATGGTACAATGCATTACGTAATCTGTGAGCATAGTCCTGCCACATAATTTGCATAGTGTTCAGCTCAGAACTTTGTACTTGTTTGCCTGGTATTGGTTTGTCTCACACACACACACACACACAGTGGATTTATATATAAATATAAATAAATATATAAATAAATAAATAATAAATAAATATATATATATATATATATATATATATATATTTTTTTTTTTTTTTTTTTTTTTTTTTAATATTTGATCCTAATTTATAAAACAAATAAACATCTGCTGTTTTTCTAATCACACAGATGCTGACTGCACCTGTGCAGAGATCCCAGGAATTGGTAAGCATTTCTCCATCCCTTCACACCTAAACATTCAAAATAGGAGATGTACAGTTCCATATGACTGTGTTTCAGCATCTTGTTCCTGAAACAACTACTGTACGCAAGCTTCCCGAGCAAGTCCAGGGTTCCTCGGTTGTTCCTATACAAACCAGTCCTAAAGCAACCCCTAAAAAGGTTTTGCAGGGAGCCATACCATCTGGATACATCCCAAAGCCTGTTATTGTGCCTGATTACATTGCGTAAGTACTTTTTGGTTATAAAATATAATAAAAGGACTATTAATGCAAATATGTGTAAAATACTACCTTATCTGCTTATTTATTATTTCTCTAGCCTAGGCCTATTATGGGTTTCAAAATGATGGATTTACATAGTAACAAACATTAATTAATTAATTAACATCTGAATGGTGTAATGCACTCATTATGTTGTCCTATAACAGGAAGACGAAATTCAGAAATATTGTAATGTAATAACTTTCTCTGCAAACTACAGTAAGTATCCAGCAATCCGAACAGATGAAGAGCGGGACCAGTACCGGGCTGTCTTCAATGACCAGTATGCTGAATACAAAGAACTGCACTTAGATGTTCAAGCCACACTTAAGAAGTTTGATGAGATGGATGCAATGATGCGCACTCTGCCACAGCATCCCACCAGCCAGATGGTACATTTTCAAACTTTTTAGGGACTTGGTGTAAAAGTGTTAAGTTTGAGTTTCTTCTTATGCAAATTTTTAGATAAGTTCTGTTTTTTTTTTGTTTTTTTTTTGCTTTGAAAAGTTTTAGACTCTTGACCAATAAACAGGTGATCAGTGAGGAAGTTTATTTCGAATATATTCAGATGAATGTGCTTCCTGTTCCAAGCTGAGCTTCTCCCTCTATAAATTATATTTTTACCTGACTTGTAATTATTCCGTCATATGTAGCTTTGTATTAACACCGTATTCAGAACAGAATTCATTGTGTACATGCTCAAATGTATGCTCACTCTGAACCACACTAACTGAGTGGTTTCACCACTTCAGCATATTCTCTGTGCCATGCCTTGAGTGTGAATACTTTTGACCTGAAAGCATTTCTTTCTTTCCAGGAAGTGGATCGAATAAACAGGATTCTTCAAGAATATCAGAGAAAGAAAAATGTAAGCCTATTATTTGTCATTACTATGATCATTTTTGTAAAGACAGTGTTAAATTAAGTGAGCATTTTTACATTTTCTATAAATTTACAGGACCCAACCTTCACTGAAAAGAAGGAGCGCTGTGAGTACCTTAAGAACAAACTGTCCCATATCAAACAGAAGATCCAGGAGTACGACAAAGTCATGGAGTGGAACGATGGCTACAGTTAAAACTACAGCTCCTGGTTCTGACACAGTAAATGTGACACTTTAAATCTGGAGAGAACTCTGTTTGACACTGCTGTTTGTGTGCGTTTGTAAATATATAATTTGATATATTTTATACTTAAGATGGCCTTAATATGCACTCTCAGTTTTGGGAAAAACTACTATGCTATGTTTGACACTGTGACTGTATTTGCACAAGAGGATAACCATTTATTTCACCTTTTTAGTTGACATAAATACCAAATATTTTACATGAGTCCATTACCTTTTAACATTCCTTGACTGATCTTTGACAAGCTGAGTTTTGAACTGCTGTGATGAGTACTTTTAGTAATTTGTTAGTAACATCAACAAAGCCCTGTCCTATTATTATCTGTGTATTAACTTATCTTTTTACATATGGCACCACCATTTCATTAAACATAACTTACTGAGTCCTTAAGCTATTATAGACTACTTTTCCCTTGAATTGAATTTTAAACATGTTGGGCACTGTTATCAATTGTGGACCTGTAATTGACCAATATGCTTTTATCTTCATCGTCTTTGTATTTGTACATGTAAGTGTCCGTAATTTCATATCTTAAGTGTTTTGATTATTTCTGTTTTCTAAATACATATACTTTTGCACTGAAATGCTTGTTGTTTTTAAAAAAAATTACACAGTTCACCTTCAAGTAGTTTAAAGAAAATGCTATTAACAAGAACAGTAAGCAGAAACAACAACAAAAGAAAAGAATAGAAAAAAAAGGATGGGTAATAAGGTTGAACACACCAGGTCATTGCTCATTATGCATTTGTGTTGTTTGTGCCTATATTAAAAGAACTGCCTCCTTACAGTGTAGACAAGGCACTGGAGGTGAATAAGAAAAAATCTTTAATTTAGAGATATTAATTTTAAACTTTTGTTTACTCACATAAATGTAACAAAAATCTTTCATGTTTTTTTTACAATTTTTGGGACATATGAACCTAAAAAAGATAGAGTCAGGTTTCAGTTTCTTGCTTCCTTTTGTTGTCATATTAGATACTTAAAAACATACAGAAAAGATTTTGGTTATCTTATTTAATATGTATTACATACAATGATTTATGAAATAATTTGTGGTGATAATAAATCAAGTTTGGAGTTAGATTTTTTTTTTATATCCTTCTGTACGATAAGTCAAAATCGTGTTAAGTACAAGACTGGGAAGTTTGGTGTATGTAGGTGCTACTATGAAGAGTGATCCTTATGTCCCTATAGGAGAATAATGCATTTTGAGAGAACAGCCCACATAACTCTTAAGGCTGAAAGTTGATTAAATTAAATATTAAACTAAACATATTTTGGTATAGAGTTGTGACAACAACAATGCTTGTATGCTGAGACACCAAAATGACCAACAAAATGAGAGACTAATGTGAGGCTCATTCTGCTTTCTTATTGGATTATCGTCTTGAGAAATAAGACGGGCATCGTGTACAATGTTTTTGTAATTAAGGATAATTCTAAATTAGAATTGTTATCAGTAAAAGCTATAGCCTATTTAATTTGAACATGTGGGCCCCATGTCTGGGATCACAGATAGGTAAAGTTTATAAAATTTTAAATTAAAATTTTACAGTTTCTTTAAGTGAAACTTTTTACAAAAAGTTTTGAGGGCGATTCCGTTTCAGTGAGCCAAACGCCTGCCCACTCATCGCATCATAGGCTATTTCCGACTTTTGTTTCGTAATACTACACCTGTGCAAGGGGCGGGGCTTACCTGGCTGAGAGTCGAGCTAGTCAAGGTGTGTCCCGCATTGTTTATGAGCGACACAGTTTCAGTTCAGACATTACAGAGAGACTGAACCCTTGGCGCTCTCTAAGCAACAGGTAAGTCAACTTGGTGAATCAAATCTAGTGGTGGCGGTGCAGGCTATATCTCTAACTTTACTTAGTGGTTTAATTTTGTACTAACGTGGCTAAATATTTCGTGGCTTCCAGTAACATGACGTTAAACGCTCTGAGCCCCTGTCTTGTCAGTTGTTTGTTGTCTCTGACTCTTGTTATAAAAAATACTTTACATTTCAACATATTTTGAGCCTTAAGTTGTAACAATTTTTTTATGATGCACATCTTTCACAGATCCTCATTCATCTTGCCACAATGTCCTCTAGGCAAAATGGGAGTCCGCCACCCTACGAGTCTGAAAATGGATAGTGAGTATTTATTTATCTTTCATTGTGGTTTAATACAAATTTATTTACATTATTGTTTTCCCTCTCTCAGTACTGCCCCTCCTCAGCCTGCCTACTCATACTACCCAGATGATGAGTTTCAGCATTTTTACCGCTGGACATCTCCTCCAGGGATCATCAAAATTATGGCCATCATTTGCATTGTCTTATCTGTGGCCACTTTTGCTTGTGTTGCCTCCACACTTGCTTGGGACAGCCAGGGAGCCTTAAGTGGTTTCGGCTATGGGGGTTATGGGGGAAGTTATGGAGGTACATATGGAGGTGCATATGGAGGCGGATATGGCAGCTTTGGTGGTGGGGGAGCATATGGTCCTGGGACCAACTATGGCTATGGGAGTATTGGAGGAAACTACAATGATCCAAGGAGTGGCAAAGGGTTCATCATCGCCATGGCAGCAATAGTTTTCATCTACTGCTTGGTTATCTTCATCATCATTGTGTCCCATCAGAGTCTGTCCGAGAGCAGGCGCTTCTACCTGGCTATAGTTATCATCAGTGCCTTCCTTGCCTTGTTAATGCTAGTAGCTAGTATAGTTTATCTAGTAGCAGTGAACCCCATGTCCCAGTCCTATAATTCGGCATATGGAAGCCAAATTGCAGGATTATGCGCTCAGTATCAACAGCCGCAACCTTCTGGAGTATTTGTGAACCAGTACCTCTACCACTACTGTGTTGTGGAACCACAGGAGGTAATGCAAACATTGTACTTTTGGTGTTTTTTCAGTGTCAATGGAGCAGTAAACGTAAGATGGGCCAGTAACTTTATTCAATCTTTTCAGGCTATTGCTATTGTTTTTGGCTTTCTTATTGGAGTAGCTTTGATCATCATCCTTGTCTTTGCCTTGAAAACTCGACAAAAACTCCAACACTTTGGAAAGAGCAACATTTTGTGGAAGCGAGTGAAGGTTGTCGATGAGCTGGAGCCTCCTCAGGATGTGGAAGCATGGGTGAGTTTTGAAAAGTCACACAACCGGTTTGACAGCAGTCACCTGTTTATCATCAGGGGAAGTGCAGAGCAAAACTCTTTCTAGGTGTGGCATTTACATAGTATATGTTTTTCATTTTAATGTTATACTTCTACTGAAACAAAGTAACTATTCTCTGTGTTTTAGATTATATGTTAATCTGGTGATTTTCACAATTGGTAGTTATAGAAAAGTTCAAACCTAGCAGCCACTCTCTAATATTTTGTTATTTAATTGTTTAATTGTTAATTATTTAGAACCTGGCAGTATATTTGATATGATATTTAATTCATATATCGTCTACAGAGCTGTAAATCCAGTTGCTGATGGTCTACTATAATGCCAGTTAGTGACACTAAACACCATGCAATATGACACTGGGGGTGTTTTTTTGCCATGATTGTGGAAACTGGTGTGAAACTGCTGATACATACTGTTCAACAGCCCACTGTTGTTAGTCTAAACCATTTTCAAGTGTGTGCTACAGGTGTGGCAGTAATCATGCCATACACTCTCAGAGCAAGTCCATGCAGGCTTCCCATACCAGAAAGGATAAGGACCTGAAGCTCTTGAACACATACAATTGCACAAGTAAAAATGCTCAACCTCTTTTACAGGTCAACAACGTGTCCGCGGATCCTACAGAACTTCCTATTTCTGACTATCCAGAGAAGCTGCGGAACTCTAGGAGTCATCTAGATGATGAAAGCTCCAACTATGACAAGCCCCCATACAACTACACCCCACAGTGAGTTTGTCACCGTATATATGTGCTATTATATGAACATGTGTGAAAAAGCTAAAGGCTGACATATGCTCTAGTTTTAAAATGTACTTATGAGTAAAATTAGCCTCTATGTTCTTATCAAAGTTATTAATTTTGTCCTGTTTGTTGTAACTTAATTTTGTTACAACAATAATTACTGTAATTTTGTGATGACCAATGGCATCCAAGGGGATGCCAATGTACAGCCACAGTACAAAATAGAGGTGGGAGATCTATCAAAAATGTTTGTTGGATTGTTATTTTGGATTAAAACTATTACAAAACTATATAAAAATAAACCATGTGTTATCTCCCAAAGAAGAGTATAAAGTGATATTCTTTCCCATCTGTGGTTAATTTTATGGTCCATTCATGTTTTGTACCAATACACTTGCAGATACATTTTAAAGAATTCCAGATGCATTGTTAAATTATCATCTCAATATTGTATTGTCAATATCAGCCACCCCTACCAAACATAAGATATGTGGCTAGTTCGGTTAAAAATACATTGGTACCTTCAATCTATTATTAGTTCCACATTTAAAGTGCATCACTGGAATGTCATATTGATACCCTTCAAGTGATGTTATTAGCATTCCTAGGGGAAGGATAACCCGAGGCATTGCTCTGTCTGAAGCCCTATCGCTTGTGTTAAACTTAAATCTAAGTGTTCTTTTAACATAATCAACGGTGAGTTACCCCTGAGGATAAATAAAGTTATTTACTTGATTGATTGACTGATTAGCATTATGTTTCCTCTTGTGTAATGTATTGCTATGGTAACCAACCCCCAGCAGAACAGAGTGAGGTCACTGAAAGCCATCAATTGAAAAGGTGCAATGATGATTTTTGTTAGTGGTTCAAATATGGACCAATTATGTGTGGGGTTAAAACAAGGCTATAAAACTATATCTGAGTCACGTACTTGATTAGAAAACAGCCTATGCTTTTAAGAAATTATGTTCAAAGCATCTTCAAAAGACAACATGGAAAAATCAGATGTTATATATTTTTTTGTTTTTGTTGTTACAGGCCTGCAGTGGAGGAAGCCATTCCTCTTAATGCCAGTGTTCCCTACAGCAGTAACTCTGAGGCAGAGAGCTCTGCTGGGCGTCCTAAAAAGAGAAGAGCAGGTCGTCCACGACGCACTGATGGATACGACACAGATTATGGCTCTTCTGGGGATGAACTCGATGACAATGACTTTAGCACGTATGTACTTTTACCATTTAAGCAAATGCTGCTACTAAGCAGTTAATGTTGTATCACAGTTATTGTCGTTTCTGTTCTAGCGAATTTCCTCCAATTCGAGATGATCAAGAGCGAACTGACTATAAGCGAGAGTTTGACCGGGATCATCTGGAGTACAAGGACTTGCAGGCCGAACTGGATACCATCAACAAGAACCTGTCTGAGGTGGACCGAGAGTTAGATGACCTGGAGGAGGGCAGTCCACAGTACCTGGTAATTCTACATGCCTTTCAAGAAATTATTTAAAAAAAAAAAGAAAACAAGTTAAAGTATCTGTGCTCTAATGTTGTTGTTTTTTTAAACAATGCAAAGAAGCTTGAGTAAAAAAAAAAGTTAATGTATTTTTTTTCTCTAAAGGATGCTTTGGATGAGTACAACAGGATAAAAGATTTGAAAAAGGTATTGTATGGTTCCATAAAAATCAAATGAATAATAATAATAATGCAGAAGGGTTTACCATGAACTTTATTATGATCTCTTTACAGACAGCTGATTATCAGATGAAGAAGCGCAGGTGCAAGTACCTGAAGGCCAAACTGAACCACATCAAGAAGATGGTGAGCGACTATGACCGCAGTGGCTGAGGTATAAGCTACACACCCTTCCCAGGTGAGCAGATGCAGACTGGGCATACAATGTCCCATATGGCACAGTGGTAAAGGTTTCTGACACCAAAGGACAGATCAGTATGGAGCCTTGGGTTGCTCTGTTTGCAAGTACTCTGCATGAACTGGACATTGTGAATTTGTGAAACACTGTTTAAAAAGTACAATCACTGTTATGTATTTTACCAATGTAAATATTAGAATCAGTCTTATCTTTGTGTGTATTCTTGTATTTATTTTATCTCAGTTTTGATACTGAAACATGTGAAATGTAGAATAATGAAGCACATGTCTCTCTTTATTTTTGTACATGATTTTTGAGAAGAGAAATTTAGCCCTTTTATGAATTACATTGATTCAGTTAATATTTTGAGAAACATGGACAGTGAATTTTACTTCCTGCTTTTTTCAATTACATGTTTGTTTTTAAGTATATATAAACAGATCAAATCTCCATTTGCATTTTATACATTGTAAGACATTGTAATTTTTTTAAAAATAAATTAATATACAGTAATTATATTTTATGCTTCTTCAGTTTCTAACTTGAAGATCGAACATGAATGTTGTATTCTTACATTACACATTAGATAAAGGGGGATGGAAAGCTGTGGTGGTTTCATGGAGAGGTGGAGTAGGCAAAGCATGTGTCAATACTGCCATCTACTGATGCTAAAATTAAATGACTAGAAGTAGAAGTAGAACACATTTAGTAGTCTTTGAAAGAGAAGACTACAGCTTCACTGACAGACAGTATCACATTTTAACAAAGCGCTCACAGTGATGCTATTGGCTCATAAAAAGTTATTTTCATTTAAGTGCTTTTTTCTAAACCAAGAGAACAAATGTTTCATGATGTTGGGGACCAAAAAAAAAAATCTAAATCAAATCAAAAATCTAAATTAAAGTTACACTATGTAACTTCTGGTGGATGGTCTGCCACCTGCTTGTTTTCATGGTAAAAGTATTGCTACTTTGCCTGGATTTGTTCCTTATTTTTATTTTATTGTTCCTTAATATGACGTTAAACTGATCTGTCTTGTGTTTTGTTTTGTTTTTTGTTACAAGTGTGTTCATTGCTCGAAAATATGTTGAAAAACACCACCAATTTGTCTTCATGTGGATAGACCATTGAACATTCCAGCGAAAGCAATAACATCTCTATGGAGACAAGCATGTGAGACAAGTGTCCAATAGAAAAGCTACATAGCATACCTATAAAGAAATGGCTTTGACGTATTTCACCACAAAACAGATTTTACAATTACCTAAAACAGTACAATTTACACTAGAGCAGTGTCAGACTGTCGGTTTTGTAGGGTCTTCATTATGGAAGGTTTGATTATGTGAAAAAATTTCATTTTTATTTTCATTTTTTCACAAATTAAACCATTTTCACATAATGCGTCTCTGTGATACAGACCTAATATATATCAGTTAGACTTTAAAATGATTTCCCATTAAACATCTCCTCTTTGTGACTCTTGACATTTTATACAGACGTTTTGTATTCAGTTTGCATCGAGTGTCTCCTTAGCAGCATGCGCCTGGTCAGCTCCTTTGGGGCCCCAGGAGGAGCCGAGGGAATCAAAGTTCTCTGATTAGACTCTTTCTCAGCTCCGCTGTTGGAGCTCAGGCTGTATATTCCAAGCACAGATGTTTTTGAGCTGTTCAGTGGTGGCAGCATGTTGGGCCTGCTGCTTTGTAAGTGGGAGTCCTGGAAGAGCGTCCCTGATCCTCTGCGCTCATATCGGGACAGCACTCTTCGGTTCAGGCTTTGTGTGAGTGGGGGTTCCCTTGCCCCCAGTGTGCTGGAGCAGCGTACTGGCAAAAGCTTGTTCCCCTCTAGTGTCTGACCCATAACTTCCTCTGGCTCCTCAGGAATATTCTTTGTATTCATGGCTATCTGTGGATCAGAGCTGTAGATGTCTGACCCTAAATTACGCTTTTGAATAATGGTGTATAGACTTGAAGAGGAAGCATTGTTAAATGCACTGCCTAGTGTTCTTCTGTTGGGAAAGGAAACCGATGTGGACATTGTTGAATCACCTAAATTTTCAGAATGCAAGTTGGGGTGTGAGGCTGAGTGAGGAGAGAGAAGACCAGGAAGGGAAATCTTGTGACCTAAATGTTTAACTCCTGCTTTTCTCTCCCTTGATAGGCTGTCTTCAAACATCTTCAAACTTTCTGTAGCTGAGCTTTGGTCCTCACTGGCAACATGTTTTCTCTGTATTCTATTATGGTTTATGTCTGGAGCTTGTTCGATGTTAGCATGCAGCTGCTGGTTTAGAATAGAAGCAGGGATTTTCAACCATGGCTCTGAGTTCAGCCTGAGCAGTGGCTGTTGAAGTCCATTGATGGCAGTTTGACCCACAGCTCGAAGTCGTGATGGAGAGCAGGGGTGCGAGCTGACCCCACTGACCCCACTGTCTGAAGTCTCTTTGAAGGAGAAAACGGGCAGTGTTGATGCAGAGGTCACAGGGCTAATCTGAGGAGAGGTAATGAGCTGGACTTCAGAAGGAGACGTAGGAGGAGCAGCCAAAGACGTTTTGTCTGTGGGGCTGATTGGTGGCATACTGAGGTACTGTTTTGCTTGTAATGTGCCGCATGGCAATTTATCTGCTGTTATAATAATGACCTCTTTTCCACTGGCCTTGCAGGTGTCCAACAATAGCCTGACCACCTTCCAGTCTCCAGCAGTGACAGCATAGACCAGTGCAGAGGTCCCTGTTTGGTCCTCTAGGCTGATGTCTGCTCCACTAGACAGCAGCAGGGACACCACCTCAGCCCCGGCCAGCTCCCTGCAGGCATGCATGAGAGCCGAGCGGCCTGTCTTGTCCTGGATGTTTGGGTCTGCTCCTCTCTCCAGTAGGAACTGCACCAGTTTGACCCTGCTGGCGCTCTGACCATCAGAGTGTGGAGTTCTGCAGGCCACCATGAGGGGGGTGTGGCCCCTGCTGTCGCTCTCGTTCACATACGCTCCTCCATCCAAAAGCAGCCGAGTGAGACGGAGACGGCGCAGAAACACTGCTTTGAGCAGAGGGTTAGCAGTGTCCAGAGAGACGTCAGCAACAGCAGCTGCTCCGTCCATCACTCCACTCTGAGATCTGCAGGGATAGAGGTTTGCGAAAACATGATTGTCATGTCTGTGTTAGATGTGATGTACAGTAAATATACAAAAGTCTGCAACAGTCTTTTTGTAAATAAAAAATAAATAAATAAACAAAACAGGTTGCATACTTCATAAATATTTACATTATTACTATTCATATGCTATCAGTTCCCAGTCTTTTGGTTTAGGAACAATATTTGAATGTGAGACTGGCCATTGGTGAGTCTGGGCATTCCAAAAGGTACATTTTCTTTTTGTGCTCTAATACTGTTGACATGAATAGGTTTGAGATGTTGTGGTATTACAATATAATACCATTTTTATCCTCAGCTTTCTAACAAAAGAGGGGTTTGGGCATGGTCTGATATTCAAAACCTTCTGCATACATCACGGATAAAGACAAATTATGGTGGCATTCTCTGGGTGAATATAAAATTGTATTTGCACATTTAAAACATGTCAACTTGCAGGCTAGACCAGGTGTTTGTGAGGCATTGTAGTCACCAATAGCCATTCACTTTTTACTAATATTTTGCATATCTTGATTTGTTCTTGTGTTTTGCAGCTTCATCAGCAGCTGCTGCTTTCTGTTGCCTTTTGTATTGTTTGTCCTTGGTTCACTCAAATGGACCAGCAAATGTGGCAGTTATGAATGTCTCAGACACATTTTCAGCATGAGTCATGTACATGGAAGACAAAAAACGGCACAAATTAGAAACCACAAAAGACAAATTGATTCATGAATAACAGTTTTCAGTCCAGAGTGCTTGATTGTCCCAAATGTTTTTTTATCCTTTAATTTTGCATTATAACACATTTTTTGGATGCAGCGTGTGTTGGTATTTCTCAGTCAATTTCTGCAATTATATTTCACCATCATTTTCAAGGTCATTGTTAATTTCAACTACAAATTTAAGTAAAATTTTGATAAATGTGCTGTAGTACATTGCATCTTTGGATCTTAACTAGCCAACAAAATGTCCAGCAGATTTTGTTTATAACACTGTTGTTTTGAATGACATGGAGATCACATTTGATGTTTAAATCAATAGCCTATAGACTGCACATGTGGTAGGCTTAAATGTAATTGCAGATTACTAACAACAGAAGACTTATTTAGTGAGAGATGTGTTTTATGCAATAGTTTAAAATCCAGAGTAACCATTTCATAACTGGGGAAGGAATGTTGAGAAAAAATAGGATGTTTTTGGTTTTTGTTCTCTTGAAGCTGGCAGATAAAATGTAAGTGTTTTTTTCTTCATTCATTCTGTTGCTTTCGTCACTATTGACATCATAGCTGGGTTTGATTGTGCAGCTGAAACACCATCTGCAGTTATTCACATTGCACAAACATTTATTTTTAAATACAAATTGCAGCATAAGTCTTAATTTAAATTCAGATTTTTACTGTTTAATCCTTAGTTTGCACATCGTTCTCATCGTCTAGTGCTCTAAATCTACAGTCTAAATGATTATGAAGCTGCTGTTATGTCATGTCTGTATAATATATTCCAGCTACTAATTTCACCATCTGCTTCAACTTACATGTTGTATGTTCTTGACTTATTAAACTGAGCTTAACACACAAAAGCAGTGTTGTAATACAATATGTCCCTTATAGTGGAGAGAGAATGGCACTTCTGTGGCTTTACTCCCTGTCGCAGCTTGTTTCCAATCCCTGCAGTAGGCATCCCATTATGCATCCTGAATAAATCCACTTCACCTCGACAGCTCAACAACACTCCTCATCTATGAGCTCACGACTGTTGAATGTATGTGTGTTTTGTAACATGTCCCATTCTATATCCACACAAGGGAGTATCGTCCTTCACATGAACACATTTAAGAAAAATTGTATACAGAACAATTAATACAGATGCACCTAGAGTTCTTATGTAAACAGCATACTTGTGACGGAAATGTGACTTATCATTAATTGTAGATATAGTACTTACATTAAGCAGTCAGTCCTCTCTTGTAGACATCTGCTCTTGGTGGCGGGGCATTGACTCACATGGGGTCGACAGAAACTCCTCTCCAGCCCGTTTTCTTCTCGAACTAAGTGTGAAATCAAAGGCAGAGTGACAGACGAGTGCTGGTGATGATGGTGAGCAGCTCCAAGAAATGGTTAATCCATCTCTCTGCAGTAGCAACCAAAGCTTGAGTGCTCTAGAGAGTTAGAGAGAGGAAGGACAGGAGAGGTTGAAAATACTGAACCTGCAAAGCTTTATGGGAACACATTTGTTATTTCTTTTCATTTAATGTTGGTTTTCAAAAGGTGTGAGTGTGAAAATTAAATAAATACAATAAAAAGACACAGAAGTACATTATCTTGCTTGTCAATGACATCTCCATGACAACCATGAAGGAGACAGAGCTGCTGCACATGTTGTAATTTTACAAAGGAAATTGTTCATTGTGGAGGTGTTGAAGTATAAGTGCTGTCTGTCAACCTAGATCTTTGTAGAGCTAACATCTTTTCATTATTTAAATTATATTATAATTACACTGTTTTAAATAGCCTAACTAAATTGACAAAATAACAACAAATGTGATAACAAAAAATATGATGGATTGTCATTGTGATTTGTGATGCTGCAATCAGATTTCTTGAGATAAATTTTCTATAATGTGCTATAATAGACTTTAACTAGGTTAGATGTAGCCATAGTAACTAAGTACAATCTGTTATTTGTCTCATCACCACTAGAGGTCAGCACTTGATCACATTTTATTTTTTTTTTTTTTTTTCAACAAGATCCCGTGCCAAAATTATTTCAAAAGTTACTCTTCGAGCGCCAAGGTGTCTGCTGTGTCCAGTAAGTAACACTTGACCGCCCCTTACACAATATTTAAAAAATATATAAATAAATAAAAATAAAAATGGATACTCAGTGGCCTACTCTTTACTTTAAAATGTTTGAAAGACAAGTTTAAAAAACAAAACATGCGTTTATTATCGTCAGTATTTTGAGATGCAATCTCATAATCCCACGGGTTTTATGAGCAGACAAAAGAAAGCCTTTGCAGACATACATGGACTACATAAAAAGATACTGCAGGGTTTCAGATGACTTCCTGCACATTTTGTTGTTAATTTACCTCTCAGATATTTGGAAGTACAATATAGGCTAATCAATAGAAAAAAAAAAACTGTTCCTTGCCCGCCATTTGGGAGTATGACGTGCCTTCTGTGTTAATGCTAGAGCTAATTGCATCAGTTTGAAGTAAAACGTTCAATTTATAATCATTTGGTTAAATTGGCGCATATGGCCCCCGAGCCACAGTTTGGACACCCCTGCTCAGGCCTGATGGCCACGCTGTATTTTCTTTCCTCCAATAAGGTGAATAGTCATAGGGGCTGACACTGGATTGCTGTGTATTAGCCAACTCTGACAACAAAAGTCACGGTACATTTATTTTTTTTTTTACCATTTTAGACGCAGAGGCTGTGGTGAGATTCTAATAATATTTATAAAACACGTTTAATCTTATCTTAAGCTTTTGTCTCACTAAACGTCTGTGGTTGGATAGTAAGATTTTGAAAAAGGGCTATGCAAAATAAACTTTTATGAGCGTTCAACTATAACCAATGTTCCCTCATCATTAATTTACTATTGTAGTTTAGTAGTATCAAAGCCTGATCTCGTCAGTGTTTCTTATTTAACCAGGCTTGTAGAAACAAAGCATAATAGCCTGTAATTTTTAAAGTTGGTCCAATCTATTTAGTCTGTTTGGTCCAGTTCAGCAGAGCATCAATCCTCAAAAATTTCACTATATTCCTTTCGTGTCCAAGCAATACTTTGACATGCAACCCACACTTGCTGAAATTTGAAGCATTTATTTGTGTGCTTAGTTTGAACTAAGCTGGATTGATCACTAGACTGATCTGTGAGTTTCCGAAGATTCCCAGCAGGGACGAAAGGCATTTCTTGTCATAGCCCTGGTCAAGCAGTGGTTTATGGCTGGTTTGGGCAAAGCCTTTCCAGGAGTCCCTCTTGTTGTCAAATGTTATTACACAACTGGATGTCCAGTTGTTGAGGGCAGTGGGTTATCCCGGTCTGTAGTTAATTCGGAAGACAGATAGATGATATGCTGATTCAGATGCCTTTACACAATACTAATAGTAAGCTTTAGACAGCCAGGATTTACACACATTAATATGTTAGCATAACTGATTAGCCATAGCTAAACATGATAACAGAACGCCAAAAACTGTTAAGTGTTTTTAGCTAAGAATCATGTCTTTATCCACTTGATGGCGCCATTTTGCGATCTCGGCCGCACTTGACTGCAAAGGAGAAGGGCAGTGTGTGCTGATCAAGAGCCTATATCGCCACTTGCGGCTTTAATTAAGCCCATTTAAATGCTCTGTCTTTTATTCACAATCAAGTGTTGGCTTCACCTTACATGGACTGTTTAGTTTAGTTTAATTTAATTTCACTCAGCTCACTCAGCCAGCCCATGATGTTGTACGCTAGGTATTTTCATGGCTTGCATGCAGTCTAACATAAGTGCAAGCAGTAGGCTATCACTCACCTTCCCTCTCTTTTTAGGCACAGACTGTCTATCTCCTGATACAAACTTTGCTCCATGGGGCTGGAGCGTAGAATGCGCTGCGCACAGCTCAGTAAGGCGGGGAGCGCGGGACCTGTCTCTTTAAGTTAGTGTGAAAGCCGATTACGGCTGATCTCGTCGTGATTCTGTTTTCACCGTCTGTTCTCTGTGTCTATTTTTTGTTGCGCGACGCTGACAGGACTCTACAACTCTATCCCAGAAAGGGTGGGCTACTCCTCCAGAGGGTCTTGTCTAGTGCACGTGCACTCTGCCGAAGTTTGGAGCATGGGTCCACTCTGAGCGCACGGATGAGCGCGCGGATGAGCAAAGGACTGATTTGCACAGCACTGTGGACAACACAACTTCTTCCATAGCGAGCCTGGATTACCTACACAACAAACGAACATAGACCTATTGGTTGATTCCTTGTTCTGTATCTCACTTTTAGCCATGTCCGTTTTTATCAAAAGATAAACACGTCACGTGTAGTTTCAGGTCAGAAGTCTACGAGTCCTGTGTAAAGTTGGCACCACGCTGAAACTGAGTGAATTTTCGGTGAAATGCAGAAGAGTGTGCGATACAATGAGGGGCACGCTCTGTATCTATCCGTGATTGCCCGAAAAGAGGGAACCAAGCGGGGCTTCTTGAGCAAGAAGACCACAGAGAATGGTCGCTGGGCTGAGAAGTTCTTCGCCCTCTATCAAAATGTGCTCTTCTACTTTGAGAACGACCAGAGCGCCAGACCGTCGGGCATCTACCTGCTGGAGGGGTGCACGTGTGAGCGTGCGCCAGCCCCAAAAGCGTCCGGGATTGGCAGGGACCCACCCGAGAGACAGCAGGTAGACTTTGCACAACTCAGGGACATTCACGGGGGTATACACTTGACGCGTTGCACTCTAAATTAGGCCTTAGGAGTCTCCGTTTTTAGTTTTTCCCTATCACTGTGCTAAACATATGCAACGTAGCACGATTTTTTTTTCTTGAATTCTTTCAATCAAATAAATCCCTGAGTTTTGTTTTTAACTGTACAGGCTACTAATATGACCCAGATTGATGTGTTGCTGCTGCCAGGATCAGCAGCTGGGGCAGACAAAGTCTCCGAGGGACGCTCATTTGCCTCTGAGCCACTCAACCAACAAAAAGGCCTAAACAGTTCATACAAATTATGTGATAGTGTATCAAACATAGAAAGAAATGTTTAGCATTTTGTAGCTAAATTTGCAGTTTACAGTATTAGTGCCCTTAGGACCATCGTTCTTTTGATTTTGTAAATACATTTTACAAATATATATTAACCTTTATGTAACAAATAGTCTGTAAGTTTTATTTTATTTTTTTGTCAATTTTGAGTGCCATTTTTGACTCTTATGTTACATCTGCTCTTGAAGTGGTTCATGGTCTTTTTACTGGAGCGTGGTTAAGATGAAAGTGCAGACAGGTGCAGTGTATTTGGTGTGACAGCATGACATTAGAGCTGCAGGGGTCTGTTTGTGCTCCCTGTTTCTGAAAATATGGTCTAGTGCTCAGTTCAGAAAAAGCCCTATACCTGTACAGGGCTTTCTTCAGGATGGTGTTGTACAATCATCAAACAGACATGAAAGTACAGATGAGCAGACACTGTTTGATCTCTGCATAATGAGGTCCACAAAGAACAAGAGGTTTAAAAAAGGATTGCTATCAGATAAAACACAAAGCAAGATCAAAGTAATTTATTGAAATAAGTTATTTTCATTAGTTTTTTGATAGTACACTAAAATGTTATTATAATGTATTTACTGTGACAGATTCAATAAAAGCTGAACACTATTGAAAAATGTTATGTGTTGCTTTTGAAAGAAGCCCAGGGGCCTAATATTTGCAGAAAACTGAAATATGAACTGCTAAACTAATACAAGAATGCATGCATTTCTGAATATGTTTTTGGAGGTCTAAACAGTGCTTTGATTTGATTGGGATATATAGGTTATCTTAGAGTCTCAGATTCAGTTTAACTCAGTGCTCAGTGCAGTGCTAAGCGCTTTGTGTTGCATATTTGTATTTTTCATACAAATATAAATTCTGTAAAAACACAAATTGACCAGGTTTACTTGTTGAACTCAAATCATAAAATAAAAAATAACAAAATCTTGTTACTGATGGCGTATCAGGCTGATTTACAGTAATGTTCAGCACAGTTTTGTCACAGTTCATAATCATAATAACAAAGTACTGGAACATGTAATGTTATAAAAACAAAACAAAAAAAGAAAAACATATTAAACAAAAGTTGTAATATTTTGCTCCAAGAAAAAAACATTTATGAACTTTGAAGTTTTTGGCTCTAGATGATAAAAACAGCATATTGAAAAAGTATCAAAGTAAACAGGTATCATTTATATACCCAGACCTTTATTATTTATAAACAAAACATACAAAACATAGACATGAGTTGGCAGCAGGACTGTATTTGTATTTGTATGAAGAGTGCCGGTGCTCTGGGATGCTGCTGTACTTGACTAAGAATAGCATCCTTGCTGGTCCTTTTGCCTGCGGACTCTTGTCTGAATATCAAACTACCACAAACAACCAAGCACAGTAAACTCATAGTCACTTAACTCATCTTCTTTTTAAAGAGTTTATGATAATCTAACACAATGCATAAAATGCCTCCTATTTATTCATACACTGATACAGTGAATACATTGACAGATCTATTCAAGAATTAAATGTGTGAAAACAGGTTGTGCTCAATGCTATTTATCAATATTACTACTACTGACATGCTACAAATGCATCATAAATATGCAATTTAATTCACAAATAAGTAACAAGTGTTTTTTCTTTAATGATCCTCAACACATAGACATAAGTAATTACAAGCTACAGTAAATAATCTCGAAACTCGAAGCACTTCAGGTAACTGCAGTACAAAAGTGTGTTGCAACACTGTAATTTCCCCATTGAGGGACAAATAAATAAAGGCTTATTTTACCTTAACTTTACATTGCTGATAAGCAACATTCAGTATACATAGTTGTGGATTGTATTATCTAAATTGCAGGGATGTGGAATTATTCTGCTCCACATCATCTTTTGCCCACTGCACATGGGTATTTGACTCCTAGTATCTTGATGTTTGGTTGTGCTCTGTGGTGGGCCCTGCCTTACTCTTTGTTATCAAGTCATTAAGCGTGAGTTTCTGTTCAGGGGAAGTCACATTAGCAGTGCAAGGAGGTCTACAGGCCCTAGTGATTACATAAAACATCCCTCCCCCATACACATACATGCACACACACACACACACACACACACACTCACAAGCCCTTAAGCCTCTCTGGTCCGGCACACGCTCGCAAGTGTCTCTCAGCCGCTTATCGTTACATCATTACTACACAGGCCTACTTTCTCCCAGTGTTAGCCTTACCATAATATCCCTCCTTTTCCTTTAAAATCAACATTTTGTCGAGTAAGAGAAAGTAAAGTGCCTTGGTGCTATCATGCCAGGTTCAGTCCCACTGAATTAGGGTGGGCGAACCTAGAATACAAAATGATGAAAGAGATAGATTGGTTTCATATGTAATATGACTGTATGGGAAACAAATCAATGAATGGGAAGAGCCCAGCCTTAGTCAGTGGTTCCTACACTTCCAAGTAACACACTTCCCCTGAAAATATATCTATACATGAACGGTCCTCATGTCGTATCTGAACCTAGAAGATCATATGTACCAGCATGGGGAGTTTACAGATGGATGAATAATTAAATTTACTAACAGCAGTATCACATCAGGCTAAAAGATATTAGTGTTATGGTAAAATATTTAATTGGCTTTCACCTATTGACAAGTCATAACCTTAGTTAGCATCATATTTCACTTCAGTATAAAAGAAATACAGGTGAGTTGGTTTTAGACTGTGGTATCTTCACAATCTAGGCCAGTGGTTTCCTAATCGGGAACAAGGAACCCCAAGAGCTGATACTTGAGCATAAACATATTTTTGGCATCATGCTGACAGACAATGTGGCTGTATGGTCAAGTATGAGTCAGGTTTTGAACACACTAAAGAAATAAAATGAATGAATAAATGAATGAAAGCAACTGTGATCAGCAAAGGTGAGGGTGGGTCAATGCAAATTATTATGATACCGTTAAAACTGATTGGTCATTTCAGAAGGTCTTAATAGGAGCCTATAGGAAGTTTGCTTAAATATTTTATGTTCTTTTTGACAGCACTATTTCCTGATTATTTTTGGCCATGATGGGCAGAAGCCTTTGGAGCTTCGGTCTGAGGAGGAATCCGAATGTAATGAGTGGGTGGAGTGCATCCAGCAGGCAAGGTTAGTGAATCTGCCCCACACATAAAATAGGCAGCTTTTTAGTTCAGTGTGAAAAAGACAAATAATGTTATTTGAACTGAATTATCTTGTAAAGATTTTCCTTATTTGAATATTATCAACTCTCATACTTGTAGCAATAGCACCATAACCTTCATCTGAGTGTATGCATATCATATTTAGGCCACACTGGTGCTGCCATATAGCTAAAATAGTTACATCTCAGACTTGTTTATGCATTCAAGCTCTCTCTGGTCACCTCTTACTATTTTTATTTGGCAAACGCAGAATATTTTACTCCTTCTTAGAGATTACATTTAAGAAAATGGAAATAGAAGAAAATGTAAATAGTTAAGTCATGATTTATACAATATATATATTGAGGTTGATGACACACAAATAACTACACATAGTTTAAACTACTGTGTGCATGCTTTAGTTACTCAGACATCATCATTGAGCGCGAGATCCTGATGCAGAAGTACATCCACCTGGTGCAGATTATGGAGACGGAGAAAATTGCGGCCAATCAGCTCCGCACTCAGCTGGAGGACCAGGACACTGAGATTGAGAGACTAAAAGCTGAGGTATGGCTAACATGCATTACACACATGCTAGCACATGGTCACACTTTAAAATCCCTTTATGTGTTGCTATAAGGTAAGACTGTGCTGCATAAAAATAAACTGTTGTGTAGGAGCACCCACCCTCAGCATGCAACACAGGGGTCTCTTTTTTGACGTTTATGAATATTTTACTGTCCAGGGCAATGCATTCATATAAAATTTGTTGTTTCAAGATTGTAGTGCTGAACAAAACCAAGGAAAAGATGTTGCCTTGCCAGAATAATCAAGAAGAGGAAGACCCCGATATTAAAAAGATCAAAAAGGTAAGTCACCCTGTAACTATGCCCTGTATAAAAAATCTTGCATAAATGGTATACATTGTCTGGGCAGGTCCAAAGTTTCTTGCGTGGCTGGCTTTGCAGAAGAAAGTGGAAGATAATTGTCCAGGACTACATCTGCTCCCCTCATGCAGAAAGCATGAGGAAGAGGAACCAAATAGTTTTCAACATGGTGGAGGCAGAGACTGAGTATGTCCACCAGCTGTCTATTCTGGTCAACTGTTTCCTCAGGCCGCTGAGAATGGCTGCTAGCTCCAAGAAACCTCCAATCAGTCACGATGATGTCAGCAGTATCTTCCTCAACAGGTAAACACACAAGTCCCTCTGGCATGTAGCAGTTAAGTCAATTAAGTTGTCTAATAACTTTCTCCTTTCCTTAGTGAGACCATAATGTTCCTACATGAAATCTTTCACCAAGGTCTAAAGGCTCGTATCGCCAACTGGCCAACTCTTGTTTTGGGTGAGCTCTATGTAATTTGTATTTTTTTAGAACTATACGAGGAAGAAGAGTCAACAACTGACAACAACTGACAAGAAATATATTTAATATCTATGTGAATTGTCTGAATAACTGAGCGGATCTCTGCTACACTGTGACTATGATAAACAAGTTAACTTGTTTTATCTTCTTTTTATTTTCAACTTTCACCTTTTGATGCTTGTTTTCAGCTGACCTGTTTGATATTCTCCTACCCATGCTGAACATATACCAAGAGTTTGTGCGTAATCACCAGTACAGCCTTCAAGTTTTAGCAAACTGCAAACAGAACAGGGACTTTGACAAACTTCTCAAACAGTATGAGTCCAATGCTGCCTGTGAGGGCCGTATGCTGGAGACCTTCCTTACATATCCCATGTTCCAGGTAGTTCCCACATGCAATATCTGGCACATGCTAACCTTTGTCTTCGCAGTACTTGAATTTATTATCACAATTTATTTATGTCATATTAAATTATATTGTGACGAGTGAGTAATATCAGGCTGTTTCTCTTTTTAATGTTGCAGATTCCTCGATACATTATTACTCTCCATGAGCTGCTAGCACACACACCTCATGAACATGTGGAGCGCAAGAGCCTGGAGTTTGCCAAATCTAAACTGGAGGAGCTGTCCAAGTAAGTGAATATTTTAGGTTACAGTAAATGTTGGTGTGAGCTTTAAGACAAAGTGTTGTGTTTATAGGATGATGCATGATGAAGTTAGCGACACTGAGAACATCAGGAAGAACCTGGCCATAGAACGAATGATTGTAGAGGGCTGTGACATCCTGTTAGACACAAGCCAGACCTTTGTAAGACAAGGTCAGCAAATTGTGAATAGGTTTTCTGGACATTTTAACACTTTTTAAATGCTGATTTTGAAACAATTTTGCAGGTTCATTAATCCAGTTGCCATCCAGCAGTGAACGAGGCATGCTCAGTAAAGTCCGTCTGGGTTCTCTGTCACTTCGTAAAGAAGGAGAGAGACAGTGTTTTTTGTTTACCAAGCACTTGCTAATCTGCACTCGCACGTCAGGAGGAAAACTTCACCTACTCAAGGTTAGCCTCATATACAGTATGAATGAAAAGTAAACTGTATGTTACATTTTCTCAAGGACACATGCTGCTAACTGGATTTTTATCCAACAGCAAGGGGGCACACTGTCCCTGATTGAGTGTACTCTAATTGAAGAACTTGATGCCAGTGATGAGGACTGTAAGTACTGGGCACATCCTGTTGTTTGAGGCAATTTAACTTTTTTCTTTATGTCATTTGTTTTCTTTACAGACAATGCAGCAGGTCAGGGGTTTAATCATTTACAGTTTAAGATTGTGGTGGAGCCCACTGATGGACAGGCTTTCTCTGTGGTCCTATTATCTCCTTCTCGTCAGGAAAAGGCTGCCTGGACCAGTGACATCAGCCAGGTTGATGGCCTAATTAAATCAAATACAGTACTGCATTTAGACTGTACATGGAACCTATTGTGTCAATACTATATTGTGACAAAATACTATATCTTTCAGTGTATTGATAATATCCGATGCAATGGTTTGATGACCAGTGTGTTTGAAGACAATTCTATAGTTTCTGTACCACACATGATTAAGTAAGTGTATCTTTGACAGAAAACAAAAATAACTGCATATAACTTCTTAAACAAACAATATTCCAATATTCAGATCTGATACCCGGCTGCATAAAGATGATGTGGACATATGCTTCAGTAAGACCCTTAACTCGTGCAAAGTCCCTCAGATCCGGTACGCCAGTGTGGAGCGTTTACTGGAGCGCCTCACTGATCTTCGGTTCCTGTCCATCGACTTTCTCAACACATTCCTGCACACGTACAGGATCTTTACTACTGCAGCTGTGGTCATAGACAAACTGGCCTGATATCTATAAGAAACCATTCACCTCAATACCAGTGAGGTATGTGTTGCCAAAAGTTTTCCCAAGCTCGTGTACTCATTCGTCATCACATTTAATGTTAAGTCACCTCACTGTATTTGTCCCATCTCCACTGCTTTCCTTCGTGTCTGTCATTGCCTCAGGATAGAGCAACATTCCTGTGATCGTCTTTCTGTTATGTCACTTTGTCCTGACTACAGTCTGAAGATCTCTCAGCTTGCCCTGGATCAGTCTAAGTACAAACTCTCACAAGGTCATGTCATTTATTTCACTGTGTACGGCAAACTGTTGTTTGTTTCCGTTACAGGTCACTGGAGTTGTTCTTTGCCACCAACCAGGGAGCGTGGGGAACTGATCCCTTAAACAATAAATCTCCAAGACTGTGCCGCAAATTCTCCTCTCCTCCTCCTTTGTCCATCCCCTCTCGGACTTCCTCTCCTGTGCACAGCAGAAAGCTCTCCCTCAGCTCCCCAATCTGCCCCAAGACAGTAGCCCTGGATCTGACCACCACCCCTTCCTCATCAGCAGCCAACTCACCCACATCCAGTCACTGTCCAGGCATCTCCTCCCCTCCTCCTACAATGACCAGAACCCCCTCTGGCTTCTCTTCTCCTCCACTCGCTGCCAAGCGCTCACCCAGCCTACCTCAAGCCTCAGGGATGTCCTCTCCACCCCCCTTCTGCACAAAGGCCCCTCTGGACCTCAGTCGTGGTCCCAGCTCCCCAGAGCTCAGCCCATCTGCCGGGGAGGACATCAGTGGAGAGCTGCCTCGCATCGATGCCTTCTGTGGGAAGCTAAGGCGCAGCATCCGCAGGGGTGGGAACCCACAACATAATCACACTATTATCCACATGACTGCACTACATTTGTTTACATCCTGCCAACAAGCATTTACATCCAAGGATGCCATTTAAATTCTACTGTAATTTATTCCATTTAATCAGTACTGAATAAATGTTTAGGAGTTTAAATTTAATTATTAATGCAAAAATATACAGTATATGTGTTATCCGTAAGAGGGCTTTCACTATACACTCTTGCTTCCTGTGCACTTTAGTAACACATAATGTGTCTGCACACAGCTGTGCTAGAGTCAGTATCACTTGACAAGTTCATTCCTGAGACTTTGGTGAGCAGTGAGTCTGGTGACGTATCACCCTGCCGCTCCCCTTCTACACCCAGACACCAGCGCTACAGACAGGGAGGAGGTAAGTCAGTTTTTTACAATAATAATTAAACAATAAATACAATAAAATGAAAGTACAATCTTCAAAAGATTCACTTTATTGTTGCAGTGACTTCAAGTGACAATACTCGCACAGTGTCACCAGCTTCAGCATTTGCCATTGCCACTGCAGCTGCCAGTCACAGCAGCTCCCAGGGTAAACAACACACTAGTGCTATTGACACAATTACTACCACACAAAAGTGACTAAACATTTTTTTCCAAAATATAGATAGCATAGTGACTTTTGGAAATTAGACGTCTTATCATTAATTCGAAACTGCTCTTTTCTAGGCTTTAGCAGCTCAGAAAAAACCTGTGATAAAGAATTCATTATTCGCAGAGCTGCCACCAACCGAGTCTTAAATGTTTTGCGGCACTGGGTCTCAAAGCACTCCCAGGTAAGTTAACATAAATGAGCAGTTGTGGCCAGTGTTCCTGATCAGTAGCTGTGAAAGGCCTCTTCTGGGCCAGAACTTTACCAGGACACACCAGGTGTGGTTCTTTTCTTGCATGCTTGGTGTGTTCTTGTAGAAAGGTCAACATCCTCCCTAAGATACTAAAACTAAGCCATAGGGTCCTATTTTGCCCCCGAACTTAGCACTAGCACTAGCGTTAGCGTTAAGGAGAGGTTGTGTCCAGGTCCGTCTGTACTTTGCCTCATTACCAGGCAGCAAAAAGGGGGGTGGGGAAAAGTTATATATGAGTACAAGCAGCTCTGGAGCCCCACAGTGCAAGTACACATCAGTAGAGGCATCAGGAATACAGAATTTTGGATGTGCTTGACAGAGCTTGCCTAACACTCCATGTGCACATGCGCCCCTCTCACACACATGCACCCCTCTCACACACATGCACCCCTGTAAGCCTGTGCACACACACGTCAACCTTTTTAATTTTCTCTGCGTTCCTCCTTTCTTTTGCCTCCCATTACGCAGCAGACCAGTGTCGATCTCATGTGCTCCCCATCCCACAGCAGACCCGCTGAGCACTGCTCTCCCCCACGTACTTACCTGAGCTATGAGTGTCCAACACTGCTACTGCTGACATTCTCATCTCAGGGGAGTCCACTGCATTTGGTCTCACACAGGTGGATGTCTCGCTGATTATGGAATATGTTTATTCTCATATAAATGTTTCTGATGTTATCGTTTTGCACACAGATATGAATTAAATCATTAACACATGGGGAGGGTGACTGCATGACCCGCATTTGTCCCGCACAAGTGACTGATATGTGACGTGAGTGCACAGAGCCAGATGCGCAACTGTCTGTACAGAGCAGTGCTCATGTGCTTTATTCATCTCTTGTACTGCTGAACAAAGCTCTACTGACCGCTACTTTTGAGAGAGCAGCACAAAAGAGACGTGCATCTGCTCTGCTGTCACAGCCCCGAGCTCAATAAATGTGTCCCTGTCAGAGTTTAGCTGCTCCACGGCTCTATAGTTCTGATGGTAGCCTACCTACTGGCGACTAACTTTATAAACGTAGAAACTGCCTTAAGAGGCACAATGGAAATAAGAGCACAAAATTACACAAAATTAAATGGAATTGGTAACAGAAAGGACACAAGGATGTGAGGAAATCCGACAACGCAGCAATAGGACAGCAGACATGGTAAGATAAGATAATCCTTTATTGTCTCCCGTGGGGGAAATTTGTCTTGGGACAGGGGGTAACATGCTTTGTCAAAAAACAAGACAACACAACACAAAGCACCACATAAACAAACACCATAGGAAAAAAATAGATACAAGATCAAGTGTGACCACGAGTGATGCACCAACAGGACCTTTAAATCATTCTTTACAGGCAAGCCCTTTGCATTCTTGTATTCTATTAGTAATTGCACATTCCCTAAGCCTATGTGCAGTTTTGATTGCACATTCCCTAAGCCTTTGTGCAGTTTGATTGCACATTCCCAAAGCCTTTTACATTTATTTTTTAACTGCACTTTCTGAGATTAGCAAATTAACAGCTAATGGCACAAAATAATGTTTAAATCTGTTCAGTTTACAGTTTGGGACCCTGAACCTTCTGCCTGATGGCATCAACTCAAAATGACTGTGAAGAACATGGGTTGGGTCACTGACCACTTTCCTGTCTAGCCTCAAAAAAATGCCAAAATGAGCTAGGGGCCACACCCATTATTTTTACCTGCTCTTTTAATCAAGGTAAAAAAAAACCCTGTGATTTAAGTTTGACTGACAGGTTACCAAACCATGTTAAGAAAACACACTTTAGGACATCACTGTAAACGGCCTCATGTGAATGAACAGCTTTTGTACAGTTCCAGATAAAACCAAATTATAGAGCAGTGCTAAGTTGATACAGGAAGCGGGCGAGGGGCTGTGTTCTGCTGCAGGAGGGCATCCGGACGACACACGGACATCCAGCACAGCACACGAATATGTTATGAATGTTAAGCATTTATAATGAAAGTATAGATGTGCCAGAAGTTTTGAAATAGAATATTTCATGATGAATGAAATGACTTAAAAAAAATTGAAATGTAAATAATAATTTTTTAAAAAGCATTAACATGTGATAGGTGGGTATGATTTTACATTACTTTTCAGCATCTTTATTTCAGACTGACAAAATTCAAGTTGAGAAATTCAGGTAGAAAAAACTCAAGATGCCAAATTCAGATTAAAAAAATTCAAGTTGAAAAATCCATGTTGAGAAATTCAGATAAAATAAACGCAAGTTGCCAAATTCAGATAAAAAAAAAAAACATTTGAGAAATTCTGATCAAAAACATTCAGGTCAAAGTTCACCGTACATTCTGTTACTATGGGAACTTGCTAACACCAGGGGGCGCTATGCTCATAAAGGCCAAAAAGCAGAGGACGTTCAACATTCTCGCACACCATGAGCAACCAAGCCTTAAGTATTTTTTAAATTGACTGTGTTACTTATGGTTTACTGGTTTATGTATTCATAACATATTAAACTTTAGTTAAGTCACCTCAGTTACGAAATCAGGTATTTTTATTTTATTTTTTTAGCAATTGTTGGGTATAGCAGTACCCAACATCTAACACTTTTTGTTAGACTGAACATACCATGATTATGTTTTCAACTAGGCTATTTGGAGCCTGTTTCCGTGACTTAAACTGCGATGCCGGACTTTTGCGCCTCATACGGACTGATCCTAGGACCGAACCATGATTAAAACTAGGGGTGTCAAATTATCGCGTTAATTGCGATTAATTAATTACAGTCATATTTAGCGCGTTATGTTTTTTAATCGCGTTAATCTCATTTTTAATCTCTAACTTTAGTGTTTCTGTATGTGAGTTTCTTGATTATAAAACCTGTTTTTATGTGTTGTTGGGACAACAACAACACACACACACACAAAACACATTTATAAATTTTTTTATTTCGGTAATTCCACTCATTGCCGGAAACCCACACAACGCGCGCAGTAACAGCGATGTAAACATTATGTTAACGTTGGCGGCATCAGTCGCACAATGGACGAGGTCAAAGAGCCAGTAGAACAGAGGCAGCAGCGCACAGGTAAAAACACATTCGTGTCTTGGAAATTATTCTCCCGACGTGAAATATAAAAGAAAATAACAAATATAAAAACAACCTGCATAGGCTCATGATGTCTGCACTACTGTCCTATAGTGACCTGCCACATGAGGGGACACACACACAAACACACACAAACAAACACACACCTTCATCATCGTCATTACCCTGAGAACGCGTGGACCACGTTTCCTTCCGTAGTTACTGCGCGGACATCGACGTGCTGCCGTGAGCCGCGTGTGGATCGTGTTTTCTCGCGTACGCGGCGTAAACCGCGCTTCCTCCTGTGCGCCTCTAAACCAGAACTAACACCAAGACTAAAACCAGGACTAATCCAGTCCAGGACTAAACCAGGACAAAACCAGGTCTAAACCAGGATTAATCCATTCCAGGACTAAAGTAGGTCTAAACCAGGTCTAAACCAGGACTAAAACCAGTGATCTCATATATAAAGCATTTCTCTATCAATAATATTTTTAATATGGTTAAGGAAAGACTGGACTTTTTATTGTCTTTAAGTAGACAAAAGTTATTATGTTCAGATTTCCTCGTCTTTGCTACTTTACAACAAACAGTTTCTTATTCATGGAGACTTGGGCTCAACAGCCAAATTGGAGAGATTTGTTAAACAATAAATGACTTTATAAAGTCACTTTTTTAAATCTATATCAGTCTTTTGATCTGCCACAATAATGTAATAATGAATTTAAATGAAAATACCTCAAATTGAAGGCTTTTCTCAGCAATTTTTAGGTGAGATTAAAATTAGATTAATTAGATTAATTAATTACAGATCATAATTAATTAATCTCTCAATTTTATTAATCGCATGACAGCACTAATTAAAACAGGTCTAAACCAGAAGTGAACCAGTTCTGAGTGTCGGGACGGGCCCGGGTGTGCGCCCGCGTACACTGTCGGGTGATCAGGATTGATATTAGGTCCTGGTTTAGACCTGGTATGTTAAAATTTAATATACTATGAAAACATAAACCAGAAAACCATAAGTAACACAGTCAAATAAAAAAATACTTAACGCTTGGCTTATGGTGTGCGAGAATCTGAAAGTCCTCTGCTTTTTGACCTTTATGAGCATAGCGCTCCCTGGTGTTAGCAATTTCCCATAGTAACAGAATGTACGGTGAACTTTGACCTGAGTGTTTTTTATCTGAATTTCTCAACTTGAAATTTTTTTCAGTCTGAATTTCTCAACTTGAATTTTGTCAGTCTGAATTAAATGTAAATTATATGTAAATAGTAATGTAAAATAATACCCGCCTATCACATGCTAATGCTTTTTTCCCCCAATTATTTCCATTTTAACAATTTTTTAATTCAGGTTATTTCATTTATCACTAAATATTCTAATTCAAAACATTACATGTTACACATCATTTTTTTGTGGACTATGTAGTTTGTTTTATTTTTACAATTTTGGCAATTCTGAAAGCACCACATCACGTCCTCAGTCTGCTCCACTCCACCTGATATTTGGGCACGGCACACCTCTTGTTTAGAGCTCCATGCACACTTGCCCTACTGCTAAGATTCGGGGCAAAATCGGCCTTATAATCTTAAATATTCTTCCTATGCTTTTAACCCTGACTCTTTGAGTTCAGGATGGTTTTAGCCTACCTCATCAGAAAACCAATGTTTATATGTAAAAATAACTATTTGGATCTTGCTGTTTTTATTTCTTATCTTTCTTATTTTTTCAGGACTTTGAAATGAACTGTGAACTGAAGTTTGGAGTCATTTGTCTTCTGGAAGAAGTGCTTAAAGATCCAGACCTTCTGCCTCAAGAGCGAAAAGCCACAACAAATATTTTGAGGTTTTACAAAAAAACAAAACAAAACAAAACACTGGTACAGATTTTAAAAAGAAAATTTGAATGACTTAAAACTCTGTCCTTGGTTTTAGTGCTATTTCCCAAGAAGATCAAGATGATGGCCAGCTTAAGATTGAAGACATACTGCAACTGGTCAGTAGGCTTCAGTGGCCAGAGTCATTTGAAGCCCACATTAAAATTCTACTCAATTCAAGTAGTTGACAAAAGTACATGTTTTTGACACAGAAAACCTGTCCCCTACTTCACTTCATTGTGGTAAGAAAGGTACTTTTTGGTAACACATTAAAATATCTCATCACTATTACACTTACAATTGATTACATTTAATCAATTCTTATGTTGAGTTACTCTAAAATGTGTTTATGTTAGAAGCCATACTGCAGTGAATAGTTCCCTTAACCCTGGTCTATGGGACCAAATGAATTCCACTAAGCACTGATAGACTAAGGGCTATTAAGCTGTATAACCAACCAAGTTGTTTTGTAATTTTAGGCAGAGAGTCCCAGGACTGAATGCTTTGAGTCACTTTCTGCTATGGAGCTGGCAGAACAGATTACACTGCTGGACCACATAGTGTTCAGAAGTATTCCTTATGAGTGAGTATCAGGATTGTGAAGATACAGTACCAGTAACAACTGTTTTATGCTATGCCCAAATATACCAAAACCCTAAACAATAATATTTTCAAATAGCATTAAAGATAATATTCTCATGATGATAATTTACGCATCGAGATCATATAGTCCAATATTTAAAGGGAGTTCCTGGGCCAGGGCTGGATGAAGACTGACAAGTCAGAGCGCACCCCCTATATCATGAAGACTAGTCAGCACTTCAATGAGGTAAATCTTTTACATAAGATTTCACAATAATAACATTGTAATCCATAGTACATATGAAAATCAATTACTATTTATTATTGTAGTAAGCATTTAGTCGTTTCCTTGGTTTACCTGTTTCCTATTGGTTACTCTTAAATCTATAAGACCTGTTGCTTGCAGATGAGTAACCTAGTGGCCTCTCAGATAATGGCCAATACAGATGTGGGTTCCAGAGCTGGCTCCATAGAGAAGTGGTTAGCTGTGGCAGACATCTGTCGCTGCCTCAACAACTACAATGGTGTGCTTGAAATCACATCTGCCCTGAACCGTAGTGCCATCTACAGACTGAAAAAGACATGGACCAAAGTCTGCAAACAGGTTGGATGTTCTCTATGAAGGTTATGAAGGTCATCAATGTATTGTATTGATTTGTTCATAAATTATTTTGTTATTATTATTTTTTTGTTTTTAGACAAAAGCACTCATGGACAGACTGCAAAAGACAGTATCATCTGAAGGAAGGTTTAAAAATCTCAGAGAAACACTGAAAAAGTAAAAAAGAAATACTAAAGAATTACATTCTTTAAGCGCTAGTTTCTAAACAACAAAACAAAAGCTATACTCTTTTTAATCTGTGTGCAGCTGTAACCCTCCATGTGTCCCATATTTGGGCATGTACCTCACAGACCTGGCATTTATTGAGGAAGGAACACCTAATTTCACTGAGGAGGGTTTGGTGAACTTTTCCAAAATGAGGATGGTAAACAAAACAATTGATTTTGCAGTGTTTATTGTCTCAAACAGATCTATCTAATTGGTTCTTTGCTCTTTGCACTAGATATCTCATATTATTCGAGAGATCCGTCAGTTTCAGCAAGCCCCTTACAGGATAGAGCACCAACCAAAGGTATGATAAAGTTATTGTGGCTATTATGGTATAAGAGTATTTTAGTTAATGCAGGGAATATTTCCTAATTTTCTAGGTGACACAATTCCTTTTGGATAAATCGCTGGTAATGGATGAAGACACACTCTATGAGCTCTCATTGAGCATTGAACCTCGGGCTCCTCCAAGCTGAGAATCATCAGAATGCACAGCAAATTCACATGCTGTACTGCAAAGTGTCACTCATTTGCACTACCTGTAAGGATCTCAGGTGAAAATGTGCCTTTTTGAATTCAAATTGAATTTCAAATCATTTTTTGTTTATAATACAAAAAGATATACTGTCTTTTAAGTAATAGTAATAGAATATTATGTGATCTTGGAAGTAAAACTTTCTGTAACAGGGCATTATTTTAACTCCCTCTCAGTATAATTTTATTAAATATGTTATATATGCATGATCTGTGGAAGACCTAACAATGTCATGACATGACATGTCATGTCATGCCATGTGAGGCTTTTTTTGTTGTTGATAATCCTTATACAGATTTTTTAAATTTACATCTGAAGGAATTTAAGATACTCCTATATATAAAATTTAAGTGATGCTTAGAAAACATTTGTAAACTGTATCAGACAATCTGATTCTAAAACATGTTTACACCTTCTCTCTTCTGTAGCCAGGCTTCACTTGTATTTTTGTTTATTTGATATGTAAGTTTTAACTCCATTCCTATTTTTAAGTATTGCTTTCTTACTTCAGTGTCACTGTTATTTATTCATTATAATAAATATTGCTATTTCCTTGCACAGTTGATAATAAAAGCAAATTTAAAAAAAGAAAAATATTCTTATGAGTTAAAAGGGGATATTTATGGTTAGGAACATAATGGCTACAGAAGATCAAGGTTGAAAAGGACAGCAGTATCCCTCACAGGCTGTGCTCAGACCTTCCTGTACTGTTATCAGTGATTGGCTTCAAGTAACTAATCCCCTGTGAGGGGCGGAGCCCATATGGTAGGCAGCTGAAAAGCTCTTTAACTGGGAGCCCTCCTGCTACAGGCCGAGCAGCACTTCACAGGTACTGTACCTTAATTTTCTTGATTGCCAATTCTTCTGCATACACATCAAATAGCATCATGTGTTATACTAAGCACATGTGGATTAAAATGCTATAGTAAATTTTAATCTTGAGGTTTAGAGTGTGTTATTGTTAGATATACTTTCTATGTCCTGTGAGCTCTTGGGAGGTGAAAGGTTACTGAGGGGGAATCCTTAGTTGTTGTCAGCTCCTAGTTTGGTAACCAGAATCATGAAATTCACAAATCTTCACACACGGCACAATAATAATAATTATTATAAATTTTTTGTTATTGCTAAACTGTGAAGAAAAACAATCAAGATGCAAAATGCCCGCTGCTCTGACCTCCCCTTACTGTCACGAGGGTCTGGTCCTGTAACAGGTCCAGAATGTCACTGAGCCATGAGCCAGAGTTTTCTTGGCACTACAGCTTAGAAACTTTTAGCCCCACAGTGATCTATATATATAACTCACGAACAGACTACTACAGTTCTGTGGTGTATATTATCAGAACCACTGAGAAAAGGAACTGCCAAAGGTTCCTTAGCTGACAGAACAAAACATACCCAAACTCCTCGAAGGGCTCAGCAAGAACCTGCTCAAACTAAGATTCCCAGTAGTAATGTTCTTGGTCCTTTCTCAGGAATAGATGTAATATTTATACCATCCATCAAATTGCACTTTAACAGTTTATTACATGCAACAGCACTATTGTTAGGAAAACAAGTGATTAAAATCACAATTACAGCAGCCTTTCACTAATCTCTTATTATTCTAGAGTTGCTGTCATCTTTGTCATTTTGTATGTTGGGTGATAATGAGGTTAAAGAGGATCTGCCCCCCCCCCCCCCCCTCTCGTTCACCATCTAAGCTTGTTACTGTGCTGCATCCAACCAGTGCAAATCTGCCCACCAGTTGTATGTGTTACATCAGTGTCATTAATTGCTCAATACTTGTCCTCCAGCTCTTTGACAAAAAGACAAAAAGGATGGCAAGCTCTTTCACACGCCTGATTTCAGG
The DNA here is from genome assembly GCF_026225935.1 of Boleophthalmus pectinirostris. NCBI lineage: Eukaryota > Metazoa > Chordata > Actinopteri > Gobiiformes > Gobiidae > Boleophthalmus > Boleophthalmus pectinirostris. The sequence goes on along the minus strand of NW_026571133.1, from coordinate 23,821,097 downwards.
CCGTAACAAGGCCGTCCTGTTGGCTGGTCTGGGTGCTGGAACTATGGCCACAGGCTTCCTGTTGAGTGACAGTGGCTCTCTTTCTGCTGAGGCAAAGAAGAAGCTGTATCCTCCCAGGTACGATAAAAACTAAATCACACACAGAAAAATAACGTCTCACACATTCAAAGCTTATTACAAGTCTTATTCAAAACTCAGGGCTGATAAACAATCCAACTGAAATGACACATTTTAAATGTTTAAATAAATGCCTTGAGTTCATCTCTATGTAAAAAGCTCAAGGGTAATAGCAGCAGTCCTGCAAGATCCCTGACATTCTCAAGTTTCATCTGTGTTGCCTTTGACTCACTCTCAATGTCCCAGATTTCCTCTTCTCTTTACAGTTCTGGTAGCCTTTTGGAATTAACCATTACCTGGCTCTGGGTGGTTTTCTAGTCTAATAACACTGCTGTGACAGTTCTTTATTGTAAATAACACGTATAAAGGATGACAACAGAAAATTAAAGATATATTGACTTGTAGCTATATGCTAACAATGACTTTTACATGTTGTTGTGGATTTAGCTCTGACTACCCAGATCTGAGAAAACACAACAACTGCATGGCTTCTGCCCTGACTCCAGCAATTTATGCCAAACTGAGAGACAAGGTCACTCCCAACAACTGGACTCTGGACCAGACCATTCAGACTGGGGTGGACAACCCAGGCCACCCATTCATTAAGACTGTGGGCTGCGTTGCTGGTGATGAGGAAAGCTATGAGGTTTGACAACTTCTTACCTGATTTGATATGGTGCATGTCACAACACTGGCTCTACATTTTAGTTTGAACCTTCTCTCTGTAGGTGTTCTCTGACCTCTTCAATCCTGTGATCATCGACAGACATAACGGCTATGATCCAAAAACAATGAAACACCCAACTGACCTGGATGCATCCAAGGTGCTTTTCTACTTTGATTCTACATCACTACTTCTGATGTAGTGTTCAATGTAGTCTCCTCTGCCCAGATAACCAATGGCATGTTTGATGAGAACTACGTGTTGTCCTCTCGTGTGCGTACGGGCCGTAGTATCCGTGGTCTGAGCCTGCCTCCAGCTTGCTCCAGGGCTGAGCGCCGTGAGGTGGAGCGTGTTGTGGTGACGGCCCTGGCTGGTTTGAAAGATGACTTAGCAGGCCGTTACTACAGTCTAGGTGACATGACAGAGCAGGAGCAGCAGCAACTGATAGATGTAAGTTTGAACAAATCATATTCTCCCTATTGAACCATACTCACAAATAAATACAAATACAATCAAAGAAATTGTCCATAAATATGACAGCTGTTACCAATGTTTTAATAAACTTCCACTGAATAAAGTATTACATGTAAAATGCCTAATCCAAGACGCTGCTCCCAAATTCAAGCATCATACTCTTTCTCCTCCAACACATCCATGCTGCCAGGATCACTTTCTTTTTGACAAACCTGTATCTCCATTGCTTACCTCGGCCTTCATGGCCCGTGACTGGCCTGATGCCAGGGGGATCTGGTAAGGCCAAAACCCCTTGAATGTACAATTATTGTAACAGAAAACTAGTTGAATTTTAGTAGAAGATGCAATCACTATAGTTCAGCCCTTCTGTCAGTTTTCTTTTTTCAACCTGTCTTTACCCTCTCCACTGACCCCAGGACCACTTCCTGTTTGACAAGCCCGTGTCTCCATTATTGACATGTGCCTTTATGGCCAGAGATTGGCCAGACGCCAGAGGCATCTGGTAGGGTGGGCATGCTCTGCTGCATGTAGTTTTCAGTGTGACATTCCACCAGCAATGTAGTTTTTCTGACTTATAAAAGATGCTGCATGATATTAGTTCCAGTTCCAATAAAAGAGGCTGTGATTTGGTTTAGTCATGCTTAATAATAACTGCAGTGTTTTACCTGCCCTTACTGTTCTCCTCAGGCACAATAATGAGAAGACCTTCCTGATCTGGATCAACGAGGAGGACCACACCAGAGTCATCTCCATGGAAAAGGGTGGCAACATGAAGAGGGTGTTTGAGAGGTTCTGCAGAGGACTCAAACAGGTAAAGAGGATAGAAATGTTTAAGAAATATACAGTAGCTTAAATAAGTATAGGTGTATCTATATACCCAGTGTTTCTTACTAATAGATGAGACAACTATATACCAAAATCAACATGACTATTATTAGTACTACTATGACTACCTGCCATTAAATTGGCATGATGAATTATACTATATTTTAACACCATACAAAAACAGGAAAAATAGAATAAATTTTTTTTAAAGATCAAGTAAAGAAAACAGTAATGATCCAAATATTCCACTATAGTCTCCACCACAGACCCTGCAGGAAACTTTGATCCACAAATTTAAGTGGTATTTTAATTCCTAAAGGTGGAGCATCTGATTCAGGAGAGGGGCTGGGAATTCATGTGGAATGAGAATCTTGGATACATCCTAACATGCCCCTCCAATTTGGGCACTGGTCTTAGAGCAGGAGTTCATGTTCGGTTGCCAAAACTAAGCAAGGTAACACACATTTGCATCATGTTATCAAAAATGGGTAGTAATCTTCATGGCTAAGCAACGAGTGCTAACCCTTTCATCTGAAAATCCACTGCAGGATGCACGGTTCTCCAAAATACTGGACAACCTGAGGCTTCAGAAGAGAGGCACTGGTGGTGTAGACACAGCTGCCACAGGAGATACGTTTGACATTTCCAACAATGACCGCCTGGGCAAATCTGAGGTCAACTCTTGATTACCATTATTTCGATGTTTGGATTCTAGTCTGTAGTTTAATTGAATTAAAACTGTTCTTTATGTTCAGGTGGAGCTGGTCCAGCTATTGGTTGATGGAGTCAACTACCTGATTGATTGTGAAAAGAAACTGGAAAAGGGACAGGACATCAAAGTCCCTGCTCCAGTCGCTCAGTTTAAAAAATAAACTTTCAATCCCTCAATAAGACATGGCAACCTGGGCCATAACTATGTTCCAAGGTGTGCCCTTCATTTTCGTTACAGAGACCATTTCCCTTTCTATCCAACAAGATAAATATTTAGCGCTGAAAAAAATGCTACCTCACATCAAGGTCTTTCACTGTAACCCTAATTAAAATAAACATGAAACAAAGTTCGTATGTAATGCTTTTTCATAAAAATATTGGTAGTATTTGAGATGATTTTAGTGTTGTGTATAGTTATGTAGACTTATAAGATAATCAGTGGACAGTCATAACCCACCAACTCTTTGAAAATTAAACATTACAGAGAACATGAGGTTTACAGTATTTTTTTTAATAAACTTTCCTTTCCTTACAATAACTCTTAGTTATACTAGGCAGAAATGTGTTACAGTACATTGTATTAATAGAAAAGGTATATGTTGTGTGTTGGGGGCAGTGAAGTAATAGAGAAGACAGAAGACAGAAACACTGAAATTCTATAGTAAATATTGAGCCTACAGTTGCAACCTGTTTGCATTCACTTGGCAATTCAAATTTGAAAATAAAATGCAAGAAGAAAATATATTATTTGCTTGTTTTAGGAACTAAGGTTAAGAACAACCAACCCCTGGCAATAACATGCCATTACAGTCACTGTAGTCAGAGTGGCATGTGCCAAATGATGGACAGTAGAAACTCCTTGTATATGAGCACATGAAGAGTCAAATGATACTTTTCACTGTTGTCTTTTCAGTCCACAGGTCGCTTTTCACTGTATTTTTTTGTGAATTCTTCAGCATTTCTCATAAATTTTGCCCGATCTTTTGTGTATTCCTCTGCCAGATCGGCCCTCAATGGGTGTTCAGGCTCTGGGGAGTTCACCAGAGCAACGAGAGAGTGAATCACTACAGGAGATGACAAAGGATACAAGAATGTTATTTATTAGTTTAGTCAGTACCATCATTAAATAATACAAGGAGCATTAGGTATGTTACTGTGGCCAGGTGTTTGCATTTGCCATTATCAGTCCTAGTGACATGTAAAAGAAATGTAAATCTTGAGAAAAAAGTAAATAATGTAACCTGATTACATGAGTATACACACCCTTCAGCTGATAAATTGTTCAAGCAACTTTGGGTTTGATTGACAAAACAGAACATGAAGGCGAATAATTTATATATATATATATATATATATATATATATATATATATATATTATATTATATTATATTATATACATGGATTGTAGTGGGCCCTTCAATACCTTTTCAGGTCAACTGTTTATTTTCAAGAGAGGTGTCCATGGTAATGCCATAGTTATGGACATTTATATTTTTTACACTTGGTGATGACTGACTTCACTGTGCATGTTTAATGCTTTTGGAGCTGTTTCCAGGCTGACGAGATTGGACATTGAGATCCCTATGTGGATCTGAAAACCATTTGTGAACCATGACTTTAGCAGAAAGGTGCTAATAGCAGATCCTTTTTGAATGACAGAACTTCATTGGCAGTGCGTACACTTACATAAGCAGGTTACTGCAGCTTTGTATTTTTCCTTCTAAAAGATTTTAGGTCTGATTTACAAATAACTAATTACACAATAATTTAATTGAAGGAGAAAATTATTTAATAATTCATCCCTGTATTATCCATTGTTTATATCTAAAACATGATATTCATCACATAATAAAAGTGTGTGTTGTGGACTGTGTACTTGAATTTGTACAAACTCATTTAGTGAAGTGTGGGCACTGGACAAACTTGACTGCTTTCATACCTTGGAAAGTTCTGGTGGCTGGTTTCCAGTTCTCAGGACTTATGATGGGTAGGCAGACTTGGCCCTTGTCATCAATGTTTGGATGGTAAATTTTTGTCTTGAATGTGATTTTTGGTGGTTTAAAGGGATACTCTGCTGGAAAGACTATCTCAATTCGAAAAGCTCCTTTGTCATATGGAGGACAATCCTGATTTTACAGAAATGTGTCAGTATTTTAAGAATGTATTTAGGAAGGACAAATCTCTGGTCCTGTACTTACAGAAACAATGAGGCCTTGCCAGTTCAAAATATTAGATTCGTCCACAATTAAATTACGAAAATGTTGTATTCCTGAATTTCGAATATCTTCAAGTTCCTATAGGAGAACAAAAAGAGATTTGTCAAGAGTAAAGAAACAGTCCTCGTAACTCAACTTGGATCAAATCAGAGTTTATTTATATAGTGCCTTCCACAAGCTTGAAGGTGTGCAAGGTGCTTTACAAAATACAAATAAAAACCGAAAATAAGCAATAAAAGCAGTAATAAAAAATACCAAGAGTAGTATGGGTGCCATGTATCAAAGGCAAGTCTGAATATGTAAGTTTTAAGCTTAGCATTGAAGATCCCAAAACATCACATTTACTTCATGCCACCTTTACTAACATTTTAGTGTACCTAACCCTTAATCACACAACATGGTATTTACTTTAATTCACAAAAGTGCTCATTTTAATTGAGTAATGTAACTAGATTATGGCAGAGCCATATAACATATTTGTTTAACTGAAAGTTAAAAAAGTTAAATTTGGCTGTCCATTCTTAACACCACATAAAAAAACAATTCAATTAAGTTACAAAGGGTACTGTGTTTGGTCTGAAAAATGAACCATGACCCAATAACTTTTTATACATATGTAAAAAACACTGACAAAGCACCAAGTAAAAAACATATTTCTCAATATGGAAGAAAGTGTCAGTAAAAATATCATATAATACCTTTGAATAATAGCACTTAGGTTATTTACTTTTGAATAGGATTCATAGAAATAATGGCATGATTTACAAAAGGTAGCTCAAATTCTGTTTTATTGTCTCCAATTGTGTCCAAAAGTTTGTGTCAAGTAGCCTATGATACCTACAATATAAGATCTGAGCCTCTGACGCAACACAACCCTACCCAAAAGGCTCCATGTTAGGAAAGCTGCTGCACTGACAGTGCAGCTGACAGTTTATACCTGCGTAAAACACAACAGAGATTTGCTATTAACCAAAACTACAATTTCAATCAACAACAAACGTAATGTGTCGGTTTAATGGTGGTTTATCAGTGTTTAACTGTAATTAAAAAAAGCCCTTGGTTAATTCTGCCGCTCAGGCAGAGTCATCATGCTTTCGATTTCGAGTAATCAACTGAGCACTTCAAACAGCCAAGACTTGCTACTGCTTGCACAGAAAAGATGGTTTACGTTGTTTAATGTGTGTGTGGATGACTTTATACAACATACCTTGCCAAGTCGCCTTGTGGTGGCCATTATAAACAGGAGTTTGCTTTTCCTGCTTTCTGTTTCTTCCTGTTCCTTCTTCACTTCTCTGAGTTTATTCTTCTTCTGGCTTCACCGGTAGTTAGCACAAAGAGTCAATGTGAACATTATCGCCACCTTCTGGAGAGGACTGTGTAAGCCATAGATTGTATATGTCCAGCATAAGGTAACTCGCCGCTCAAGTGATCATTAAACCCTTACATTTACGCCTGATTTTTCCACTGACTAACACACCTCACTATCTCTTAAGGTTAACGGTGCACTATGTAACTTTTTGGTTGGGTGTCCGTCACATGCTTGTTTCTGTAGATGTGTCACTGCTCTGCCTGGAATGTTCCACAGTATGACATTAAACAGCTCTATCAGACCAGGACCGTTTTGGAAGCACAAGTGACAAGCAGTCTACATTAGCCTTTATCACTGCCTTTATTGGGAAATATTTTTATCCATTCAGACTTGACACAATTAATTGATAAGCTACACACACACACACACACACACAAAATAATAATAATAAAAAATAAAATAATTAAAGTTCTGAATAGCTATGGATCATACCAGAGCGACTGGTCAGAGGAATTACACAGGCAAAGAAGTTCTGAATGATTATATATAACGATAATATGTGTTTTTCATTTCATTTTGTCAATGTGACTTTTCTTGTTATAGAGTTATAGAGGAGGCGTTATTGCTTTGCCTGGAATGTTCTATATACTATGCCATTTAAAAACAACAAACAAACAGAAACACAAACAAAGAAACTGTAAACAATAGTCTGTCGTGGTTTTCTTGTTTTTATTTTTTTTATTACAGAAACACAACAACACGACAAAATGTAAAGCAATGTAAGCAAATGTAGATACAGTATAAATTGCATATGAGATTGTTACGCATCAACGCAAAGTCGTCATGGTTTTCTTCTATGAAAGTCCCAAAAACGAGTGAAACCAAAATGAACCAAACAGCTTTGTAAATGGTTTGCGCATGCGCTCCTGGTCCTGTAGCACCTGTGACCTCACAGTTCAAAATGGCCGCCTGAGAGGAGATTGTACCATCCATGGATTGTACACTTTCCCAAATTAAACTAATCCAACGGATAACATTGCCTTCTTTTGCAACGTTGACTGTCTTTACCGAGAAGAACTTGTTGTCATGTAATTTTTTTTGACAATAACACTTCTGAATAGAAGCACCGGAGACATTATCTGTCTGATTTATGGAGTACCGGTAAGGATTTTAGAAAAATAGTGAGCGTTATGATAGCCTCTACTGGCTAGCAACAGCAGCGTTAGCTGCTAACTAGCTTGCCTGTAAACCAACGATGTTTGTACAACTCAAACATATATTGTAAATCTATTGAAAAGGAGGTTGCTGCTGGCTTAAGTTTAAGTTTACGTAACATATTGTACTTCAAAACAAAATGTTAAAAGTGTTCATTTTTCTTACATTGCTAGGTGTGATAGCTCGAGTGTATTATGTTTCGACTATCTTTCCAGCAATTAACTTGGTTAGAAACACTTTGTTACCAAGTCTTGACATTAATCCCAGTTTGCCAGTTTGTCAATTGGTGATAGTAGGTACTTGAGCAAAACCACACAAGTTTATTTAACTTCGCCTATGTTATCTTTAACTTACTGTGTGGTCTTGTCAATAAATTTGATGCATCCTTGTTCATATGCGCTCGAGTTAATATTGCTGAACCCTTTTATTCTTTTATTTTTCATTATTTTATTTTGCTTTCCAATTAGTATCTAAATTTATTAGTATCTGAATTAATTATGAATTAACATTGTTTGATGAAGTGGCCATAACTGTGTCCAGAATGTAATTTGCACTCTGCATCTTTAGGAATCCTGCTAAAGATTAAAGTGTTGAAGTTCGTTATGGACAGCTTTTTTAAGGCTGCTGTAGGTGATCTGGACAAACTCCTTGATGACTTTGAGCTAAGTTCTGGTAAGATTGTGAGATCATAACATTACTTCTATAATGACCTAATGGATGTGTGGTAAGAAGTAGTAATGCTACAATTTCTCCTGTTTGTTTCTAAAGAAGAACTTGAATGCAATCCAGTGTTCCTGAAGCCAACAGTTTACTCTCCCTTCTCAGCTGCAACCTCCTCATGTTCTTCGTCAGAAACATCCGCTGTTTCTACAACCCTCCCTGACCTCAACTCGCTTCATTATGGCACTATTTCCCCCTTTCCCGGGTGCTTCATTAACCATAACCACACTACAGAAGCACGAGAAGGCAAAGTTCAACCACTCACATGCGTGGACCTTCTCTCCTCTGTAAATCGTAGGCAAGTCAAAAGCTCTGCTCCTCCATGTCCAGATCGAGCTCTGAAGCCAGTCTGTGACCTTGTAAATGACACCAGCTCTGCTATCCTAATGAACAGCAATGATGCTTTCAGTGAGCTGGACATGGTGGAGAGGCAGATGGAGCAGGAAGAGGCATTGCTTGTACACTTTGACCAACCTCTTGCTTCTGGAACGAATGTTGTAGGAAATGGTGAAACTGCCATATCTGAAAGCAGTGTGGCTGACCAGCTTTCTCCTCAAAAGGAGGAGCCAAGTTTGTATTTGGCCTCCCTGGACATCATTCTTCCATTGGCAACAGACCGGTCTAGTGAGTCTGCTTTGGACTCATTCCAAGAACAGAAAGCTCAGTCAGTTGAATGTGAAGTATTGGCACCTACCTGCCTAACAGAGGAGAGTTCTTTGAACCCATGTGAAGGGGACAGTACACAGCCTGTTGAGTGCATGGCAGCAAATGAACCAAGCCCTGACAAGAAAATGGAAACTGATGAATATTCACATGAAGGGTGTGAGGCAGAGGCTCAAATGCAGTCCTATCAGGAGTTACCAAACAGTCAGCCAATAAGTTTGTCGTGTTTGCCTTTAGCTGTGTCTATCTGTGGGTCTCTAGTAAATCATAATACATTGGAGTGTGATTTTGAGCAGTCTGTGGAGCCTTGTGACGAATGTGTATCTGAGAACACAGAGGCAGATTGTTTGTCCATTGAACATCATTTGGAGCAAAGTTCAGAGGAACCATCTGAGTTTCCCATAACTCTCCATGAGACCGATGTCAGACTGTCCACAGATGAGGCTTCCTCAGATGTTGTCCTACCTAACCACTCAGAACCTAGCCCAGTCGACCCTCCTGAGTTTGACTTTGAGTATTTACCTGAGAGTGACCAGGCTGAGATGCTGGTCACAGATGAGGAGTTGGATGCATTTCTCCAGGCACATAGCGAGGCAGAAGAAGTCAATAGTGTTTCTTGTTTCAGCACGTCTAGAGATTTCCCCATACTTGAGTCTATTCCAGATGAACAGAGAACGGTTGTGGGTGAGGAGGTGGTGATTTGTAGTCAGGCAAACAGTGATATTCTTGAAGGTCTTGCATCCCCAGAAAGTGACAGAACAATGTTGGTGTCTGTGGACCAAAATCTAATAGATGGTGCTCAGTCAGACTGCTCTTCTAGTCCTTCTGGGGTGAACGGTCTGTCAACCAGCAACACATTCCAGTCCCAGCATAGCAGTAGCACTGAACATGGAGGTGCTCGGCCTAAAATGCTTAACTGTCAGACCTCCAGAACACCACCAGCAGAAGGGGAGCAACTTCAAAACACCACTGGTTCTACATCACTGCCAGGGGTATCTGAGATCAAGTCCACTTCGCCTACAATGTCCAGTCCAATAGAGGAGCCGTCTGATCTGAGTGAATGTAGCTTAATGCATAGTCCTCAGGACCATGACGGTTACTGTCCAGGCTATGATGAGCTGTCAGAACCTCCACCATATCCTGGAGAGGCCATCACTGGCAGTGTGCAGTGTGCTGAGTGGAAAAGGGAAGGGGAGGAGGAGCTGGGGATCAAGCAACCTGCATGGATGCCTGATGCAGAAGCACCAAACTGTATCAATTGTGTTCAGAAGTTTACATTCACCAGAAGGAGGCATCACTGTCGAGCATGTGGGAAGGTAATAGTTTCTTCCTTCGATGTTATATGAAAAACATTTCTATGGTATTAATTAAGTTGGTTGAGTGGAGATAACTACCTGGGAAGCCACTTTTAGAAATGGCTCAGAGAACAGATTAAGTCCTTGGCACCAAGGAAGCACTGTGCTGTGGAATCAGTTCTTTTTTCAATTCTCTTACATTCCTAGAGATGGAGAAAAAAAATCTATTTAAAGTTTTACTAAATTATAGAGGTTACATAGATATATTAGATGTTCTTGAGAACATTGCACATGGTTATTGCTTCCTCTTTTTTTTATTGTGGCAGGTATACTGTGGGCTATGCTGTAACAGAAAGTGCAAGTTGAAGTACCTTCAGAAAGAGGCTCGCGTGTGTGTCGTCTGTTTTGATTCAATACAACGTGGTAAGGATCTTGATTACAGATGCAAATACTCTAGTACTAGACCATTCTGTAGTAATAGTATTTTAATTTTTCTCAAGGGAAATTGATAACTGAGACTAAACATTATGTAAAGAAATTAGTTGTCATATTTGTCACATCACTATTTATATATCTTTATTGTGTATTAATAATCTTGTAAGACTGCAGAAATAAATGCTTTAAAGAGAGAGGGATGGAAAGATGGCAGAGATGGTAGGGGTGGGAGGGATGGGGAGGGGAGAGTTATAGTAGGACACTACCATTTGTCCTTGGATGTGTGGTGGAGCAATCACCTAACACAGTGGCCATGTGATGCTCACAGACTGTGTCTATATTAAGAAGAAGGAGGTGCTCTGTTTCTTGTAGCTGCGACATTCGCTTGTTTTTCTCGTCTCTCCTGCACACCAGCTACCTTTTGAGCCTCATAGCTCAAACCCTGTTTAAGCTAGCAGGCTAGCAGCAGACAGTAATTTCAGAGAATCTGTGACACAAGTAAGGAAAAGATGTGAGCAGTTACTTCACTATTCTGGATTGGACTTGAGTTGCACTTAAAAGGGTAAGGATGAGGTAAGCTATGACTGAGTTGAGTTTGTTATTTTAGATGCTTTAAACATATTTTAACAAAAACTATTTATAATATAATACATTAATAATAACATCCACCGTCTTGTCTTTTGTGGTTTGTTAGTATCTCTCTACCTTTTATAAGCAAATACGTGGTCTAGATTAGTGAATCTGCTGTGATACTTAATGTAATGTGGCCAAGTGCTGACTTTGCAATTTTAGGAGCTCAGGCCACTAATCATACAGGAAGCATTTGTCATTGATGTTTCCTTGTAATGTCACTACCTTTGTCAACCTTCATTCTTTAGCTACTGTACATATTTGCAAGTTATGTTTTAGTATAGTCTTTCAATTGTCAGTGTGCACTGCTGATGTTTTGGGGCAAATATCTAGCTCGGCTCTCTGTATTGATTGAAGCCAATGGTTTTGACAGTTGTTGTTGTCCTCTTGAGAGTAGTTGTCCGCACAGGGTCCTCTCATAGCCTACAAGGTGAGTTCACTGGGATGCAGTTAAAGAAGGGCTGTGTGCTACAGTCTCTAGTGCACTAGTCTCACACTAATGGCTTGAGGAGTACGTGAAACTGAAGCATAAAACACAAAATGTATGTCCCATGTATCCTGTGTTCCAGAAACCAGAAGTGCCTACTCCTTTTCAAACCTTTCTTAATGCATTCTTTGGCTATGTCTATGTAGTGATTTGACAAAAGTAAATCTGTGGATATAAAATTTTTGGCATGAATTTATTTATTTATTTTTTTAAACAGAAGCTTTGTAACATATACCATGGTTATTGTTAACAGCCCAAGCTCTGGAGCGGATGATGAGCCCTACCGGGCCCAGTCCAAACCCCAATGTCCCGTCTGAATACTGCAGTACAATCCCACCTCTGCAGCAGGCTCGCGCCGCAGGCACTTTGAACTCTCCTCCTCCTACCGTCATGGTGCCTGTGTCTGTTCTGAAGCACCCAACCAATGAAAGTAAGGCAATTTAAAATTACCCTTTCTGAAATATGCTGTGTTCATTTGTTCCTCACAAACTGACCTTTTTTCTCTGGTGGCAGGTTGTCCACGAGAGCAGAAGCGGGTGTGGTTTGCAGATGGCATTCTGCCTAATGGAGAATTTGCAGACACTACAAAACTATCCGTGACGGGCCGTAAAAGTGGAGAGTTTACGCCTGACCAAATAGTAGGCTCTTAAACACTATGACACTATGAAAATATTCTGTGTTCAAAATAATTGTATCAAACTAATTTCAGCCCAGCCCAGCTGACTCAGACACTGGAAGCAGTAGCCAGTCTACTGCTGAAACAACTGTCCCTACAGAAGTGGAGCGACCACAGCTCTCTGGTCCCTGGGATTTCACCTTGCTGTCTGCCATCAGTTCTTCTGTGAGAATGATCCCCAGTCTCCTGCCAGATAATGTAGATGAGCTGCCTCCTTTACTAATTACCACTGGAGAGACAGAAGTTGGAGGTATTTTTTCAGTGTATTGTTACTTCTCCCTTATGTGTTTAATCACATAACTTTCTACAGATATTCTTGTGGAGGAAGCTCCAGCCCCTTGTCAGATTCTGCATTTATTGGAGGAAGGAGGACCTCGCCCTTTAATGTTTGTGCTGAATGCAAACTTGTTGGTGAATGTCAAAATAGTAACTTGTAAGTCCACGCATTACGTACAACATGACAAAAATGTACTTGATGCTTTTTGTTTTTCTTTTTAGCCTACAGTTTCTATGATTTAACTTGGTTTTGTGTATGTTTTTCAGATGGTAATCGCCAATGCTGGTGCTTTGGCTCAACAGGGCTGCAGGCACTGGGACAGAAAGAGTTGGTATTTCTGTTGGAGTGTTTGCCAGAAGAAAAGATACTGCCACAAGATCTTTTTACCCTTTATCTCAACATTTATCAAGATGCACAAAAAGGTTTTTAGATCTTTTATCCCATTTATTCACAAGACTTTCCACTAACATAATATTTTCAAAACTAAATTGGGGTATCTTGTGTTCTAGGAGCTATTAGTTGTAATAATTTTAATGCTGCAGTGGAGGAAAAGTTGTAATGTACATTATATGTACAGCTATGCAACAATTAAAATAATTCAGTAGTTTTAGATCAGGGGTGTCCAAACTTTTTTCATCAAGGGCCACATTTCTAAACACAGACGAAGCAGAGGGCCGATCGAGGGCCATAGACTGATGCTCAATACAGTGAAAAATTAAAATTTTGCATGTTTAACAAGTTAGAATGAGCCATCAGACTTTATTCACGCTAAGATCCTTAAAACCACAAAAAACTTGCAGTAAAAAGCTCATTTTTAATTGATGCAAGATAATTTGGGCCAATTCACCTGGAAGTCTGAGGGCCAAGAAAAATTTGTGTGAGGGCCGCATTTGGCCCCCGGGCCATAGTTTGGACATGCCTGTTTTAGATAGTCCTTATTATATCTGAACCTTATGTGGTGCAATTGCAACAATAGACAAAGGAGTGAGGTTAAGTTAATTTGTTTTTTTTTTAATTGATAACATAACTACTGTTCACTTATATCTTCCAGGGAAGTTTATAGATGACTTGGATAACATTACGTTCACAAGCAGTTTTCTGGGCAGCAAGGACCATGCTGGGATGCTTTTCTTCTCTCACAGCTGTCAGCCTCTAGATGGGCTCAGTCTGCCTCCTGAGCCTTTCCTCTTTGGCCTGCTCATACAGAAACTAGAAGTTCCTTGGGCGAAAGTCTTTCCTCTGCGACTTCTTCTACGATTGGGCTCTGAATTTGGTGGTAGGTGGCTGTAGTTGATCATTGTTAAAGAAGGGGTATGCAATTTCAACTTTTTTGAGTGTTCTCCATTATAATCCTCATCAAAAAACATTCTTGAAGTGGTTTTATTTGTCATCCATGCATGCTTGTGTAACCTTGCAGTCTCTCAAAAATGGAATACAAAACTATAGACTACAACTTCGCAAACCTGATGTGAAGTGCAGTACTTTCATGCACGCCGATTGTGTTGTGAAAGCACTCTGAGGGGGGAAGGAGCAAAGGGAGGGGGAGACTCCAAGCTGAAATGAATTTAACATTTTAATATAGGCATGTCCAAACCTTTTTCACCAAGGGCTGCATATTGAAATAAGTGACTCATTTGATGCAGATTTGACTTAGCCTCCACATCTTAAATAAGGGTTGGATCATTATGTTAGGACATTAAATTGATTGTTATTAAAGTTATAATAGATTGTGATAAGATGATATTTTTCAATATTTGCAGTAAATATTACTACATTTTGTAATTTAGGCCAATTCAGCAGAGCCGCACTCGGACCCTGGGCCATAGTTTGGACACCTCTGATTTAATATTTTGTTTCTGACAAACATTGCATTTTCAAAACGATAAAAAGTAACATAGAGATCTAAGTATGGTATGTCTTAGCAATTACCCCACACTAATATATCCCTTTTAAGCATTGTGTTCCACTGTATGTGTTGTGTGTTGTTACTGTAAATACTTTTATTTTTTCAGCCTATCCCGCGCCCCTGTCAAGTGTGCGTTTTAGGGATACTGTGTACCGGGAAACAGGCCACACAATAATGAATTTACTGTCCGTAAGTAACAACTTATTTATGCATTAAACAAATGCATTGCTATGTACACACAGCAGTGTAATAAATGTGAATGTACGTATTAAACAATTTTCAAAACACACAGATTTGCTTTACAGTAATACATCTCATTTCATTACTCACTCATGGTAAGCTACTATTGTAGCCTCCGCTGCCCTCTGATGTAAGGTTTACTGCCTAACTGCACTACCAGCAATCACACAACATTGATTCCACCCAAATGCTGGTCTGTGGTCCAGTGCCCTATAACTAAGCTCCTGCTGTTGAATATGTGGATCCTTATCAGCAGGTCAAAAGTTTTTCTCAGTCTTGAATCTTTTGATCACAGGATCTTAGAAACTACCAGTACAGTCTGCCTGTGGTGGAGGGCTTGCGAATCCACATGGAGATGGGCCATAGTTATATTGACATCCCCAAAAGCAGTGTCAGTGAGGTAAGACATAAGCAGAAAGTCAATGCAACTTGATTTTAGGACATTGTCAGACTGTATATTGTAGTGCTACTTACACAAGCCTATTTTTTAGATGCTTAAAGTTGTAAATTCATCCAATGAACATGTGATCAGTGTTGGAGCAACGTTTAGCCCTGAGGCAGACTCTCACCTTGTGTGTTTTCAAAATGAGGAAGGAAACTATCAGACTCAAGCTAACAGCATGCCCGGAAAGACACGAACAGGTGACTGACGTGGCTCTATATTCAGTAAATTTTTTTGAGCTTTAAATTAAATTACTAAAATATTTTGCTCCCTGTAGTGACAGGGGCCAGTTTTGTGGTCTTTAATGGAGCACTAAAGCCTTCGTCAGGTTTTAAAGCAAAGTCCAGCATTGTAGAAGGTAAATGACGTTTGTCAGCAGGCATTGTATTGTTTCTCCTTAACTTATGCTTGCTCATGTGTGTCAGATGGACTGATGGTGCAGATCCCACCAGAGACCATGGAGTCCCTCCGCGTAGCCCTCAGAGAGCAAAGAGACTTTGACATACCTTGTGGCAAAAGCGATGGCACAGAGGTCAGAGAAACTGTCACTGTGCGCTGGATCAACTGGAGTGCACTTGTCAATAAGGGGTAGGGTACTCTAAAATTCTCAGGACCAAAGTAATGAGTACTAAGGCTAGGCTAGGCTAAGTAAGGACTAAGGACTGAATTACAAGGAGCAGTGCATCTAAACACCACAACCCACTGCTGAGTTTTAATCTGCTTATAGCATGGTCCCACAAATGAAAAAACATTTTCATTTTGAATCTTTCACAACTCATTTGATGTCTGTGGATGTTTGAGGCATTCGCTGTTTCTTTTTTTTTTTTTTTTTACTTTATTTGTGCTCCTACTCATAGAGCAGCACCATACAAGATTCCTAGTGGTGAGTACACCACCCGCATGAAATCCATAGAAATTTATGGAAACAAGCAGGTGGCAGACCCTCCACCAGAAAGGTTACAAGTCATGCTTGGTAGCGACAAGCCCCAGGTGACTAACAAAGGTGCACGTTCTTCAGGATTTTTCAGTGGTCTTTCACTAGTTCGTTGTTTACCTGTTGCTATGGTAATTAAAGCTCAGTAATCTTGGAAACATGTTTTTAAATGTATTTATTTAGTTATGAGTGTTTTTATTAAACTTAAAACATTGAAAAACATGCATTATTGTCAACTGGCTTGCCTCTGATCACACTTAATCCTGATTTTGTTTTTTGTTTTTTAGTAAAACAAGTGCAGTGGATGGGAAATCACTGGATGGAGTTCACAGTGTAAGAGTTCAGCAGGACTCAGAGTTTCAATCTGATGGGCGTTCTATTAGATGTACTGAGGTATGAGCAATTCATCTCCTAAATGCAGTTTAATTGTGCAGAAAAATGTCTGAATTTGAATATGTTCACAGGTTTTCTGCCAATTGAAGAGTTCTGACACCAGCCTTGTGTCTGTGCTGGCCTCATGCAGTGCTTTTCAGAAAGACATTGCTTTAGCCACATGTAGTGCCCTCACCCCACACCTCTCTGTGCTCATGTCAAGTGGTATTAACTCCCTGTCACTGCGAGTCTCTACACAGGCTGACATGGTAACTATTAAGACTTCCCCAAGCAAGCACAAAAACAGTAATTCAATATGGTCTGACATTTGTCTTTCCCTCAGGCTGAGTATCAGGCTGGTTCTCGAGGGCGGCTTCTCCCACAGCGTTACATGAATGAGCTAGATAGTGCTTTAATACCGGTCATACACGGAGGAAGTGCAAGTGTTCCCCAGACTGCTATAGACATGGAGTTTGTTTTCTTTATTACATACACCATCTGATGTGGCACAATGCATGACGAGCCTAAGATGGCTGGCATTTAAAATATAAACTATGATATAAACGATGTGGGACATACAGTTTGGATAAGGAACTGCTATAAGTCCTGCAGACACCAAAGCTGCTTATATTCAGGAAGCCAAATGCTAATCAAGAACACCCTTACCAAAAACATAAACTCTTGGAGGTGTTTATTTCTGCCTTCCAGCCTGGGGCCACTCAGTGAATGTTCCTGCAACACTTATGTGGATGTATTTATTCTTTATAGTTTTTGCTGATGATTTAAATTAAATCAAAGGACAGTCACAATTATACCAGGTCTGTATGATGGAGAGCTGTTATAACTTTTTTTCAGTCACTGACTATTTACACTTTCACTGTAATTGCATGTATGCATATGTGACTTTCATAATGATGTCAAATGACAGAGGTTTTCAGAATTATATAATTTGTTAATATATTTATCTTTGAAGAATTGAACTGATATCAGATGTTACGTCATCTTCCCAGAAATGTATTGAATTGTGTTAATGTCTCTGTTTTCATTAATGTTTAAAATCAACTGATGGCATTATGCAGTTTGATTTAAAATTTCTCAGAAAACTTCTGACTGGACTGGTTTTGTCCTTAATATGTATTCACTGTACCAGTTCCCCACTTTAGACCACACTTAAACGTAAGCATAAACTGTGCTCCTCCTTCTGAATGAATGTCTGAGCAGCTGTTTTGTCTACATCATACAAACCTGGTTGATGTGATTAACTACATTTTGTAAATGTACTTGTGACAACTGCTTCTCAAGCTTTTCTATTTGTCATCTTTTTTTCGGATGTTGTGCAAGAGCAGTTGATTATACATCTTGCATTTTGTCTTTCCTCTGTACACACTCCCATTGTACAGAAAATATACTTTATGCAAATGTGGCTCCACTACTACTCAGTTGTTTTTTTAATAGATGTTACTTTTTTGGAGTCCATGGTAAAAGTTTAATTAAACTGAATAATCACATATTTTTGATAGAAAGAAGGCAGTTAACTGTAGTTTTTGTGTTATACAGGAATGAAAAACATACTACCAGTAATCAGCTATGCTGCTTAATGTAATTAATCTATTTGAGCAAATGTGCACATGTTATGAAAACATAAATTGAGCCAGCATTTTTGACTTAATTAAATGACAAATCAATGTTCATTTGAACATTTTTGCTTCTTTTAACTTGCCAGTAGTAGTCAGGGGAGTAGCAGAGGGTGCTGGTATTTTGTTGTGGTGAGCTGCTGGCATTTTTATGTCCTTTTTATTAGCAGTTAATAGTCTTCAGTTATGTAAATCCACTATTCATGGACACCAGCTTTATTTTAAAGAACCCAGTGTATCTGATCAGTTTCTGTCTGAACTAAAAAATTAAAATATATTTATAAATTAATTGTGTTGTCTTGTTAGTTTTCTTTCTGTACATTATGTCAGATTCTGATGCAGTTTGAGTTCAGTGTGTTGCAAACTCTCTTTAAACTGTGAGGGAAAGTCCTCTCGAGTAAAGGGGTGTGTTTTGTTGTTTTACAAATGCTGACTCCAGTTGAGTTCATTCACTCTGATTAAGCGACCCAAGACAACACATACTTGACAGACAGCTCAAAGATGAGTGGACGAGTGGGAGACCTGAGCCCAAGGCAGAAGGAAACTCTATCTGAGGTTAGAGTGTGAAGATGGGTTAACTGGTTAGACATTTTTAATCAATTATAGCATGTGAATATTATTGTCTTGTGCTCAGTTTAGGGAGAGAATCCAGGACATCCTACCCCACCTGCCAGAACAAGATGACCACTACCTTCTGCGCTGGCTCAGAGGTAATCCGAAAGCACAAACAAAACATATCACAGTCACTGTTGGTGACAAAACACTTGTTTGAATAATTTAAAGACAAGTGAAATGTCAACACCACTGATTAATATAGTGATTTGTTGGGAAATATTTTTGAGGATGACCAAGACAAGAACCCCTTTTTCTTTTAAGTAGGCAACAATACTGGTTACCTGAAACTACTTGCATTTTACTGTCATGCGTAAAAAAGTCAATGAACTGGTTTGCTTGTGACAGAGTGTGTAGCCTCAAGTGCTTACTACAAATACCTTAGCTAGTACTTCAATTTTGTTTGCACTTCATTCATGGGAAAACTGGTGTTAATTTTTTTTTATTTTTTATGTTACTATTAATTTGTAATAAATAAAACAGGTGATACATGTTGATGTTATTGAGGTAACTTTCATACATATACAGTACTGTAAAAAAATCATTATAGGCTAAATTTAATCAAAATTAAGTGGTTAAAATGTGGCCTCACAAATCTTATCGCAGAGTAAATATTTGTAGAGTAAATATTTTGCATGAACTGTGGTTAAAGTGTACCTGTTTCCCCCACTAACCTTATTGTAACATTATATGCATAATTGTTCACGTTTATGTGAATATGGCTCTAATTGAATGCCTTGTATTTGTCTTCCTTTGGGGTTTTCAAGCAATAGAAACATGTTTGCTGTCATTTCCAGATATCTAGGGCACAGTTTATGTCTTTGAACAAATCAATAGTGCAATGGGGTTCAGTATTTGTTAACCTTGAACAGGCTTACATAAGACCAAAAGTCAAAAAAAGTATCTTATTAACAAAACAATGTTACTATCATAATTTACTTGTCATTCCTATGAGTGGAACCAACAAATGATAAAAGGATATTTATGAATCATTAATATTTACTTTTTTCCCCAGCCCGTAATTTTAGTATTCAGAAATCAGAAGCAATGATCAGAAAGGTAATGTAAAATTTTATTGTATTTTTCTGTTTTTGTATATAATAATTATGTATATGTTTCTCTCAGCAGCATTTGGAGTTCAGAAGACAAATGAAAGTAGATACCATTGTTGAAGACTTTAAACCTCCAGAGGTACATGTCCCGGACCGGTTGCCCCAGCAGCATTGAAGAGAGGGTCAAAGGCGGAAGATTTTCTCATAGGGACAATTACCATTAACCTTAGCAAAGACAAAAGGGCCCAATATTTCCTAGTCTAGTTATTTTTCATAGTTACTAACATTGCCTGTATGTGAGAGGTCACCAGTTTCTGCTTTTATTTGGCATTGCTTGTTTTCTTATAGTTTGACTGATGCATTGATTGATGTATTGATAATTGTTTGCTCTATCTCTTCTCAGGTTATTAAAATGTACGTGTCTGGAGGGATGTGTGGTTATGATCGAGACGGTAGCCCCATTTGGTATGATGTAATTGGCCCCCTAGATCCCAAAGGCCTTCTACTGTCAGCCACAAAGCAAGACTTTCTTAAGACTAAAATCCAACATACAGAAATACTTCGGAGGGAGTGCAAACGCCAGTCTCAAAGAGTATGAAAAATTACATTTACTTGAAAAAAAATGAATGATGGGATATGATATGATATTATAGTATATTGTGATGTGTGAGCTACTGTGTCCAAATAATGTCCCTTGTGGATCAGTAAAGTTTGTCTAAGTGTAAATCTAATTTAGATGTAAAATATTTAACATAGACAAAAATTAGCATATTATCTGTTTCTTTTAGCTGGGGAAACTCATTGAATCCATTACACTTATCCAAGACTGTGAAGGCCTGGGTTTGAAACATATGTGGAAGCCTGCCATTGATACATATGGAGAGGTTTGTCTCGGAGAATATATTTTATTTAACTAAATAACTTTTTAACAGCCATGGATCTCTATAGGTTCTCACAATGTTTGAAGACAACTATCCAGAAGGGCTAAAAAGGGTATATCTTATCAAAGGTAAATTTAATAGGTTGTCTATTTGAAATATTTCATTTTCAACTATTTAATGTTCAAATTTGAAACTATTTCATGTAGCTCCAGCCATCTTCCCAATGGCCTACAACTTAATAAAACATTTTCTTTGTGAGGAAACCCGACGTAAAATTGTCATTTTAGGAAGTAAGACCAATTTCACTCCTTCTATGAAATTTTAACTTTAAAAAAAGTGATAATTAAAGTCTGCTTAAATAGGTAACTGGAAAGAGGTGTTGAGAAAGAACATCGACCCTGATCAGCTTCCGGCAGTGTATGGAGGAAACTTAACAGATCCTGATGGTGATCCTCGCTGCAGAACAATGGTGAGAGAAATGTTAAAGATAAATAGGAAAAATACAGTTATATAATATTCATATATTTTGTTTGTTTACAGATAAATTATGGGGGCACTGTTCCCAAGTCATATTACATCCAGGACTCTGTGAAGGTTCAGTACGAAAATCATGTCACTATCAGCCGTGGTTCAGTGTTTCAGCTTGAATATGAGGTCACTACCCCCAACACACTTTTAAGGTAAAACCTTAGATATCGGCTCTGATAGTTCTCTTTATAGTTAATTATGTCTCAAATGGAATGTGCACTGTCACAATATAATGCAAAAAATAAATCACAAATATTTCCAAAATAATTTCATTGGTGATCCCTGGGCAGTGCTGAAGTAACAGCTGGTTTACAATGAGTTTGTATTAAAATGTGTATAATATTGTCAATAAAATGGAAAAATGTAAATGTCAATAAAGGAAGTGCAATCTCCAAAACAGACACATAACAAACTATGACAGCATTTACTAAGAGTATACCCAATATAATAATACAGTTTATCAAATTATCTTTAATCTGTTTGATATTTGTCTATTTTCACGGCAGATGGCAGTTTGCCAGTGATGGAGCAGATATTGGCTTTGGTGTCTATATGCGCACCAAAAAGGACGAGAGTCAAAATGTGACAGAGATGCTCCAGATCTTGCCCACTGAAAGGTATAATGCCCACCTGGTCCCAGAGGACAGCTGCCTGACCTGCTCTGAACCTGGAGTCTGTAAGTGACAGATAAAGCTAACAGCTGATTGTAATCAGACTGCATTACTAACACTTACTTTCACATATTTGCAGATGTGTTATGTTTTGACAACAGCTATAGCATTCTTCAGTCCAAAAAACTGAGCTACAAAGTGGAAGTTGTTCCTACGGCTGATTTGCAAACACTCAGTCAACACAGCAGAGGAGATATGAGACTGCAATAAGCATAATACAGAGGACACAAATGGCCCTTAGACAGCCTACATTAAGTATACTTCTTTTGCTGCAATTAAGAACATGGAAATACAGCAGGGTAACATCTGCTACACTGTTTGCATTGCCACATATGCCTAACACAGACTAACATAAATAATCTTTTTGAACTCAAATAAGCCTTATTCTTGCCAGTGTTGCCCATCCAGGTAGAGTAGGTTAGCCTATTTTATAATGCTAGAACATTACTTGTAACATTCTTGCAAATTTTATTTTGCCCACAAGATGGCACTGCTTGATGCTGAGGGTTACATAATTGCTGGTCATGTTGTAGTATCTCGATGTTCTGTTACTGCTCTCCAAGGTCAAAATTTAAGGTAAGCTTTCATTCCCAACAAACCTAATACAAACATTATTCGCCTAAACACTGCGTAGAAAAGAAAGAAAGACATATAATATTGACCTATTTTGTATTAGCCTATATAATAATTAAACTGTTGATGCTGCACCTTGTTTTTCACCTCTTATTTGTAAAAATTGCTGACTGCAGTGAAGAGCCGAGACTTGGACTCCGTGCCAAAGGGATGCAGGCATGGCGCAGGATGGAGAGGCGGGGCAAGGACAAGGATGCACGGATACCATGTGGCTTACATAACAGCAGCTGTTACCGGATAGGTTACTACAGATCTGCTGCTGCGCTCCAAGCCCCATCCGTCATAAATAGGTTCATGTAGAGAAAATTTAGTTTTCTTCGACTGGTTTTATCACACTGTCTTCCAAAAACATGTGAGCCCAATGGTTCTTATTTTATTATGTTCTTTCTTATTTTTTGCCACCTGTTTGCCTATGAATAAGAAAGTAAGCATAAGAGAATCTTTTATCGTCCCACAACTGGAACTTTTCAGTAGGCTGCTGCCACGCAAAAGTAGACAGACTGCAGGGACAGAAGACTGAAGATATTTCTTAGAATGGCAAGTAACAAAGCTATGATGACAAATTAGTCATCAAATAAGCAGTTATATCAGTTATAAATTACCTAATGTTACTTGTGTTATTTTATTTTATTTTTTTTGTAATTGTACTTTTATTAGTAGATGTTTATAGCTTATACAGAATGTATAATTCCTGTAATTATGTCATCAGGTTTTGTATAAAACACT
Organism: Boleophthalmus pectinirostris; assembly: GCF_026225935.1. Taxonomy (NCBI): domain Eukaryota; kingdom Metazoa; phylum Chordata; class Actinopteri; order Gobiiformes; family Gobiidae; genus Boleophthalmus; species Boleophthalmus pectinirostris. The sequence continues at coordinate 23,797,751 of NW_026571133.1, read as the reverse complement.
TACTTAAGATTGTATTAATAGCTAAGTAACTTTTTTTATGCATATTTATATAGATCGCAAATTTGGCAGTAGTTTCCCATTTGCAACTGAATATGAATTTTAAGTAGACTATTCTTTCCACAGCTGTGGTTATAACTGGTGATGTACAGTAAAGATTAGGAACAACAATAAAGTTATGTGACTTCAGTGAATCATAGTCATTCACATGCACAGTATTGCGCATGATCACACAAGTGAATGACACGTGTACGGAGCTACCAGTTTTCACACTGACAGCAGCAGGAAGGAAAGACCCGTGGAACCTCTTCTTCACACAGTGGGGGTGGATTGTTCACCAGATCAGTCTTTCACCCGTGGTCACTCATGGTCTACTGAGTTTAGCCAGATCCTTACTGTCCCCCACCTCCTGCACTGAGTGTAGAGAACAGCCCAGGATGATGCTGACTTTTGGATGACCTTGTGCAGCTTTTTTGATCATCTCCCTCTCTGTGGTGTTGATGTTCCAGCAGACCACAGAGTACAGGATGGCCATCATGTCATAGAAGGTCCTTATAGTTCCTCCACTCCAAAAGACCACAGTCTCCTCAGGTAGAGCCTGCTCTGGCTCTCCCTGTGTATTTGCGAGTCAAATTGTTTATTGTTCAATAACATAATAGTAAATGCATTACATTTTTATTACCATAGAAATACACTTGGCCCTGTGGTGCTACTGCTTGTCTCCAGGAAACAGATTAGATAGGCTTCTCTGTATAACTGTTGGAGTTGAGGGATTTTGTCCATTAAAAATATATTAGGCCTATGTTTTTACGTTAAAGCCAATGTAGTGCCCCCAAACAGAGTTAATGCAAATAAATAAATAAATAAATTTTAAAATTAAATATCTCAAAAAAATCCTGAGTCCTGAACAACAACCTCAGTCGTACAAATATTTGCTGACCAGAGTTGAGCTAGAGGAGGATAGCCGCTCCGTCCGGGTGTCGGTTATCACCATGGTGATAGCTGTGGCGGTCAGGGGGTGTGTGCGTGATGCGGCAGGGGCGGGGCCGCTGCTGGACATGAGTAAATGACGTCAGCTCGCAGGTCGCCAGGCAGTGAAACAAACATGGCGACAGAATGGAGCGGACAGCAGGGTTATGTTCTCACCGTCATCATTTTTCTGTGGAGTGTGATCGGTGGCCGGACAGAGACGGCTGTCAGCGGGAGTGGAGGTGGAAGCGGTGGGGGACAGGTGTTAGGCATGCGTCTAGAGAGAAGCGACAAGCCCGCCACCACCAATGACGACGGTGTCATCCAGGTGACTGAGGAGAGCTCGGTCCTGCTCCGGTTTTACGGGGTGCAGCTTCATTCTGGTACCTGGACACAAATTCGCTTTACAGAGTTGTCTGACAACAGAGAGGGGGATGCTGAAGATGATGAGGAGGAGGCAACGGCGGTGAGGGGTGGCAGTGGCATGATGCTGGGCATGGACAGGACTTGCACTGATTTTACTAAAGACATTACCGTAGGGACCTTTATGAACGTGAGTCGCAAAGGAACATCAGGCCTGCTTAGTATTAATATCAAGCCCCTTCGGAAGAGTGAACCGCACAAGTTTTATGCACTGTGCATCCTGAGCAATGATGGGAGCACGTGGGTGATGTTGGGAGGCAATGATTCCAAGGTGGTTGTTGTGGAGGAGAAAGGCTCCTTGCTGCCCATGTGGCTTCAGGTCATCCTCATATCTTGCCTACTGGTCCTCTCTGGGATGTTCAGTGGCTTGAACCTGGGATTGATGGCACTGGATCCCATGGAGCTTCGCATTGTCCAAAGCTGTGGTACAGATAAAGAGAAGAAATATGCCCGAAAGATTGAGCCCATTCGTAGCAAAGGGAACTATCTTCTCTGCTCCTTGCTGTTAGGAAATGTCTTGGTCAACACTACACTCACCATTCTTCTGGATGATCTCATAGGGTCAGGTTTGGGTGCTGTAGTTGCTTCCACTATTGGCATTGTCATATTTGGAGAAATTGTTCCTCAGGCCTTATGTTCTCGCCATGGACTGGCTGTGGGAGCAAACACTATCATGGTTACCAAATTTTTCATGTTGCTGACCTTTCCATTGTCCTATCCTGTGAGCAAGTTGCTGGACTTCTTGTTGGGCCAGGAAATTGGCACTGTGTACAACAGGGAAAAGCTTGTGGAGATGTTGAAAGTGACCGAGCCCTACAATGACCTGGTCAAAGAGGAACTCAACATGATCCAGGGAGCTTTGGAGCTGAGGACTAAAACTGTGGAGGATGTGATGACCCCTCTTGCAAACTGCTTCATGATTCAGTCCGATGCTGTTCTGGATTTCAACACAATGTCAGAGATCATGGAGAGTGGATATACTCGTATACCTGTCTATGATGACGAGAGGACTAACATTGTGGACATTCTGTATGTGAAAGACCTGGCTTTTGTTGATCCAGACGACTGCACAACCCTGAAGACCATCACAAAGTTCTACAACCACCCAGTGCACTTTGTGTTTCATGACACCAAACTGGATGCCATGTTGGAGGAGTTCAAAAAAGGTGTGTCTATCACTTTACATATTTAAAGCGGCTAATTTCTTTGCTTGTTTCCAGTCACACTGAAGGAGGGTGCTGCAGAGGGATCAGCTGCTGCTATTTTTCTGTGTGTGTGACATTTCCTGCCTAATGTTTCTTTCTCTAATGATCTGCAGTATTGACGAGTGGAATGTCCTAGCTATCATTAGCTCACATAACAGTCTGGACCCTGCACAGTTCAAGTAAAAATATCTACTTTATTTTGAGGCAATCTATTCATTGGCATGTATATTTTACTAATCGTTACTGTCAGACAAAAATAATGTTGGTTGTCTTTCCAGTCAATGAAAATTTGCATCATGTAAAGGATGCTTTAAAAGCAATATTTATAGGCAGCACCGGTGATCTTAGGTGTGTCTAGTATGAGGAACAGTTATAAATGGATATGTTTTATACCACTTTGATGTTCAAACCATACGCCGTTATGTTTTGCTATATTTTGCTGTGCAAACTGCTGCAGAAAACTGAGTGTGATCTTTAACCTTGCTGTGCATTATCCAAGAGGACAGGTCAATGGGGACATCCGTGTATTTTATTATGGGTTTGTCTACAGTAGGAGAAACCTGTAACTCACATGCTTGAACCATTTAAAGGTTGTACTGAATAATCTTAAATAATGATAATTGAGACCCCTCTTTTAAATACTGTGCAATGCCACTTAATCTCTTCTCTTCCATCTCTCTATCCTCTAACTCGTTATTTATTTTGGCCCGCCTGCTTTTCTTTCCAAAGCTCTTAGTCCAGTCTGAGCTATATTAAGGCAGCAGTGTGTCCTCCTGCAGCTAAATCCAATGACGGCTCTGACAAATCAAATGCGGAATGATGTTAACTGTCCAAATTGAGAACAAAGTTGTGAACACAAAAGAATTCAAGCTTTTCAAAAGTTTTGCATTTTTCTGACATTTGATTTGTGTTTTGAACTGTAGCTATAGCTGTAGTTAACAGAGATCTCTGTGCTCCCTAGGTAAATCCCACTTGGCCATTGTCCAGAAGGTCAACAATGAAGGGGAGGGCGATCCTTTCTATGAGGTGCTGGGATTGGTCACGTTAGAGGATGTAATTGAAGAGATAATCAAATCAGAGATCTTAGATGAGTCTGATCTTTACAGTGAGTCAGCCTTTCTTAATGCAGACCTCTATACATTATTGATATACACATTAAAACCTACCATGTCCTGATTGTACCTGCAGCCGACAACAGAAACAGGAAAAAAGTTGACCCCAATAAAAACAAGCGTGACTTTTCTGCCTTCAAACAAGAAGGTGATTGCAAAGTCAAAATCACACCTCAACTGATGTTGGCTGCACATCGTTTCCTGGCCACAGGTGAGCTTATCATTGCTACTACTGGGACTCACACTCCAACCACTTTTGCCACAGTGTTATTTTGTTGATGTATTTTTTTCTTTCCTAGCATTTGTTGAATCCTATCAGCCATCATGTAAAACATTAACTCTCAGTTTTTAAGGTGAAAGATAACAGAGGTGCAAGGGACAATATAAGACAAAAAATACAAATAGTCAAATAAAAACACACCAGGAAAAAAACATGACATTTTTAAAGCAGAACTACAAACATGTCGACACAGATGGGCATATGTAGGCTGCTGATGACTCTTATTTAGTAGTAGAAATGCAGACTGTTTTGTTTTTGAAGAAGCAAAGAGAAGCACTTCTGAGTTTATGTGCTGCTTTTTCCAACCAGCTTGAGGTTTTTGACCAATTCCTCAAAAGGTGCTTTGAGTTATCTACCCGAATTGAATTTATGGATTATTTGTTGATATAGAAAATGCTAATAATTAACATGAGCATGATAGGATATGTAATTTAACTTGCATTTTGTATTATTGTTTTTTTTGTAGAGGTGAGTCTGTTTGGCCCTTTTCAAATCACAGAGAAAGTTCTCTTGAGGATTTTGAGGCACCCAGATGTCATTGAGGAACTGAAGTTTAATGAGAGTGACAAAAGGTCATCAAAGCACTACCTCTACCAGAAGGGAAAACCTGTGGACTACTTCATACTCATTCTACAGGTGTGTAATTACAACTCTATGTTATGTCATGTAAGTGTACATTTAGTTTTTATTGAAGAATGGAATTATACATTTATACTAAGTATCTGTAAACACCCATAAACTGATATATGGAGACAAAGCAAGAGACAGGAGACTAAATATGATGGGGCAATGTGGTTACAAACATAGGCTTACCTAGGGTCACTGCATCAGTCTGCATAGAGTATTAGCACAGGTTAAACATGCTGACCTTCAAAGACAGGCTGGTATAACCACTATTTTCAGTAGTCACAGAATTTGATTTAATTTGATTATATATTAAAAAGTTAAAACTTAGGTTCATATTAAGCTAATATACACTTATATATATATATATATATATATATACACATACAATAAATAACATTACAGTATGCATGACCTTTCCATAGTAGATCCTCTTATATAAGGGAGAAGCACAGGGGCGAGTGGGATTTAAGGGTTAAGGAGGATGGAAAAGAAGCAAAGCAGAGGAGAGCTTAAGATCTGTTGAGAGTCAACTGTCTCCAGCATGACATATAGATTGTAAATTAAACAAGCATTCTCCTTCAAATCTACAGTCAGTTTTTGTTGCATTTACCCATAGCTCCATCTTAAACGAATGTGTATGTGTTTTCTATCTTTACCAGAAATGTGTGTCTGTACAGGAGGCCTTGTTGACACCTGAAGTGTGGATATAGTGACTGCAGTCACTCAGTTTGCAACTTGAGCAGTGGTGCTCCTGTTGCACTAAAACATATATGTCTGTGTGAGTTTGTTTTAGGAAACACTGGAGTAACGTTCTCATGACCTGCTCTTTGTGCTTGTCTGAGGTTTTAAATGTGAGAATAAGATCAGTGCGTGGTGGCAGTAAAAAGACACTGGCAGAATCTAATATTTATAAGATGTTTCTGTTACTTGCCATAGGAGTCGACTTGTGGATTTTGCAGTAGCGGCATTTAAAGTCACTCAAACACAATACAATGTACAGTGTGTCAAAGTATGTGTGTTCCTTTTATATTTCAGGGCCGTGTTGAAGTAGAAGCTGGAAATGAAAACATGAAGTTTGAAACAGGGCCCTTCTCTTACTATGGGGTAATGGCTCTGAGCACACCAGCCATGGGTGAGATACCTCGTACACATAACACATATTTAAACTAGAGCTCACATTTCACCAAACCAAACTATCTGGCACGTGTAGTAGATAATTTGCATAATCAACAATAATTTTAAAAATACATTGCCCATTGTCTTATCATAAACATTTAAAAGAAACTGTACTGGTCAAAAAGGAATGCTTTAAGTTAACTTAACTATTAATAATAACTGTCATTTAGACTTCACAGACTGGTGGAAGATGAAATTATTCAAATCAACATGTGCCAGCATTGTCTCCCCAAAATATATGGGAAACAATGGATATTGTATTATTTGCAAATGCATGATATTTTTGTTTTAAGTATTTGGACCACATCTCAGTTGCAATCACATTGTATAACTTTTTAATGGACTGAATCATCTGCATCATACTTCATGAAAGACTTGTCTGCAAAGACTGTATTACACTACTGACTCCTAGTGGTTAAGCATCATAAATACTTATTTTACAGAGGAAACTATGGTGTGTCCCCCAAGAGCAATTAATCAGTATAACAAATCATCCCTTTTAGCTTTTTCTATTATCACACAATATAAACACCTATATTAATGCCTAAATTATTATTTCAACAGAGGCAATTATTTAAATGTATGTATTGAAACACATTAACACATTAGTTAGTATTGAATACATTGATTTAAATAAGAATTGTTCTGTGCCTACATAGTTTCAGTAGTAACATGTCTGGAAACACTTATTTCCTGCTATGTTAATTTATTATTCAGTTTGTGTTTTCTCTGGAATGCGTGAACACATTTTGCTGCTTATTGTGTGCATGTCCAGTGCCAAATGTGCCAGGAGTGCAAATGTTAATTTAAATGTACATTTGTCAAACCTCGTGAGTGTACAGCTAAAACAATATATTAACACATTTTATTGTCATTTATCCTTACTGACAAACAAGAGGATGCATAATCATGTTATATTTGCAGCATTAAAGCACATTTTAATTGGTATTGAGTGACTAGAATCTCTTGGCCTGCAGTAGACATGTAATGACCAAAATTGGAAATAAATAAATAAACAAATTGTCTCTCTCTGTCCCTTCCCTCACCCTGTTTCTCAGCCGTTACCCCTCCTCCTTCTCCATCAGTGGCATCCCCCCCTCCACGACGCCTCTCTCTTAAGAGGTTTTCTGTATTTTCTCGTTTCCCAGGTAAACACCCGCATGGGCCCTAGCACTCAGGGAGAGGGCTCAGATTGTTTAATTATTCTCACCCTTTTCTCCACCATTGCCTTCAGAGCCCTTCTCCAGCAAGGAAGGAGTGAACTCACAATAAATTATAGGTTTAAAAAGTACCCTAACCTGTGCTGACCTTATTCATAGTGCGGTCAGCAGGTGGCGTAGTTGCACAGCTGAAACAATGACTAGTGTGGTACTTGTTTTGGTTTAAATTTTAGGGAAACTTGCTGGATGGGTAATGGAGCTGTCTCATTTGTGCCCTCTAATCTTATCACCACTGAGCCCTGGTCAGACTGTTCTTAATTCTATCTAAAATCTGACTGTAGAACTTTGTTTCCACTAAATGCCCTTAAAATGACATTGAACTTCAATTCTATGATCGTTACAGCATATTTATTTTTAACCCCATAAAAGACTGAAAAGGTTCAGTTTCAATGCATGTCTTTTCCACATTATTCACACAAATTAATTGACCACAGTCGTTAATCACAGCACATGATCTGCTTTGTAATTGCTGTGTTGAGTGTGATCAGTACATCCTCCATAATTTTGCTTTTATCACCTGTCTAATTTTTTTGTGATTATCTGATGTCTGCATATGTGGAGTGTGTGTGCTTTTGCATGAATTGCTCCTTATTTTTTCTGTCCTCTCTCTACATCTTAGAGTTCCGTTCCCCATCTCATGGAGGCAACCTGAACCGCTCAGCTTCTCTGAGTTGCACAGAGCGTGTTCCTGAAGTAGGGTTCTGTGAGTGGCAGCAACAGCCAGCTCCCGGGCACACCCTTTCAGTACATCCCAGACTTCTCTGTCCGGGCCCTCACCGATCTACAATATGTCAAGGTAACAATCCCTTTAAATGCAGGATTCAAAGGTTTAAGTATATAGTTGTATGTACAGTGATGAGAGAAGTCACAGATACAAGTGTAGATACTACATATAGTAGTACATACACTTACAGTACTCCAGCCGCAATAAAAAGTCTATGACTAAGTAAAAACCATTGTCCCTTTGCTGTTGTTTTGTTCAGATCACTCGTGCTCAGTATCAAAATGGCCTCTTGGCATCGAGATTGGACAGCACACCTCACTCTCCAGATGGCAGCCAAACTCGCCTGGACATCACTGCCTCCATGCCACCTGTGACACCTCCAGGGAGCCGCTCTCCATTGCCCCTGGCCACACCTCCGGTGAGGAGACCCTCCTCTAACACACAGCCCACTCCCCCGGGGGGGCGCATGGTCCCAAATCCTACAAGCTGTAACCGCAGGCCGAGCCAGTGTCTGCCACAGCCTGTGCCCCCTGCCAGTAACCACTCTCCCCTGTCCCAAACATGTCCCCCTAACCCACACACAGCTGTTACATCACCCCATTCCTCTATGGCCCAGCTAACTGCAGCTTCTCCTGCCTCTGGAAGCGGACCAGAGGAGACCACCAGTCTGCTAAGCGAGCAGAACTGTGTGGGGCCACTCAGGCCGAGCCACAGCATCAGCCATGCACACACAGAGAGCACCATATAAACCAGGCTCCATGGAGAGTCTCAACAACTACCTGTGCACACCTCCTCTTCCTAATTTTTGAACTTCTGTCATCAACAGAGACTTATGAACAAACAAAGGTTCGCCTTACCTTTCCTGCATGATCCCCTCTTATAATAATACAAATAGAGTAGAGAAGCACTGATCACTAATATAATCACCACATAAAATGTGCCTACTTAAAGCTTCGTCATTTCGAAATACATATTTTATTTATTTCTTCATCTTGATATGCTTGTTATTGAACCATATGTTTTAATGATTTTATCATTATCATTGTTTTTTTTAACCAAAGAACCCAGTGATGTGTACTTCTCTCTAGATTTTATTGTTATTTTATTTTTATTTGTTAGCTGACTCTGGTTATAGCTGAACAAGATGGATGGACATTTTTGTTGTTGTTGCGCTTTTATTTTTTGGGGTCAAAACCACTATTGTAATTTCAGCAAACTGAACTTTTAAGTAGGCACATTATCTTTTAGCATGTTCAGACTTGCACTAAATCTGTCTGGCATACAACGTTTACTGATGGGACCCAAGTTGTTATTTTTTTTCCAAGGTCATTTTCTCAGTGAGGGAAAATAAGGGAGGTTTGACGGTCTTGAATCTTTTGAATACCAGCAAACTGACTGTATCACTGTAATGAAAGGGGCTGTGTTCTCAGCCAAGAATCAACAATTGTTTTTTGTTTTTGTTTTTTTATTTACTTATTTTGTAGCTTATGTATTTTCCTGCAGTCCATTTGTTCCATTCATTACAACATTACATTTTAGAAGATTGTGGTAGCTTACAATAAGTACATGTGTGCCCTTGGGTGCACAACTAGACCAGCCGCAATAACACATTTTGAAGGGCAACATATTGCTACTGAAAATTACACGATAAATGTTACCTTTGAAGACTACTATGTCACTGATTAAAAAAATAAATAAAAAAGCAGGATAAACCCTAGTAAAGCAGAGTCTAAATATTTAACGTCATTAAAAAGACAAGACCGGCAAAAAATAAATGGTAGACTTAATTAATAAATGGTAATTTGTAATTTGTAAGTTCTACAGTTAAAATATTAATGTACTACAAAAAGTAAGAAAATGTTCCTCAACAGTGGAAAGAAAAAGATACACACGATGAATATGGAGCCCCATAAATCATTGTCCCCATCCCATTTATTGAACAAATTGGTAATTACCATGATGGGCCAAAGCAAATGTAGTTGCATAGACCTTTTTTCTGGTGAAACTGAATGGAAACTTATTACTGTATAAAAGATAGAAAAGTGTACTTCATTTCATATTTTATATATATTTTTTTTTTTAGGTTTTATGTTTAAAATGTTTTCAGATGTTTTTAATTTCTAATTATGTTTATTTATTTAAATTATTTATTGTTTGTTTTACCATTTTTACATATGCTTTAAATTTTAATGGTTAAATGCTTCCAGTCGAAGTCTAAAATTATTAATTTCTCATTGTGAACTGAGTAAGATACAAAGCTAGCTTTGAACACAGTTGTCAAGAAATGTTTGCTTTAATTGGAACTTTATCACTGTGAATCCAAATAGTGAGTGAAGGATTTTTGTTTTTAAAGCAATTGTATAAACCACAGCTGGGAGGCAGTAAATAATTCAAACAAGTTTATAAATAATTTATAGTTATATAATAGTTTTCACTTACTTTGGATTTTGGATAGACAAATTTGATTTGAATCTTTTAGCCTCAAAATCAACAAAACAAGCCCTCACATTTATACATTAAGCTGAGACACAGAACAGGAATAGTTTAACAGAGATTATTTATTAAGCCCCGGGCCTGTAGTTTGGTTAAGGATTAGCTCTTTAACATTAGATGGACATTATGATACTCGCAGCACAAAAGGAAAGCCAATATTCCAGAGTTCATATGTCTTCTCCAAGAATGGGCAATTCACATACATGTATTAGCATGAAATGGTGTGTATTTCTGGTCAGAGATGGAGTATTTACAGCTGCTCTCTTTATTGTCTAGTATAAAGTTGACCTCATAATGATATAAGCTGCCAGTGAGCCACCTGTTTCCTTTTACTTGTTTAAAATTGCCCCCTAAATGAGTTGACCTATAAGAGATTATTTGGATGAAATATTTTTATTTCAGGAGAGAAAACAACTATTGTGTATCTAGCTATTCTTGATGTCCATAGTTTGAGCCTTAGAGAGAAAAATATGTTTATGAAATGGTTAAGTGCAGATCAAAGCTGGACACCAAATTCCTCCTTTATTCAAGCACAATATTGCACCACTTTATTTGTTCACTTAACAATCCCATAACAACTGCTATGGGAGTATTTAAGTAATAAAAAGGTAGATATTTATTTTAAAAGATTATTTAAACCAGTGAAGATGAGCACTTTGTTCAAAGGTTTTCTGTTCTTAAGTCAGTATAAAAGTAAACTGCATGTAGGTGCAAATGCTTAGTTAGCCTTAAACTCGAAAAGAATATTTGACCTGCCTGTGGGTCATTAGGTCTCATGTAGCAATCTGGTTTCCATTGAAGCCACTGGTTGGCTGTGAGAATACCACTGTGAAAATCATTGTTCTTCATATAAACATTGTATTTATGTATTTATGACATTGTTTTTGTTCTTGGTTTGCACTTCAAGGTGTAGTTCTTTGAAATGGGCTTCCATGTATGACACATTTTTGTGTTATATGTTCATGTGAATATTTTGTTCAAAATGATGGGCCTTTGAGTTGCTCAACAAACTTCTGCAAATGACAGATATAATGACAGATCTGAAGATTGTGTTATGTTGTTTTACAAAGGCATTTCATAGCAATAAATATTGCACAGAGTGGATCTCTGAATATGGTGTCTGTGAACCTTTGTCATGATATCCGAAGGGTATTATACTACTAGATGCTCTTCACACAGATTTGAGGCTGCTATCTTCCTGTTTTCCTTTACCATCCTGGACCCCCTTTTACACTGTCCTCCTACACTTCCTACAGATGGCTCACTGCTTTCTTTGTCGACATGACTTTTATCATAGCTCGTCCTACGCTGCCTTCAGATATTGAAATTCCTCTGGGTTTCACTCCTGGTGTTCTGTGCTAAGCTGTTTTTATTATGTAGAGCTTTTGTATTATGGGACTGAAGTGGGGGAGCAGAGCTTATCAGCAACTCATGTCATGTTGTTTTTAGCTTTCCACAGTGTGATGATTAGACCTGATTGAAGGTTAAATATTTTCTGCTGTACTGTTCCCATGCTCCTTAGCTTTTCCATTCTGTATCTATTTACTGAACTGTTTGAGTTTTTTTTTTTTTTTTTTTTTAGGATTTCAGAGTCAAGGGCAGTAGAACAAGAGGACCGATTCAATTGTTTGGTTTAAATCTATACAGATTTAGATTTTCTATTATGCATAGTTTGTGGTTGGAGAAAAAAAAAAAAAAAACTTAACTAAATACTAAAACTAAGTACCCTATTAGTTGTTTTTTTTTTTTTTTTTTTTTTTACTTATAGTGATAGTGTTTTTACTTTTACTTTTATATTATACCAATCGCACTATTCAGGCAATCAAAAAAATTAAAAGATATTTTTTGTTAACTCAAAAGAGATGAATTAGCAGATGGATAGCTTGTTTTGTAATCATAGACAAAAATGAGCGTGAGAGCGTCTTGCTGTAGTATGGATATCATTGGCTAAAAGCAAGCAAACTCTTGACGAAATTGTAAAGGGGTGGGACGGAAAAACTAAAGACCCAAAATGTAAGATCAAGCTATGCAACATTACTATTGTACAGATCCAACATGGCGGCGGTAGCGTGCAGTTTCCTTTAACCCTGCTGGTTCTGCCCCCAGGAGGCGGGGCCGCTGCGGGGTACAGTCACATGATTCACGCAGAGACAAACTGACCAATTCCAATATGGTGGCCAGCTTGGCAGGTCTACGGTTCCTGTTGATGATATTGTTGTTTTACGGGATCAGGTTGGGTGCCTGCGACCTAGACACCCCGCTGATAGTGGGCCTGCGACTCGAAGATCCCGAAGCGTTAGTGTGCATGAAAGAGCGAATCATTTCGGCCCCTCATGGATCTACCTTCAAGTTGCGTCTATTTGGGACCAACCTGAATGTGAGCTGGCCGTGGTTGTCGTTCGCTGGGGGGGCTGCATTGGCCGCGGGAGATGCGCCTGACCCGTGCGAGAAGGAATCAAACAGACAAGAGTCCTCTTTCCGGGTGAGTGGAAAGTTTGAGCGTGATGAGGAGCACAGCGGTGTTATAACGGTGCAGGTACACAAGACCAGCGTATCAGATGGAGCATTGACCAGTGGCCAGACTTACCACCACCTCTGTGTCCTGAGCGGCGGGATTTGGGCATCTGCCGGCCGAGACAGGCTGCGGGTACAAACTCACTGCTCTCCACCAGATTACATCCCTCCCTGGGCACTGGCGGTGCTGGTGGTACTGATGCTCCTCCTCTGCGCGGTACTCAGGACTCTGCACTTCAGTCTACTTTGGCTAGATCCCGTTGAGCTGTATGTTCTGCACAGCTGTGGGTCCGAAGAGGAGAAACGGACCGCCAAGCGCCTGGAGCCTGTCAGAAGAAGGGGAAACTTTATGGTAGGTTTGATGAATAGTACAATAATTATCAAGTTTTAAAAAACTCACATTTTAAAATGGTTAACAGTGTTTTTTTCTATGGCAGACGTGCTCCTTGCTGTTTCTGTGTGCTCTTGGGTGTTCGGTGCTGTCTGTGCTCCTTTACCGAGCACTGTCCTCAACGGTCTCTGCAGTTTTCACCAGTGGCTTCCTTGTCTTTTTCATTGTTGAATTGGTGCCTCATATTTTATGCTCTGGTTACGGATTCCAGTTAGCCCCTGCTCTCACCTGGCTGGCCCAGGTATCAATGGTGCTTACCTGCCCCCTGTCTTGTCCCCTGGGGCTCATCTTGGACCTAGCTCTGAGGAGAGACATCAGCACCTGCGGGATCAGGGAGAAGGTCATGGAGATGGTGCGGACAAATGTCAATGACCCTTATAGGTGAGCCCTTCCATTTATTATCACACAAATGTCCACAACTAAAACGTTGTGTCTCTGCAGTGAGTTTGTGAAAGAGGAGTTTAGTCGTGGGACACTGCGCACTAAAACAGTGGAGGACATCCTGACTCCTCTAAAAGACTGCTTCATGCTTCCCAGTTCAGCTGTGCTGGACTTTTCCACCATGTCTGAGATAATGCAGTGTGGTTACACCCGTGTACCTATATATGAGGAGGAGAGGTAACTGTATGACTTTATGTGTACAAGTGATATTATTGTAACATAGCTATATATTGTAAAGGTTTGGACCACACTGAGAATATGCTACCACTACAGATGCATTTTAGATAATAATGCTATTATAACCAAGTAGCGGTTATACTGTATTTTAGGTCCAACATTGTGGAAATACTTTATGTGAAAGACTTGGCTCTAGTGGACCCAGATGACTGCACACCCATGACGACAATTACCAAGTTCTACAATCATCCACTACACTTTGTCTTCAATGACACTAAACTGGATGCCATGCTGGAGGAATTCAAGAAAGGTATGGCAACATTTTCAATCTGATATGTAAATAAAATCCTTGAAATATTTTGGATTTTAATTTTACATTTTATAATATTTTTTATTTTCATGCGGTTTTATTTTAGGCAACTCCCACATGGCCATTGTCCAGAAGGTCAACAATGAAGGGGAGGGTGATCCTTTCTATGAGGTGCTGGGATTGGTCACTTTAGAGGATGTAATTGAAGAGATCATCAAATCAGAGATCTTAGATGAGTCTGATGGTTATTGTGAGTTTTTCTCTTGAAAAACAACATAGAATTAATTAAAAATAGCTTTGCTTACAATCATCTGTGATCTATAGTGGACAGAAAGGTAAAACGCCCACTTGCCCCGCTGGAAATTCCACTAGAGCCACGGAGCGCTCACGAAGAATTCTCTCTCTTTAAGCCCCCTGAAGGGGAACCCAAGATCCGAACTTCTCCACAGCTACTGCTGGCTACTCACCGCTTCCTATCCAGAGGTACTGATATTTTTATTTGTCTGGAAATCTGTCAAAAGCATATATTCTAGTTTTTCTATATTTTTGAACCTTGGGGATTTTTTTTTTTTACAGCTGTAGTTAAAGCTCAGTGTAAATAAAGCCAGAAGTGTAAATAACAATTGCAGTATAATGGTATACTTAATACTTACTGCTGGAGCACTAATGGTGCATTTGTTATTATCTCCTTTGATGTGTGATGCAGAAGTAGAGCACTTCAGCCCAGCTCGTGTATCAGAGAAGGTCTTGTTTCACCTCCTTCGCCATCCCAGTGTCAACCAAGAAGTGCACTTTGACCCCAGCAATCGACTCAGCCCAAGCCACTATCTGTACACAAGAAACCATCCTGTGGATTACTTCATCCTACTACTACAGGTGAGTGTGTAGTGTGTGCCAAGCCCTCTGCTGCTTTGCATTCTAGGAATGGTCATCATACCATATGATTCTTCCTTTATATCATTTTCAAGGGCCGAGTAGAAGTAGAGATTGGCAAAGAAGGGTTGAAGTTTGAAAATGGTGCATTTACTTACTATGGCGTGTCTGCTCTCACATTGCCATCTTCTGGTAAGATGGAAAAATGCAATCCAAAAATCAATACAACTTAAAATGTTTTTTTTTTATGTGTCTGAACTGAAAGTGAATGTGTGCATTGTACTTGACAGTGCATCAATCTCCAGTCTCAACACAGCGTCAGTCTCCCAGGGATCCCTTTGAGCCAGGAGATGCCACAAGTCCTTCTAGCTATTGTCCAGACTATACTGTTCGAGCACTGACAGACCTACAACTCATACGGGTATTTCTCCTTTTCTTGTGTTCTAATTTTTTCTTCCAATTCAAAATAACCATAGTATAATAATATGAGTTGCCATGTTTGACTTATTTTTGGTTTATTGGTAAATTGTGTTTTAGGTTACTCGTCTACAGTATCTAAATGCTCTCATGGCATCCCGTGTTGGTCAGAGTCCAGACCCACCAGAGATTAAGATTCTCCCCAACAGTCAAACCAAGTTGCTCAATGACAGAAACACCACACAAGGTAGCTTTGCTCCAAACGCCGTCTGACCCCTGGGTCTGTTAACTCTGTGTGTGTCTCTTGGAACACTAAAACTGTTTTCAAGGTTTCTTACATCTTTGTACTACTTTTACAATGTACTATCCTGTTTGCCTTCAGATCAACTAAAAATATCTTCTTTTCTCTTTTCTTCCTTCCACGCGTCCCTCCCTGTCTCTTCATTTCTGGCCTGTCTAGAATTTTCTGTAAATTTTTCATTCTTTGATACTCTTGACAACTACTGATAGTATTTTTGCATGATACTGATGCTTGCCTTTGGCATGATTGACACAGACTGTATCCATACAAATAAACATACTCAAGTTGGAACATATTTATAATACACAACCTTAAGAGCCAGACACTATTTAATTGTCAGCGCATTTATTTGTTTTGTTCGTTTATGTAAAATGTAAAGTGTAGAACTGTGTAACCTTAATTTATTTTTTAATTATTATTATTTATTTTTTAAGACCACTGTTCCCATTTTGCATATTCCCTGAAATCCTCTTCTTCCTCTAGTTAACTCTTCTTTTTACGAATGCATCCATGGTGTCTACTGTAGTCTTCTTCTTTGGTGGTAGTTTCTCCATATACAGCTAATAGCAAGTGTTGATACTCAGGATTCTCAGGTGATGAAACATGTCTGCAGATTATTTTCTTCCATTCACTTTATCATTAAAAGAAAAGTGTTAATTTTGGAGATCTCTAGTGCACATAACCAACTACTATTTGGATAATTTAAATATAGATTCCACATAAAATCTCAAAAGTTATTTTACATCAACTTACTGCAAACCAAAGAATCTACTGTTAAGATGGTACAAGAAAATAAGAACTTAAATTGGATAGTTGGTGCATGATATTTTTTAAATTTGCATTTTTGAACACACTATCTGTATAAGCAGCGAAACCTGTCCTACCCAATCTGATATTTCTGATGTGTCGACTTGTCATGTCCTCAGTAAATGTCTATTATTGTATTCGATTCCTCTCTTGAAATCCCTCTGTAATTCCCTTTTACACTGTCCTCATATTGGTTGGTTGTTTCCCACAGGCAGCAGTAAAGCCCAGGAGAGCTCCACAGAAGAGGAGGCAGTTGGGTAGTGTCTCTGTTAAGACCAACCAGTAATTGTTTAAATGTTTTGCTGTATAACTGGAACATTTTGGACAAGATTGGAGTGAGACGGTTTAAATTGTGTTCAACTGCATTTACTCTCCACTCCATTGCTTCTCCATTATGTGTTAAGTTGTTTCATCCTCTTTGGGAAGTATGTGTATAACTGAGTATTAATACAAGTTATAATTTTAAGTTGATTGTGCCTTTCTAACAAGTTGAGCCCTATTTCTGTACTGAACTTTTCTTCAACATTCCTCATTGCCAAAGTTGTGTGTTTTGATGGTCTGCCTTTCCTTTTAGACCTCAAACTACATGTGTCATGTAAGCATATTTGCACATAAACTTTGTGCACTGTGCCATTGTGTAAGCTGGAAGGTACGTCCCTATTTAATATCTTTCATCTCACAGAGCTGACTGATTAAGCCGTGCCATGCACAAAAATATATATTTTATCAGTGAACATGTATAGCTACTGGTAGTTTGAGGTCAAGGTTACCATTTTCTATCAAATATATACATTATACACTCACTATTGGTAGTAGATGCATTATTTGCCAACTAATAATTTCATAAAAATGATTGGACAATAGACAATTAAAAATTTAAAAAATAATAATTTATCATAATAATAAATAAAAAGTCACTTTGAATTTTGGTTTAAATCAAAAACAAACATGCCAACCAACGCTCATGATAGCCCTTAATATTCTCCTTGTACATGTTTTCATGCAGTTTTCTATTCTTTTGTGATGGGAACCAGCATTTTTCTGTCACATAGTAATTGCCATTACAGAACATAAGTTTGTTATCAACTTTTTTTTTTTTTTGAAGAAAAGCTTTTGTAGTCATTGGCTGTGCCTTTTGGGCATGGCAGAACATTTGCTTATGTATTACTGCCTATTTTGATTTATTTAATGCCTTATACAAGCTATCATTTTCTTTTATTTGTCTGATGTAAAAATTTGTTATAATAATAATTTTATTAAAGTATGCTGTTTCTTTGCTGGTTTTCAAAAATACTGAATGTATACATTGTCATGATGAGAGACAGAGGAGATGTGACCATTACTGCTAGTTCAGTGTTCTGTTTTATGTTGTACTTTTATTAATCTGAATTTTATACAGTGTGTTCTAGATTTCTCATGTTCAAGTGACACTTGTTAAGTGGTTCAAACAATTTGTTTGAATTAAAGTTGCCAATTTTGGGTGCATTGACAACACTAACTGCATTTCTTAGAGAAATAAATCAGTTTTGCTCTTACAGCAAGTCTATATTGTGATTTCTATATTTTGTAAACACTGAAGCCTGTTAAAATCATATATTGAGTAATGTGCCTAACCTTCAAGGGAGACTTGTCCTCACTCACTCTCTCCTGCACAGGAATGTTTGCACATCTGATGAGGAAGTGCTTTTGCCTAAACAAGTTTGCACACATTAAAGATGAATTTTGATTGTAAGTGTTGTGAATATTAAAGACCTCTGATGGAGAGAGTTACAGAGGGTGGGAGGGTGAATGAGTAAACCTTGAATTATTCTATAGATTTTTATTTTTGAATGATGTGATTAATTACATAGCTGTTCAAGTAGGCATTTTTTCAATGCAACCTGCAACTGTGCATTGAAAGGGTAACGTGCTCATGCTATAACTTGGGCAGGCTATTGTTGTGCAATGTATTCATCCCTTCCAAGCAGCAAGACTACTTCATAGATACTGCTATTTGAATAGATCCATGATACATACACAAACAAGAAGTGTACTGTAGATGTTATTTAGGTGCATTGTAATAGAGCCATCTATTGGTGTGCTAGAGGCACTGCTTGAGATGTAAAGTCAGAGGTATGTATTACAGGTAGATAATCCAGGCTCCGGTATAGAATGCCTGGTGGTTTTAGGCAAAGTAGTTTTGTATTACCTACTTTGGTTAGGCACTGTATAGAATGCCAAGTCAGGCAAATTTTTACTGTTGATTGTTGTTTTTATTTATTTAAAGCTTCTTTTGGCTTTCTTTTTAAGGCCTTCATTTTGATGGTTGGCAATAGTTTTTTTTGGTTATAATTATTTGTATCTTGGACACTATCTAATGGTTATATACCATGGATAAAATGAATCTAATCTAATCCATACTAAAAAAGCTGTGAAATAATAATAATAAATCTACCAGAAAATAAAATGGGCAGCAACAACTGGTGAGACATAATAGAAAATAAGGTAGAGCAAGCTGATTTAACAATGGCTGCAAACACTTTGTTTTCATTTTGCCAATGAGAGTACTGATAGTTTTTACTTTGCCTGTAACATACATATTACTAAAATGTACAGAGTAACCAAAGCTTTTACTTGAGTAGTGATGCTACTTCACACTAATTATTGCCCTATTTGGCTACAAGTAAAAGCTCATGGTGTTAGAAAATTACTCATGAGAAGCTATTTATTTGTAAGTAAATAACTGATTTATTACCTACTTCTAAACTGGATTAATTTATATTGAATAATCTATGAACATTTAAATATATGAACATTTATCTTTTTATTATGTTTTTATTTTAATATCTCACTGTCCAACGCTGTGATGATGGTGAAAAGGAAGCAGAAAGAACACATCTGTGCACAACAAGGTGGGTTTCCTTCTTCTTAGGAACATTACCTTGACTTACATTCATTTCCTGTAGACCGATGCTAACCTTAAAAAAGACATATGGCACACATTTTTTCTGGTATTTAATATTAAACTCTAGCATGCATATATTATAAGATAACATTTTGTTCATTGTTGATCTAAAATTGCTTAAAGATTATATTGACTCTTGTGAGATTTTAACCATGTAAAAATGTTGCAACCTCATCAAAATACATACCTTGAATTCTGTTTTGGATCATTCATTTTTAAGTAATCATTATTAGTCTGTTTATGTCTCCAAAGCTCAAATGCTCTGTTCCAGCCTGGGATGTCATGAAGCAGCAGTTTTCAGTTTAACAGCTTCTTTTTACATTTTCTTCAGTAGAGTTTGTCAGTTACAGAGTCAAAATTATCCAAATGATTCTAATGAAGGTGTATGGAGTTTAAAATACAGTTGGGCACTTCCTATATTACCACATGACATTGCAAGGTGCAACAGTGTGAGAGAACACAGCAAAAATATGCAGAGTTTGTGTGTTAAACATGCACAAATGAAACAAAACACAACTCCAGGTATGTTCTTCGTGAGTAAACATTATAACATAGATCATAAAATAGCATAATATGGGCCCTTTAATAATAGAAAAATAAATTCATGAATTCACTGAATTCCTGAATCTGAAACTGACTGGCTCTGCCTGAACAAAATGTAATTTCGTTGTAGTAAGCAGTTTTCATTTACGCATTTTTATTGTTGAAAAACGTGTACGTTATATTTATGAACAATACATGAGTCCGACTTTTAAAAATAAGTACAGAGAAATGGGCGGAGATAGTGGTTCGATGAAAATAGATATTTTCTAAACACTCAAACCTTGAATTTAGCACAATACAGGATAAATCAAAACACCGCACTGGAGAATCTAATGATGAGTGAATGCTGATATGTGATGATAAACAGCTCATAAAAGTCCATTTTACATAATGTGTTCCCTTTAACCAAAATGGTCTCAGAGGGGTTGCTCAAATTGCAAACACAAATTTGACAACATGACTTTTTTATGATTGAAGGTCGTTTAATTATGGTCGATGTTAGACCTGCGTATTTTCATCACCCTGAGGAAACAGGACTTTGTTATAATTTCTGGTGAACTTTTGAAGGGAAAATTCAAATGTAGCAGGGCAGGACAGCTACAGGGGCAGAGGACACTCCAAATTGCATCCAGGAGGATTTTGAGGGCTGATCTGGAGGTAAGACTATTGAGAAAATATATATGCTTCTCTGGCCTAGAATGTAGTCATTGTTAAAACATGCTTGTGGTGTTTTATTTGAAATTAGGGTTAATGTAAGGCTTGTTTCCATGAAAAATAAAAAAAAGTTAGCATCGCTGCCCTACAAGAGTGTGACAGCTGTACTAAGATTTGAATATGCTGCTTCCAGAGTCATCTACAAACAGGGTGGGTGAGAGCTCTGGGTATGACTGAATGATATATGAATGAATCTAATAGTTGATGTTAGTTAGTTGTTTTTTGGCACCATTCTGAAAGTGAGATTATCAGTTAATAAAAACACTAAAAAGAAAGAAAAATCTCTGTACCTTTCAGAAAAAGGAAGATGTTTGAGAACCAACAAAACAGACCACACATGAACAAAGTTAGTAAACCAATTAAAATTACTGTAACTGAATTATATTTTTTCAACATATATTTCCTAGTGAAACAGGAAGTATATGTTGAGGTGTTTGTACAGGGTGATGTGGCAGAAGGAGGACTTTTACCAGATGCCCTACCTGTTGCTGCGTTTTGAGGAAAAAAACAACACATGGTGATTTTTGTTTCTGCAGGTACAACTCTACTGTTCACTGTGATTCTGTTGGTCCATTATTGTATTAGAGAGTAATAAGTGCTTTAAGTATATTTAAATGTGTACTACACAGACTAGATCATCATAATGTAATCATGTGTTATTCCTTTGTCCACAGGCAGAGACCAGAGCTTCTTCACTGATAAGTCCTCACACTGTCCAGCTCCAAACTGGGTGTCACTGTACCTGTGATCTCTGTTTGTTTGATTCTGTTTAAGACAGAACTGTAGAAAACTAAGGACTGTTTTGAATTATTTTACTTTAAAATCATTTAAGGACATTTGACACTGCATATTATATGATCATAACATAGCAAACTGGCACATTTTCATAGGGTAACAAAAATGTGCGTATTCGGCATGATTTGATCACATTTCATCAACATGAAAAAGTTACGTTTATGTTTTCAGAAAAAAAATACATGTAGAGGGGATCGAATAAGTTTCAAAGCCTAAATGTAATTTTATTGCACGCAACCGAGTTTCATATTTTTTAAGCAAATCCAGCGACCTTTTTTCAGTGCATAATTACAGCCTACTTACCTAACCTTAAACTAAACCCTATAACTTTAACCTATTTTTACTCATATCTGAACTTTACATCATCATGGGGACAGGACAAGTTTAGGCAAGTATGTTATGATAAATACCCAAGTTACCTGCACTGTGGTTGTGATTTTCAACCTGGAAATTTCAACCTCAAAACACAAATGGGACCGACGGAGAAAGGTTTGAATTTCCCTTTTGGGGTTTTCAGCGTTCATGTGCACATGCGCAGGAACTTTCCAACCAACGGGACGTCATTGCGAAAACTGATCAAGAGTGCCGTTTCTGAGAGATGCGCGCACTCTGGCTCCAGCAACGCGCAACTTCTGAAGTAACTGCGATGGAAGACTTTGACTTGTCTCAAGCTTTGGACATGTGAGTACAGATATTATCAGTATATTATAGTATATAACAGGGATCTCCAACCAGTAGCTTTCTACCCCCTTCCAAGTAGCTCGCCAAGGGATTACGGAATTATACCATTGTGCTGAATAACAAAAACGGTGTTAATTACATGCCTATTGCCATTATAAATGTATAATTTCGACCTTTGTGCACTCATAAGTGGACAATGGTTTATGTTTTGTAGGCATCTAACTGCACCCAAAGACTTGTTCTCTTTCTTATAATTGTCTCAATTTCTTGCGACCCCTAAAATTTGTAGTTCTCTGGCATTTTAGTTTTGTAAAAGTAGCTCACCGAAGGGAAAAGGTTGGAGACCACTGGTATATAATAATAATTATTATTATTATATATAATATATATAATATTTTACAGAGATTCTGTTGAACAGCTACCAAATTCTTACAGCTGCAGTGAAGATGACAGAGAGGTAGGTAATTGTATGATTCCAAAGTTATCATTAATGTGTTTTGTAAATATGAAATGTAAGAAAGTAAAGATATAAAATGTGCAGTGGTTGTTATCGTGTAGAGCAAGCTGTTCACAGTTCTTTTCCTCACTTTGTAAAACACAGGATATGAATTTCCCCTTTGACATGGATCTTGTTATCACGTACAATCGCAAAAGCTTTCAACGTGTGGCCAACCTGGTGGTGGTCATAAACAAAATGAAGAAACCTCTGACCGGACTTGGCCAAGAGTTGAGTGACCAACAACTGTGCAATGCAGTTCTTGAGAATCTAATAGAAGGTTTGTACTATGCTACTTAATACATTTCAATAGCCTACTCACTTACAAATACATACCCTTTCCCTTAGACACAACAGTAGAAATGTTGGAATCACGTAGAAAAAAAGGAAAGTTTCAGCGTGCCAACAGTGGGCATTCTTGTACTCTGTGTGATGAAGCACAGAAAGATGTCATCCACAACTCAGAAATGTTAAGACTCCACGCTATAACCCTGAAAGGAGGAAATCATGAAAAGAAAGGTGAATGACCACAACAATGCACAATAATACTGCTGCTACACATTTACACACTGAATTACACATTAATTTTTATAGCGCATGCTAGGAATTTTGTATTTTATGAATCTCTCTACATTGCGTTGCATTTGTATTTGTATTTATATTTCTGATACCTCTGTATTTAAATTTCTAGTGATATTTCAGATGACCAGATACACTGAATGCTCATCTGCAAAACAATCAGTTATATTATCTATCAAAAACAGCAACCTGTACCTAACATGCTCAATGCAAGGTGAGATTGCTGTTTTGAATTTGGTGGTGAGTATACAATCATTATCACATAACAATAGATGTGAAAGTGGTGTAAAGATGTAAAATACAATCATTGTGTGTGTTTTGTAGGAATGTTCAGAGGCAGAACTGCAAAAATTCAATGGTGGCCAAAACATGGATCACTTCCTGTTTTACAAAACCATCACTTCAGTGTCACTGACAAAGTTTGAGTCTGTTAACTGCAAGGGTTGGTTCATCAGCACATCTTCAGAGGATGAGAACCAGCCTGTGGAGATGTGCCAAATGGACAATGCAGCCAGATATACCTGCTTCAACATCAGCAGTTCAAACAAATGAGAGTGAGTGGAGCTAGGAAGAACCAATAAGAGGGTGACCACCTTTAATCTTGGTTGTCCTGTATGGCCAAATAGGCCCCTGTCCCTCATAATATTCATAGAAAGAAAAATCAGATAAGACTTTTTTTTTTCCTCACAAATGACTGGACCAAATTCTGGACCAAAGATGTACATTTTTTATTATGTACTTTAACTTCTTGGGTTGTATTTATCTTGTTGACATATTTTGGCTGCTAGCTGCAAGCCATCTTCAGAACTGTCACCGGTATTGGTGGTGACATGCCATATAACAGCTGTTGTTATAAGTATGTGTGGTCAGCCTGATTGACCTGGCAGGTCACACAGACTGACCATGCCGGTTAAAGATTGTCTGGGTTGTAAATATTGGCACCTATTGCTATTACAGTTTCTCAGTACATTACGATTGATAATAAAATCATGTATTGCAGTTATCAGTAGCTTAAATTTCCAGAGTCAGTCTCTCCATTTTCAATTTGAGGTGGTCACTGGTCGCTTTAGTTACAACGCTTAAACTACGACTTACCACTAGATGGGGCTAGAGCACAAAGACCTAGACAGCGTTGGTAATTAGTACAATAGTTGGTAGTTGGTAAAATAGTTAAAAAGACACAACTTGTCATGGGTCAGACGGTCTAGTCTAAAATGTGATGCTAACTATAAACATATATTTTTACAAACGCATGCACACGCGTTACAGTTGTTATTAGTAAAAGCTATATTTGATTTGAACATCTCGTATCTGGGAGACACAGCTACAGTTCCTTCAAGATACACATTCTAATTTAACAATTGTTCTTTATATTTTTTATGACTGAACATTAACACTACAGAAGTTTAGGTATTCATGATTTGTCAAATTACATACAGGGGTAAATATATTTCTGTTCTGGAATATTCAGGAGCTGTAAACCTCCCTAATAAAAACTGTAATAAAAACTGTACAAAATTTTCAAACTCAGTCCTGTATATTATTGCTGTGATGCATGTACTTTTTGAATACTATAAAGCATGCAATTATTGTTGATTTAGGAAAAATGTTGTGTACATGCAGACTGGTCTGCAGTAATGACCTGAAAAGCAATGATTTGTGCATGTGAGACATTGTTTGAGTGTGTTCCCTCTTCCATGCACATTCCGAGCACATGGCAACAGAAGCTAAATATAGCCCCACAGCCTGGCTTCAATGCGGGATCATGCTTCCTCACTCAACCAGGATCCCTCTGCTCCACTTCCTACTACTAACATGTGTTCCTCTGCTCTTAGGCATAGCTCCCGGAGCATGTTTTTATTTTTTGTAGCAGCAGAGCAGTGTCAAACATGGTTGTATTTTACTAGTAGTTTCCTCCATGCGTACAGTAAATCAGTACTAGTTGAATGTGATATGCAGTGAGCATGTTGCATAATCCTGGATGAGTTTGTATACATGGCTCATTGGCTGTGTCACTGACACAGTTCAGTGACTGCAGTGATGAGGGTGACTAGGGACAGACATTCACATGTAGCTTAAGATAATGAAGAAGTCTAAAGGTAAAGGTAAACATGAATGCTGAGATAATTGGTTTGGTGATAAATCACAAAATGCCATTAAAACATTGAAGTGGCCTCTTTTTCAAACAAGAACAAAATTAACTGAAGTTTGATTTAAGCTTAGTTTAAAAATATCCATAGCCTGTCCATCATCAAATGATTTGAATTCCCAGTCATTGAAATATGAAAATATTGTATATTTCATTGGACCTACTAGTTACAAATTCTAATTGCAGCCAATTAAATGAACATCTATAAAGACTGGGCAATTAATGGAATTTGAATCCAACCTGAGATCTAGTTTTATTAAATCACAATGACATGCTTTGTTTTTCAACCAAAAGGTCTACAGTCAATCCTGTGTCTGTAAAACATGTGTTTTGGAGCAGAGTTCAGAAATTGGTCTGTTATTTATGTTAAATGGAACTGATGTTTAATGTTACAGATTAAATATATGTTTGGTTTGTGCTAATGAAATAAATACTGAAAGCCATTTGAATTTGTTTTTGAAAAGAAAAAATCCTCAGTTAACATGCCTTGTGTATAACTTCAAAATCTTGTAGAGTATTAAATATTAATGCCAAATATATTTATTGTACTCATGTTCATACAATGTTTTAGTGGTGTGGTATAGCAGACTTCTGCAGCCCAAGCTCATGTGTCATGTGTGAACATAACTCAGCACAATCACTCTGTTGTACCCACTGCCATGAGCTCCTAATGGCACAGCTGACTCCTTAACCTGGAATGTGCATCTGCAGAGGCCTCCCACATTAAAATAGCCCACATGCCCCGTCAGCACACGCTCACTGCGAACACATGGGTGACCGGCAGCTGCTAACTCCCAATGTGCTGAACTGTGTGTGAAGGGTCTCAAAGAAACCACACTGTTAGGGAGAAAGATCCAGCAAGAAGAAAGTCTTGCTACAAACTCGAACTGGAGTCACAAATATGTTTTAAGAAATTATTCTTATTTATTTTTTTTTCATCTTGAAGTTCTTTTACACAATACATTTTCTTATAAGTATTTCAAAATATCTTTTCGGTAATATCTTTAATATAAGTAGATTTTCATTTCAATATAGAGTTCTCTTTTGAAAAAAGGAAAAACAAACAAAAAACAAAACAAAACATGAGTTTCTTTGTTTCTTGCTGGGGTCTGCACAATGTGCAGATAAGAGTGGCCGTCTGCATTGACCACAACAGGGTGCTGAATGGGAATGGAACTCAGTATTGGACCCCTAAGTGTCATGTGGGACAGCACTAACGTATACACAGTCCCATCGCTCTGGGACTGTGAACCTGTGAAACACACCAGGTAACACACTGCTCCTACAGATTATGCAGCATGTTCAAGATTTCCCAAATATTGCTCAGATTTTTATATTTAATATTAAACCCTGCTGATTCCTATAACAGCTTTGACTGCTTAAGTCAAATCTTAAATTTTGTCCCCAAGCCCCTTTATTTGGGCTTACAGATAATCTCCTCTACAACTTCACCCAAAATTTTGGGTAATCTGCTGCAAAAACCAATGTCCTGACAGCTGCCCATCTGCTGACATGCCAATGCAAACGCCCAGCCAAAAACAAAGGCTTTCCTTACATTCCTCTTATAGGTACAATTAACTGACTTGCAAGTCCCCACATATTATTATCCTCTGAAGAGAGATGAACCAAACAGAAATACAATTTATGCCAATTCTCTATTAGAAAACATAACATAAAGACAGCCTCTTTAATGTGTAAAACTAGGTTGTAAATAGGAAAGTATACTTTTTTCTTATAAACTTGCTGGTTTTAGTGGGTTCTCTCTCCTCTTAATAATATAAAGTATAAGTCACTCTGTTTTCAGCCAAAAATTAAAAATTAAATCCACGTTTTCACTTCCAAATTCACACAACCAACCCAACCTGAACCTACACACGTCAGGATATACATCAAAATCCATGTACAACATATTTTTTTTCTGTCAAGATACTTTAGTAGGCTAATACAGCACGATCGTCATGCACATTATCTGTATCTTCTTTACCACATCTGTCAACTTTCACTGGTCAGTCGTCGTCCACATCGTCCGCCTCAGACTCGTCTCTTCTCTCGTACATTTTATCCCTTTGCCTCTCCTGGATCTCCTTCATCTCCTCGGCGTACCGGCTGAACGCGCCCCCAAATTTGCTCCATGCCTTAAACGGGATGGTGATAGAGTTCCTGTAGCTCGGCTTCACCTCACTCACTCGCAGGAACACCCCATATTTGTTGGCGCCGACGTCGAAAAAGAAGCGCTTAGAGTCAACCATGATGGATGTGCCCTCGGGTAGCTCCCCGTATGCTCCTGCAGCAGTGCCAGAGGTCAGCTCTTCGTCGTCCCCGCCATAATCATCTATGAGTTTAGCTAGGGCGTCCCTAAACTCTATGAGCCCCTGGGCCGGAAGCGCGATGGTCTGTCCGGAAAGCATACCGCCCACAGGGCCCCCAACTCCAAAGCCTGGCCCACGATTCACGGTCTGCCGGATGCGCAGGAACCTCCCTCGCTGGTTCTCCTTCAGGTCCAGGTAGTACTTGCGATTTTCACGTACGAGAAACTCACTCTTAAGCGCTCGCCTCGGTCCGCCGTCTTCACCCACACTGGCTTGAGCTATCTGCTCCGGACTGCTAGGTCCAAGCTGTGCGTAATGCTCGATGAAATCCCCGAGATAGTCCCGAAACTCGGCTGCAACTGACAGCGACAGAGTCAGGCGACTTTTGGAGCCCCCGGCCCCAACCTCGGCGATTTTTATAAACCTGCCTTTGCTGTTTTGCTTAACATCCAGGTAAAAGCGTTTGTTTTGGATGTCAAGTCGCTTGGACGCCAGCTCCTGGGTTTCCTGGTCCCTCTGAAAGTGTTGGAAGCCTCCACCTCCGCCACTACTCCCACCGCGCTCACTCCCGCTGTCTCCATCCGCCATCTTCGACTCCACCATCGGCTTCTGCCCCGCTCCTGCGTAGCTGCTTTCTGCGCGACACTGCCCTCAGCGCGCTCCTTTCACGCATGTCGAAGAGGCGCCTGGGGAAGAAATTTGATAGGCCTGTCTGCCTGTCAATAATCAGGGTTCCCACGGTTAAAACTTTTTGATTGGCTTCTGAATAGGGAAAACTCCGCCCATTTTGCTGTCAACTACAGTTTTCACCAGCAGGGCGGCATCATGAGCCGGCATCGGCATCTACACATGGAATCCATACATCTCCATGATGCATGTAAAGAACTGCGCTTTTTACCCTGACCTGCCAACAGATGGCGTCATTGGCACACACGTACAGTAGGCTAAATCGTATGGGCAGCAGGATAACAGGAGCAATTAACAAACTTGGCGGTGGACGGTAACTTTAAATACACACGTTACTCAGTCGTACTTTTTTAAAGCTGATTGTTGTATCTGTTAAGTGAATCACCTATAATTCAAGCCATGTAGCCTAATTGTAATTATTGCTACATTCAAAATGGCTGAATAGCCAACATAGCCAACATTACCTTTTTTAATTATTATTATTATTATTATTATTATTATTATTATTATTATTATTATTATTTTATTTATTTATCAATGCTGGCAATACAAGATACACTGTGTCAACAGTGCAAATTTATGACTCAGTATGTACTTTAAAAACAAACAAACAATAACAATAAAATAAATAAAATAAAACAACAATAAAACAATAAAATAAATACACACAATAAAATAAATACACACAATACAATGTTAATACAACAAAGTACAATGCAAGAGGTCTTATGCATCTGACTGCATAAAATAATTTATTATAATGACTTGTTTAGATTTAATGTGATGTAAGGATCTCTTAAATTGGAAAAAATCATGATGAGATATATTGAACAAGGGTTTTATATTTGAGAATGTGCATTTATGAATAAATTGTTTGGCTAGTAATAAACAAGAATTATAGAACAGCTCCTTTTTGTTGTCTTGCAAAATTACTACATATTTTATATCTTTATAAGTTACATTAGGTAAATCTGTATCATATTCCACCATCCACATTTGGAATGAGTCCCAAAACGTTCTAATATGGCTACAATGAAAGAACAAATGTTCAACAGTTTCTATTTCACTGTTACAAAATGCGCAGTTATTGGTCCCTATATAAAACGTTTTTTCAAGAATTCATTACAGAGGTAAATATTAAAAATTTTGAAGTGAGTTTCTTTGGCTTTAGGGGAGATTGGAAATGAGAGATAATTTGTTCTAATTTTTAAAATGATATTAACTGGAAAGTCTTTAAGTATACAAATTCTTTTTAATGGGAGAGGACACAATTTGGTAGTAATAAAGTTTCTTATTATTTTATTTGAGCAGTTTTTGTCTTTAAATTCAAATTCATCTATGGTGAGTAAAGGGAATTTTGGTGTAATTTTATCATACCTCAACATGCCACTAACTAGATTTAACAATTGTAATGGGATAGCTTTGATGATTGTATTATATTGCCATTTTGAGCGTTGTAAATCATATTTCTTCATGAGATTTTCATGGTTCATAAGGTTCCCATTAGAATCTGTTAAATGTGAAATGGACCAAATCCCCTTTCTCACCCAGTCCTCATAATAAATAGATTTTCTTTTGGAAAGAATACATCTGTTGTTCCAGATAGGTACATTATGTGGAGTGAAATTGTGTGTGTATGCCATTTCCCAATTTAAAAGGACCTGTTGGTGGAATGTTGATAATTTGAGTGGTAATTTAATGGTAGAGAAGTCACAGATGAGCAGATACTCAATGCCACCACAGTCTAAGAAAATTTTGGCAGGGATATGAAACCAGAACTTGTCTATATTATTTATAAAGTTTTGCAACCATTTTAAATTTAGCATTCCATTTATAGGTTCAAAATCAATTACATTTAGACCACCATCACTTTTTGAGATTGCAATTTACAAGTTAATTCTGTAACTGTTTAAATAGACCTATATGAATTCAAGACCAATGTTGTAAGGCCCATTTGATTTGCCCAAGGATGTAAAAATAAATACATAAATAAATAAACAAACAAACTATACATTCAGTTCAATTTATTTGCTTGTAGGATGCAAGACACATGGTGTTTTTGAAGTGCGCTAACTTCCAGAAAATCACAGTGAAGCACCTAGACTAAATATTAATGATCTTGTCAAAATAAATGAACTGATAAACAAATAATTTGTTTCAAAACAAGCATATCTGTTAGACTTGAGTGGAAATGCATTAACATTTTTAATGATAATTTTTGAATTTATATAGTGCCTTTCAAGACAACCGAACTGCTTTACAGTGCATCATTCATTCACTCTATACTGGCAGTAAATTATAACCACAGCTGCCCTAGGACAGATTGACAGATGCCAGACTGCCAATCTGCGTCACCATCGACACTCCTCCACATCACTTTCATCCTAGGCAATGCGGGTGAAGTATCTTACTCTAACCTGAGGACACATCAATGTTTTTTGCTACCGTCGCCTCACTGCAGCACCTGATTTTACTGGTCTCTCAACCAGACTTCCTTAACTTCTGAAATTTGATGAGGTGTTGACAATCATTGACATTCCACCAAATTAATTAGAAAATAGATAGAAAATTATGAACAAAGTGCACATTAGAAATTGCAATGATAATTTTATTTAAGCAATATAGTGGCTGAAAAAAATATCAAATAATTCAATTTTAAATAGACCAAAACTATACATTTGATACATATGGAGTGGCCTGGAACCACATTCTTATCATCTTATTATTAAACTTAAACAGTCTTTACCCTGCTAGGATATATGCATTATATATGTAAATATAGTCAGTAGTATGGGGAGTATGAGGGGTATGACCCCATAACTGGTGCCGCAGAAGAGGGAAGCATGACTGACGGCAGGCTGCTGTACTGGTACATCCCGGCATTGAGAGCAGGAGTGTACTGTAGACCCTGTGGCTGGACATAGGGGCCAACAGTGAGAGAACTGTCCTGTCCAGCTGAATGAAATCTTGGATAAGGAGATGCTCTGTAGGACTGCAGCTCAGGATAATGCATGAAATGAGGTGCCACATTTGCCTGGCAAGCATGAGCCAGGGCATCCTGCACTGTCCTCTTCAGCTTCATTCTCCTGTTCTGGAACCAGTTGCGAATCTGGACATAGCAATGTATTATTAGCAAAAGAAGTTAGATATAGGCAATACTGACACCGTGTATATTTTTAAAACTAATTTTTGCTTGCACATATACATTTATATAAGTATAAGTATGCCTTATTTGACACCAGTCTTTTGCAATTTTTTGCTACTAATTTAGAATTTATTACTGCCATTTATATATTTTTTTGTTTTTGTTATTATAATATGTAATATAATATGTGAGCTACTGTGTCCAAGTAATTTTCCTTGTGGATCAATAAAGTTAGTCTAAATCTAAGTTTAAGTCTATGTATACTCTTAATCTTCATCTTTACCTGTTTGTCGGAGAGGTTGAGCTTCTTGCAGAGCTCAGCCTTGTTTTGTGTTCCTAGGTATGCATTCCTCTTGAATGCCTGCTCTAAACTATTGATTTGCTCTGCTGTGAAGGCTGTACGAGGTCGCCTTCCTGATGGAGGAGAAGGTGGAATGGTGGAGGTTGCATTTTCAGGCGATGTTGGGGAATGTGAATGTCCCTCTTCACTCTCATACCCAGAAGTCTCCTCTTCAGCCCCACTGCTGAACTCTGCTCCATTTTCTAAAGAAAGAGGTACTCTTAGATTACACACAACAACAGACTGAACTCACACAATTCTTCATTAGGAAACTTACCCGAAGCACTGTGGGAGGTTTGATGCTGAGGACTGGGTAACATAAAGGGACTGCAATGTTCAAGATCAGAGCTGCTTTCCTGTTCTCCCTTTTCTGCTCTCTGTCTGCAGTAGAATCCAGGCAGGCTTTCTGAGTTTGTTCCACAAGTAGTGGGTTCATTGGCCAGTCGGGGACCTGATACAGACTCTGTACTGGTTGACTGGCTGCTTTGGGCCATCCATTCAATAGAAAAAATTCCCTTCATGTTTATAAACCCAGTTGAGAAAAGGTAATGTCCCAAGTCCAAACAATGGTGAGGCATAAGCTTCTAGTGAGTTATGAGAGCTGGTCAGTATTTATAGGGGAGGGCCCTCCTCATGTCAGAGCCCCTCAGCCTGAGATCAAAGCTTGCATCCTCCCATTGCTCCCACCCTCCGTTTTCACAACTAGAGTAATTAAGATCGTCTCATTCAGTCTCTATGAGGCTGTTACACCGTGGCTCCAGTGAGTCTGGGAGACCCCCTTTAGTCCTGTCCTCTTTTCCTGCTTTCTAGAGACACACCTTGATCCCGCTGTCTGCCTCCCCAATCACATCCACTTGAAAAACTGTGTTTGTTTAATAGGCCCTCCATCTAATTTTTATGATTCAGGTGACCCATGTAACAGCCCCATGTGATTGCCTTTGTCACTGCATTTATCACTAAACAGATATTGCTCAGTTTTGATTAGACTCATTTTCAGCTTTCACAGCATTCATGCACTAGGTCAATGAGGTTGAATGACACTCAAAGGATGAGCGTCCTTGCATAACATGTGGCAGGCCTAGGCCCATGAACAGCAAAGGTCCTGTATTAAAGGGCTGTTCAGATCTCGGCAGGCTATTCCCATAACACGCAAACCCAACCCAAAGGCGCTCAAATTAGTGTTTGGGCTTAAATCATGTTGAAGTGTAGCTGCATTTGTCACATTTGAGCAGATATCTTACCCTCATGGCTTGTAGACGCCTACAGTCAGCGGCAGCGACTTTCAAATCGGGCGCCTTTACTCACGAGACGACGTAAAGAGGTTTTCTGTCTCGTGTTGGTCGTATTGCTATCAAAGCGCAGAAAGGCTTTGAAGTGCCTCTGTCCCTAATGAGCTATTAGCACCCGCCCGTGTTGCCCGCCGTGCGCACAGACAGACGAGCGTCTGCAGCCGTGCAGTTCACCGAGTGCCCTCATTATCTTATCAATGACGACGTTTCACCAGTGATCTGATTAATTCTGTAAGCCTAGAATATGACCACTGGTTCAATGCAACATTTGCACACAAAACAGAGCTATCGTTTGCCGCTCCTGAGACGAAGCTTTGTGCAACAGTAGTTATTTCACACTCATCTCCCTAAAACAAATCAGCCTAATCCCATAATCCGCCATTAGGATCACTGTTCAAGAACTGAGGCGCCCTAAAAGGACCGACTGGTACAAGTCCAGTAGCCATATTCGTTTAGGGTACTTAGAACACTAACTTCTAAGTTATTTTTTGGTCAAGATTTAGGATTGTTAATGTAAGACAAATTATATGATGATGAACCGCCCTTTACAATTAGCCTACAAAAGAAAGGTTCAGCAGACATGAAGCTTTATAAATGATAATGGTAGGTAGGCTACTCTTTTATTGCAATCAACCAATCAGGGAATTTGCTGTTGGCCTGTTTACAATTGGAATTGAAGTATAAACTTAAAAAGAAGTATTTCCTATTTCCTTTTTGGTATTATAAAGTACAAATTGACTCTGGTATGGGAGTGTTTTCAAAAATCAAATCTGTTTTTGTGCAATAAAATAATATCTCATCTACTCACATCCACCCAATGCTATTTTTATGGACAATATCTGTAGATCACTTTTTGCCAATAGAGTTATCCTTAGGTGGAGGCTATCTATCCCCTTTCTATATTGAGTCAAATGTAGGTACACCAGTCTTCAATCTTTCTGTCCATTCTATTAAGGTCAACACGCAGAGTATTATATTAAGGCCTTTAATGTAAAAAATTAATTTAAAAAAGCTTGAAAGATTGAAAAGGAGTTTGAAAAATCTTTACCAGAATACACTTACTCAAAATTAGTATTCAGAATACGTATTCTCTGTACTTGTATTCAGTTATTTCCCCATCACTTGTGATACTTCTTCTCTCAGAGACACTTCACTCACTAAAACAGTATCACTCAAGGCTCAGGTAGACAGAGGAGAAACAAAGAAAATACCCACACAGTTTATGCAACTGCCTCCTGAATACAATCATGGTTGTGTCATTGTTATCAATTGTGACACTAACAATAATATTCATTATATTATTGTACAATACAGTTAATACAGCTGGGGTCACAGACTAGTGCACTCTTTAGGCCATGGGTCCTACCTCAGATTATTTGAGAGGGATAATAATCCAAACATAATTCCTCTTCATTCAATGTTTGGTTTGGTGACCCAGTAGAAAGGACTTTGGGTAAGTATTATGGGTCAATATCTGTTGACACTTTACTTGTTGTTTATACATCTCCATCAGATGAAAGTAACTGAGCAAATACAAACACTACGGTATCACAATAAACTGCTATGCTCATCCTCCAATGCCGTCAGAGCAGTCCGAGGCTGTTACTGTCTGTGGCCCTCTGTCTCCTGCTGAGTGGTTGTACTCAGAGCCTTTCATGTCTAATGGGCCTGTTTGCTACTCTGTTATGGAAACAAACACATCTCTGCCCCTCAAGCTGCACCAGGGAGAAGTAACCAGTCGTGGGGAGACAGGCAGACATGCCAGGACACAAGACTAGAGTTACTTTCCCCTCCTTTTATTCTCGAAAACAGTCTGACATTTGAACTCGAGTTTGAAACTTTGTCACACAAGTGCTGTCAAAATATTCTACATCATTTGCTGGTTGAATGTGCAGGAACTTAATGAAATTAATGTGGCTTTGAGTTTTTAACTTAACAGTACCTGAATGGGAACTCTAATGAAGGTGCAGGTGACACCCAATAATCATTGAACTAAATAGCAGCAGTCTCCAGTGGTTGCCCGCCCTGTCTGTAACACAGTCAGTTAAGGCCTCTTCCCCTCTGCTATTGATCCCTATCAACCTCATCAAAGGCACCCTGGGCTTTGATGGGGCCAGTGGGACTGGTCCTGGCGGAGCAGACGCCCCTCAACACATGGGCAAGAGGGAAAATGCCTCTGAAAAACTTACATGGGGAATATTGATATTTGGGATGAAGGCATTCGTGAGGATTCACACCCAACGGTCTGGACTGCTCAGACACTTCTGGTGACCAGTACCTTTTAAGCAATAGACTCAAAGTTAAATGTCTTTCCTGCTTATGGAATTAAATGATTGAGGCTGGATGTTACAGATGTATTACTATGTGATTTTAAACATGCATGATTATTTTAAAAGGAAATTGAATATGAGCAAAATGCAAACAGTTTTACAATATAAATTTATTCTCTGCATAACACATTTATACATAACAGATAACGGATAAAAATGAGTTTGCTACATCTTTGAGTAACATACTTTCTTAAACTGTGCATGATCAGTTTGCAAGGTTTGCATGTGAGAGGAGTCAGAGGTGTGAGTGCTGATGCTGCCTTTGATGTTACACTAGTATTTAGAACTTAATAAGGCTGTTAGTGAGAGGTGTGGAAGTGTCTCTGAGTCGGCACTCCCGGAGTCCCACACACACGTGAAGTGTCTCAGCTCTTACTGCAGCAAAGTAGACTCAAAATGTCTGCATGAGATACAATTGCTGCAGCTACAGAAAAAAATGGAGCACAGATGTTTTCGTGGTTAAACGTCCTCATCACGAGTAAGTGGCACACTTACGCATGCATGGGAATTACCTTTGCTTTTACATTTGAGTTTCCCAAATTTATCCCTTGCAATATTTAAGTATTTAAAATCCAGTGTAACAACATACAACCCCAGTCGTACCAATTTAATGTTATATCTTAATTTTATTCAGTAATTTTAATTTGGCAATATGTGCATTATTAATTACAGAAATAGTGACAAATTCAAGCATTTCTTTCTTTTGGTGGGATAAACTCCAGACCAAGGTGAGCAAATATTTCCTCTTCTGATGTAGCCCTGAGATATTTACACTGTTTGAAAGAAAGCAAATCCAATCAAACACAACACATTAACAACATAACAGAACTATAAGCAGACACTGTACCTGTTTACTGTCATAGAGAGCGTGGCTACTTAGAGACATGGACTTTACTTGACCTGCCCATCGGCGCAATTCTCTCTCAAACAACTTTTAAAAAATGCAATATAACCTTTCTGTTTAAAAAAAACAACAACAACTGTGTAAAGTTACCTTACCTTAGACCCCGTCCAACCTAAAACAGCAAAGGCAAATTGACTTATGGGGGACACCACTAAATCCACTCTAACAGCCCTCCACGTTCTATTGGGCCTCATTTGTGAATTTGAGAAACTGTTTGCTTGGAAATGTTGCAGATGTTCAATGATCGCTGGTTCTCGGTCGCTACTCTGTGTTCCTGGATGTAAACGTATTGAATGCATCTCCTTTTTCTCCAGCTTAAAAATTGATAAACACCTTTCAAATCGGTCTATATTTGAAGGTGGTTGTGCAGGGCCTTCCTCATTCTCCAGGTATGAGTTTCTAGTTGTTTTCTGGTACAACAACAAACCCTAAAAATACAACTGCTTTAAAAAAAACCTTACACTTACATACACAGATATATGTTTGTTTTTATTTTTGTTTTACCTGTGCTGTTAACCAGGAGACCACTTTAGCCATAAGTCCAACTTCTTTTCCCTCATCTGGATGAGTTATCAAGAAGTCAACGTCATGTCCTGATATCTTCCCTCTAGAGACAGTCAAGATGATTTCATTACTGTAAATTGATTTGTGTTCATTCTTTATGCTTTTGTTATCAGTTTAACAAGCATTCAGTGTATATAATGTGCCATTTAACCTCCTAAATCCGCCAGTCAGGGTGATTTCAGACCCTGGTAACACATCATGTACTGCCTTCTTCACAATGTCACCAATGATCTCTGCCTCAGCCTTTGTGACTGGCTGGTTGAGGTCATAATAGTGTTCCAGACCTAATTAAAACATGACCCAGATTTACATAAACAGGTAATAGAATACTATTTATGAAATAAATAAAAGAAGGACCTGCTTGTTGGGCACGATTAAGGTCATGTCCTGAATTTTCCAACTGTGTGAGGTTTTGAATTCCCTCCCTAAACCATCGGTCAGCAGTCTTTGCCCCAACTCCAAAAATACCAGTTAAAAGCTTAAGTAAAATATAAAATGTTATTAAGATTACATGGTAATGGTCGAGGGTGGCAAGCATGTTTGTCAGCTGTCTTACCTTCAGAGCTTTGAAACGCTCTGAATTTATAGTTGATTCCACTTCACTTGATACGCCATTTTCAATAATGTCCTATAACAAAAAAGATTAAAATATTAGCAAAAACAGTCTCCAAGTTGCTATACCCACCTTGATGACCCTCTGAGAGTGCTGTCCCAGACAGGGCAGCCCTTGGAGTTGTGTCATGGATGTAACTTTTACAGGAAGTGCCTTTAAAACTGCAGCAGCTCGTTGGAATGCAACAGCTCTGCCATCCTCATTATTGAGTTCTGCATTTTCTGCCAAAAGTGACAAAGCATCCTAAAACAAAGAAACTATTGACATTATTAACAATAGGCATGATAAATTAACAGTAATGTAAAGTAATGACTGAATGAAACGGACAGTGAAGTTCGTGTTATGGTTCTCCAAAGAGGTTCGCCTCTGACAGGCATAGCTTGGCACTGAAAACTCCACTGGCACTGAAAACTCCACTGACTCTTCTTGAAATTTCTGCCCCTCCTAAAACATAAAGCAGTAATATCCAATACTTTATTTGAAAAAATAAATAAAATAAAACAAAAAAACTATTCTAATAGCATAATTTGTGTGTTTTACAGCACCTGTAATTTATGCTTGTCCAGTATCTCAACAGGGCAGCCTAGGCGCATGCTCTCAGTGTACCAGCATATGTCCAGAAGTTTTACAGTCACATTGCCTTTCTGCTGCAAGTCCAGCCACGTCCTCGCCTCATCCCCAGAGTTGTTTTCAGATATGACATGAGTAACATTGTCACTGTGGACACAAAAAGTGGCTATAGGTTGTAAGAAGCAAAGAAGTAGAAAGATCAAAAAGCTTGTAAGGCCATTTACCTAAAATCATCTTCTACTCGAAAACCATTTTTCCGGCCTAGTTGCGAAAGAAAGGCTCTCCGACTTGCTCCCATTTTTCGTTCTAATAAATATATAACTACATGTGGAAATTTGACTGTAGTCTCCCTGCCAGATACAGCACCACAGACTTTCCTTCGCTTCAGAGGCACCATAATTAGTTTCTAACGAATAATAAAAACTTGGCATTTAAAAGTTAAAGTTAAAAGCATTTCAATTGATGCACCGTGTTAAGCAGATCGTATCCATCATGCCACCTTCACTCCTCCCTTGAGAAATCAGTGTCTCACCAAACATTTCCGACTG
This sequence comes from Boleophthalmus pectinirostris, assembly GCF_026225935.1. Taxonomy (NCBI): domain Eukaryota; kingdom Metazoa; phylum Chordata; class Actinopteri; order Gobiiformes; family Gobiidae; genus Boleophthalmus; species Boleophthalmus pectinirostris. The sequence goes on along the minus strand of NW_026571133.1, from coordinate 23,759,094 downwards.
GAAACACGCTCTAGTGTAGATCACAGTAGTATGCTTTGCAATCAGAGAATGATAATAATGATAATAACCCCATCATAAATTTTAGGGGTAAAAACTATTGATAGTATTATATTGTTACATTCCGCATGGCATCTACTGTGCTGACTTGAAAACCATCCATTTAAAGTTGAATTTGAAGTATACTGCCATGAACACAGACACCACGGTCACAAGAGGGAGACATTTCACTGGCAGATACTCGTGAGTCTCACACCCAAAGTAAAATTTACGAAAGAGCATTGTACGAAAGTACGAAAGAGCATTGTAGTCAGTGAAAAAAAAAAAAATCTGGAGGGGGGAGGGGAGGGGGGATTATCTCGTAATTACGAGATAGTATCTCGTAATCCCCCCCTGTCCTCCCCCCTCCAGTATTTTTTTTTCACTGACTACAATGCTCTTTCGTAATGCTCTTTCGTACAAAATAACATTAGTAAGAGCGTTATTTTACAATTATATTCAACAATAATAAATAATAATGAGCAAACATAATAAACAATAACCATTGGAGGGTCATTCCTCCCACAGATTTAGCCTTATATTCAAATCTGCCTCTAATTAAAAGTTATATGATATTATGCTGCTGATGTTATATATTATTATATTTTATTATAATATTATTTTATATTAATTTAGTCATTTCTACTTATTTATTTTACTTGACATTTTATCTATTGCTTAATGTACAGTATGAAAGTGTTCTGGTCTCCCCTCAGCTCCCTCAGCTGACTGCGCTTCTCTTCCTCTTTGCATTTCTAAAAACAGTCATATGACTTGCAGCACGCACTTCCTTAAACTTTGTACTCGCCACCCCTCCCACAGCACTGCACATTTGTCCTGTTGTTGAGAGGAAACGAAAGCTGCCTGAGCCCCAACAGACCCGTCTGGAGACTGGGCACTGGCGTGGAGCCCGATGGCAGCGATAGGGGCTCTGCTGAGGGGAAGACATGTCGTTGTCTGTTTGGTTCTGGTCACATCGCTGCTCACCTGCTGCGTCAGGTGCGACAAACCCAGTAACGTCGTACTCATTTTAGCCGATGATCAGGATGTCACGCTCGGTGGAATGGTGAGCACGAAAAAAATGTGTCCATCTAAATGGGCTATACCTTTTGCTGTCAACATAATCTTTATCTACATTCTAAAACTGTGTAGTCTGGTGGTGTCAGCCGCAATCATCATATCACTCCGTGGAGCTATGAAGTAGATATTACTATTATCCACCACCTACACCAAACTTAATTATTTTGATCTATTTTACTTTTATTAGCCCTATAATATATCTAATTTAGGCCAACATATGGCCTAAATGAGATAAATACATCAGAACAGATGTATTGTTTTAATCACAGACTACCCTGTTCTTCCACAGAACCCTATGAGCCAAACAAAAACTCTAATTGGAGAAGCTGGAGCAACATTTATCAATTCTGTGAGTGCTCCCGTTTTAAGTTGTACCTTTCAGTAGGTATATTGGTTGTGCTTCATTATATGTCTTTGCCAGTTTACAGTGACACCACTGTGCTGTCCCAGTCGTAGCAGTATATTGACCGGGCAGTACCCTCACAACCACGCGGTGAGGAATAATTCTCTGTCTGGAAACTGCTCCAGTGTGCTCTGGCAAAAAGGCCCAGAGTCTATGACTTTCCCCTTCTACCTCAACAAACAGAAGTACCAGACCTTCTTTGCTGGAAAGTACCTCAACCAGGTTTTTAGCAGCTATTACATTATAACAATGAAACACTAATGTGTAATTGTTTTATACTAATATAGCCAGTGTTTGAATGTACAGTATTGTATAGTGTCCTTATTTCACAGTATGGACGAAAAGAAGTGGGAGATGTTGCCCATGTTCCTCCTGGTTGGGATCAGTGGCATGCATTGGTGAATCATTCATATTTTCATCTTAAAAATAAATATGATATAATAATGTCTCCTTTTCACATTATGCTGATGATTATCCCAGTATTGTGACATACTCTTTGCATCACTTTAGGTTGGAAACTCCCAGTATTACAACTACACTCTGTCTGTCAACGGCAAAGAAGAAATTCATGGTGACAGCTATGAAAAGGACTATCTCACTGATCTCATTGTAAGTTCGTCAGAATTCATCTCAAACAAATTTCATGGTCTGAAGTTTTAAAGGCCAAATTATGTAAGTTTTTATGGAGAAAATAAAACTGTTCTTAGTAAATGGCTGAATCAGCTGCTGAGTCTTATAAAGGACTAGTTAGAGTTTTATTTTGGCCTGACATAATGTTCTTCCAAATAAAGTTTTATGCGAAATATACTGCTTAAACAGTCATTTGAGTAAAAAAAAATTAAACTAAACTAAGCAAGTGAATAATTAAGGATGTCTAATTTTTTATGCATTTGACATATGCAGTGTATCAAGCATAAGTATAAAACATATAACATATTTAAGATTCTGCAATTACATACTTTGTTATTCTCTTGACAGACAAACCGATCGTTGAGCTTTCTAGACAATAGGAGTCCTCAACACCCATTTTTCTTGATGCTGTCCCCCCCTGCGCCCCATTCTCCCTGGACAGCAGCTCCACAACACCAGAATAAGTTTGTCGATATCAAAGCACCTCGGGATGGCAGTTTTGACAAACTAGGAAAAGTAAAAAAATTTAAAACACATTTTGAGCTTAGTTAATTATGCTGTGTTGTACATGAATCTGAATAGCCCATTGATCATGTATGTTTCAGGATAAGCATTGGCTTCTGCGTCAGGCCAGCAACCCAATGTCAAATAGTTCACTCAACTACTTGGATAATGCATATAGGAAGAGGTATGGTATGGATGAAGGAGCTAAATGTAGGTTTTACTTTCAATGCCAAATAAATTTCTTGCAGGTGGCAGACATTATTATCTGTGGATGACATGGTGGCTGCAATAGTAAAAAAACTGAAGGATATACAAGAGCTGAACAACACATACATTTTCTACACATCAGACAATGGTTATCACACAGGTTTGGCCAAAAAAAAATGTGATGACAATGAGGTTTATACAGTACGTTTCAGATAAACAACCTTTATTTTCTGCTCCAGGTCAGTTCTCACTACCGATCGACAAAAGACAGCTGTATGAGTTTGACATTAGGATTCCACTTCTAGTTCGAGGTCCAGGCATCAAACCAAACATTACAGTGAAGGTCACAAGAATACATAAACTCCAGCAATTTTTATTAAATGTTAATGATAACATTTTATTTTTGATGGTTTAGGCTCCTGTATTGAACATTGATCTGGCACCCACTATACTGGACATCTCAGGAGTGAACCTGTCAGCTGTCAATGTGGATGGTCAATCATTCCTCTCCCAAATGGTTGTCCTTTTGTAGTTCTGAATGTTTTTGAAAGTGTTTTACAATACCTGATAAATGTCTTTGCCCCAGGCGCCATCATTGCGTAATGGGACAACTCGGCCATTTTTCCTTGTGGAATATACAGGAGAGGGGCATCCAATTTCAGATCCAGCTTGTCCCAAACTGGGACCTGGACTGTCAGTAAGTGGTTTTCACAAAATCAGCATAGTCCAATGATTAGAGAGGTACACTTCCCTTCAGCAGACATCACCCCTAAAAAAAAAACCCTGAATCCTGTTTACTTTCCAGCAATGTTTTCCCAACTGTGTATGTGAGGATGCCTACAACAATACATATGCCTGTGTACGGTCCCTCAGTTCAGACCAGGATCTCCAATACTGTGAATTTGCAGACAGTGAAGTAGGTACAACTAGATCTTTATGTAACTTTATGAAAAATCATTTATTAAAGTATTTCTTCTTTCTAGTCATTTGTAGAGGTGTACAACCTAACATCGGATCCTAACCAACTGGAAAATATTTTCAAGAAAATGGACCCAACTGTTCTCCAGACCATGAATCAGCGACTGATTAAGCTTCAATCATGTGTAAGCAATGGCTGCAGAGACTATGAAAACATGAAATTAATATGAGGTAGGACCAACCACAGCTGTCAATTTACAGACTTCTGATACGCTTTTATACATCTGAGCAATGCCCATTTTTTGGGCCTTATTCCTTTGTTTTTAGTTTGGGTATAATATTGTCAAAATCTTACACATTCAGTTGTTTTAAACTAAAAGAAAAAAAAAATAACAAAAAACGCACAACTATACATATGTACGAAGATATGCAGAGAATTGCTGTCAACAGAAAACACTGATTCATGACTTTCTAAAATTATTGTTCTTTTACTAGAGAAAAACAGATGTATTTTCTTGAATGGATGTGTTGATTTTAATATTTTAATGCACTAGATTTTAGATATTTTTACTTTTTTGCTTGTCTCAAGACTACCAATGTGATCATAAAATTATTTTTCAACTGTGAGTTTATATAAAGGGAAGTGTTCACTTTAAGTGCCTTGTATTTGCACTGACAAGGTCCACGTGCCTTAAATGTGAATGTATTTGCACTGTGATTAAAATGATTAAATAAATTAGACTTTATATGAATTACTGAAAACTTTTACTTACACACCTGAAATTCATCCAGATTTCATGAAAAAAAATCTGACAATCAACAATGCCTAAGTCTATATGTATTTATACACAGGTCTATCCTGCAGAGTCTGAATTTCTAATTTAACAGGACATTTGTAAAAGTGTGACAGCAGTGACTCTGAATAGCCAATCAAAAAGTAAAACTTCTGTGGAGGTAATTTCTGTAACATTAAAGCACACACTATAAGCACATTTCCACGCCTTTTGATCACAATCTCATTGGCAAGGCAACCATGAAATGTGCCAAACATAAAGCGCCTTATAAAAATATCTTCAATTGTACGGTCTGCAGCTCCACCCTCTCCTTTCAGGTTACCTACAATTAAACAACACATTGATGTACTTACTATAAAGGTATTTCTAATAGTTTACTAATAACATAAATCTGCTTGCACTATATTTTAAAGATGAACGTGAAAGAACTTACCAGTGTGCTGTGAAAGCCAACCTTTCCTATGGCCGATTTGATGAGGAGGGTTAGCTTGTTCATAAGTTAGAGGTTTGTCTCCTTTGCCAACACGAATACGAGCCGCTCTATTCTGAAAGAAAAAATAAGCCATGAGAACACTGCAGATGAGATGTTGCTGTAGCTGCTGATGGGTGATGAATTATGTTACCTTGAAGCACACAGCACTGACGTGGAGGCTTCGGTTTCCGTAGCAGAACCTGGTTGATAAACACTGAAAAAATAAAGTTACTATCATTCAAAACACAGTGAATCTGGGAGTATAACAGGCTCTGCTGTGAATGCTGCCTCAAGTTTCAATTAGCGAAAAATGTTAGGACGATAAGCGAAATTTTGGTAACTTAAAATAAGTCAAATTACAAAGGGTGGCTTATGTTCAGGATCACATAACAGATGGCTTATTTGATGATCATGAATAGGACATACAGAGTAACAAACTACATATCCTTAAATATGTATATTCTTACCAGCAACCTAGCGCTGCTCAAGGACGCCGCCATGATTATTTCCAAACCGATAGTTGTAGTTCTCGTATTAGTAAATGATTATTACATTATTGGGCACCATGCCCATTTTACAGCAAACAAACGCATGTAAATAATAAAGCTTTACATAAATGCCTGTATGTATAAACGAAGTGAAACAGGGAACTATTTGCAAAAATGTCTTTAAACGGGAACTATGTTTTAATTTTCATTTTCTGTCGGACATATGTGCAGTTGTGCAGCCCGGAACCATTTCAAATTAAAACAAATAATGGGCAAATATTGTTTTGAAAGTGTGCTACTGTGGTTTTATCTCAACCTATATAAATGAGTCTAACTAAACATATTAAAGATAAGTTGTTTTGAGGGTGCTTAATGTTTGATCCAGTGATCTTATTTTCTGGTAGAATGTAAATATTTTTAATTTGAATTGGCGTCACCGGAGGTACTTTTGTTCTGGAAGGAGCTTGGTTTGGTCTCTAATCTTTATCAACAACTGCCCGTATTATTGGTAAAGCATAATTTTTTTACTCTCTTATACAGCATTTCTTCAGCAGCTTCTCAAAGCTGATAAAGGTCTTAACCGGGGATGGCATCGTCGTTGGAAATGACAGAAATGTACGATAACGCCCTGTTGGGCATACTGCAGCATGTTGGAAATATACAGGACTTTCTGCAGGTCTACTTTGGCTTTTTATATCGCAAAACAGACTTTTATCGGCTTATGTCAAGTTCGAACGATAAAATGGGATTTCCTCCCGGTGTTGCTGAGAAAATGGTGCTAAAGGTAGTGTTTTTTTTTTCTTTCTTTCTGCAAGCCAATATTATTTATGAGAGAATTCTGTTTTAAACCCTAACTGATTAAGTTTGCTTTATTTATTTATTTATTTATTTTGTTTACTGCAAAATTAGCTTTTTAAATTCAGAACTAAGTGATCAACACTGCCTACTTTTACATATACTTTAAGTATAATACTATGTGTTTTTTCCAGACATTTAAGTTGTTTGAGAAAGTGGCAGAGCGGGACAGGGAGAGACAGCTGAGTGAGCTTCAGAGAAGAGAGGAGGGCAGAACTGTTCCTCCTGCTGTCCAGGAGCTGGAAGTCTCCTCAGATCCCCCAAAACAATCAGCACATCCAAGAACAGAAGAGGCACATATAGACACAACTTCAAAAGAGGAGGTTGGTCATTCTCCAGCACCCACTGCTCCAGTGCAGGATGCTCAGCCCTTTAATAGTCCTGCAGAGCAGTCAGCTGAAGGAGACCAAGCAGCTGCTGCTGATCCGTCAAATGAGTATGTACCTATGAATGATGTTGTCCAGATGCATTTTTAACCCTATCCATTAACAATTAACTAAATTTAAAAATTTACTAATGTGTTACTGCAAGATTTTGCTATAATAATAGGGTTAGGCGGTATCCAAATTTTGGTGCCGTTAATCCAGGATTTTATCGGGTTATACGGTATTACCATATTACCAAAATGTTTTAGTACGACTTGGGTAAACTATGAAGCCGCACTACTGTACGGTCTATTCGTATGACCTGCAGACTCTCTGAGAAGTTAAACACGAACTTTCTCCAATGCAACACACAGAACAGACTCACTGTCAGCTGCAACATCCTCTGTCACAGAAAAAACATATATTCCACTGAAAAAAACATATAATATATATATTCCACTGCGTTGTGTCCTTTAGTCCAATAGAAGCTGAACCGCATCAGCAGCACAAGAAGCGAGCTGTTTTTATCAGCGCTTACAGTTCATGGAAATTAGCCACACGGTTTTAAGTTTTGTTTCTGTAAAACGTAAAGAAATGTGCACCTGAAGCCAAAATGCTGCCAAATTGGAGAAGTACTATTATTTTTGGGGGCGACCAACTCGCTTGCAGCCGGACTTGCTGTCTTGTCTTGGTCTCCCTTATGAGCTGTCACGTGACAGAGGAACGAAACTAATCGAACGTCAGCTCCCAAAGAAACATTATTGATACTATTAGTTTTAAATCGTGATGCATTAAATTGAAGATACAACCACACATTCATTTATGCTGAGCAAACAAATTTAGATATCAATAAATTGTAATATTATATTCGGTCTTTATGCGCTGCAGATATTTTAAAATAATGGTAAAGAAACTGATACTGTTGCAATTTTTTGATACTGCGGTATACCGTAATACCATATTACAGCCCAACCCTAATAATAAATATTAGAGAAAATTAATCACATACTGTATCATCTATGTGGAGTAAACAAGTGCATTTGACATTTGATTTTTATAACATGTCATGTAATATAATATGTTGCCATCATCAGGACTCAGAAATACCAGTCAGACCCAGACAGTTACAATGGGGCAGTAAGAGAAAACTACAGCTGGTCCCAGGATGCCACTGATGTGGAGGTTCGTGTGTTTGTGCCAAAGACAATTGTGAAGGGCAGACAGGTAAAACAAGTTACTTTTGTGTGCCCTTAGTTTACACTGAATATACCAAATTGTTTATTATCCTTCTGAATCCCAGGTGTCAGTAAACCTGCAGAGTGGCAGTGTGTCTGTGAGTGTAAAGGATGGAGCTGAGCAGAAAACATTGATGGAAGGAGAGTTCACCCACAAAATCAACACTGAAAACTCTCTGTGGAGCTTGGAGCCTGGAAAATGTGTGGTTGTAAGTGAAGACATATACTCCCTTTAATATGTTAAGTGATTTTAAATTCAACCATAGCATTGTAACATGCTTCCAATTTTTCTGCAGCTATCACTTAATAAAACGTCTGACATTTGGTGGTGGAATGCAGTGCTGAAAGGAGAAAAGGAAATAGACATCAATGAGATTAATCGTGAGCGATCTATGGCAACGGTTGATGAAGAGGAGCATGCTGTTTTGGACCGACTCACATTTGATTACCATCAGAAACTTCAAGGCAAACCACAGAGTCATGAACTGGTGAAGAAAACCTTTCTTGTTTGTTGATACTCCTGGAGAGATGTAACATGTGGTATAAAAATTATTCTTTGTTTTTACAGAAAGTTCATGAGATGCTAAAGAAAGGTTGGGATGCCGAAGGATCACCATTCAAAGGCCAGGAGTTTGACCCCTCCATGTTTGACATCCCCTCTAGTGCAGTGCAGTTTTGAGGCACACCCTGATTACAAGCCAAATATGAACTGTAATGTACTAAACCTTAACACACATTTGAACAGTGTGAAACTGACTCCTTCTTTGGCAATAAGAAGCATTGGTAGTAATTTATTATTTCAGCAGTGCCTGTATGCTAAAGAATTGTAATGTTACGAAGTGAAATTTGACCACCTCAATGTTGCTGCAACATGCTGATACTTAAGTCTTTCTTTATCCATATCCTCTTTTAGAATCTAAGTGTTTATTAACACTGTTGTACAAAAGTGCAGAAAACCCTATTTATTTTTCTACTATATAACTGGAAATGTGCTTCTGTAAATCTACTAGCCATATACAGTTTGTGTTTAGGTTATCTGGAAATACTGCACTGTACAACTGCGTAATTTACAACGCACTTCATTTGCATTCTAAAATATGATTATAATGATAGAAAGCAAGACAGTGGATGCTCAAAACATCTGGTCCTGAAAAATCAACACAGAAAATCTTCAGTGCTTGTTTGTTTTATTGCTTGTGTTTAAATTGTTATAAAAACTATTGAGCTGTGATTGAGTTATGAGGTATGTGATCTACACGGCAAATGGAATAAATTGGTAGATTATGTGTCAATGGAGGTGTAATAAAATGTATGAAATAGTTTGGTACCCAGTGCTCTTGATGAGTAACAGCTTGAATGCTTAAGGCAAGACATGGCATTTCAACGTTAACTAAAAACGAATTCTCGCCACCATAGTCCTTACCACCACTTTAATAATAATAGTAATAATAATAATAATAATAATAATAAAATACTTTTAAGCTCAGCACAGCCGGCCGCAGTCACCAGTACGTGTTGGAGGCTGCAGAAGACACTCATGGAGGTTCTGGAGGCTCGGAGGTGGGCGGGGACTGTATCTGAAGTCTCCCTGTCCGCAGCGACACACCGCGCATTTTGGACTCGGAAAGCTGCACCGTCCGGGCAAACATCATGGCAACGACTACCTGCACACGTTTCACAGATGAATATCAGCTGTACGAGGAGCTTGGCAAGTAAGCTTTCTGACTTCTATAGTGTCTTTGCATGCCTGCGATAGTTGAAGCTGAAATAGACAGACCTACTGAGCCTGGACGCGTGATGCTGGAGGAGGATGCTTCAGTCCTTGGTTGCAAACTTATACCGGAGCTTTTCCTCACTTTTAAAGAGACTGCCTCAGAAACGCTACTCTATACTATTGGTCTCAGTGTCACGCTATAATCTATGAGTGCTGGTATGTGTGTGGAGAGTGTTGTATGCGCCTAAAGGCTAATTTGGGATACATTTAGCTACTAATGTCCAAGAAGATATGTTTGAAATACGCTGCCTCATCATTAGCTGTTCATTTTAATGTCTTCGGAGCATAGAGCTGAAGTGGACAATGGATCTGACTACCACTAATTTAAGGATGTGTGTTTTGGTCCATTAACACAAATGGTCATAGATGTATTCCATAGAGTGGCAGAGACGATAGGCGGTGTGATCAGGTTTTGCGTGGGCTGAGGAATTCTCTGCAATGTCTGCCTCTCACAGGAACAGTGTCCAAATTCACTGCCTTCACTTACAGATCCTTATTTGCCAAGATAGCCTAGTTGATGTTAGTCTACCCATGGACTTGTGGGGGACCAGTGATAAATTAAGGACAACAAGAAGTACAGCAGCTGTCTACACTGATAACACATTATTTGTTGTGTTTCAGCCTTTAGTTGTGTAGTGTTGTATTGTGATTTGAGTGGGATATGCAGATGTGTGTTTACAGCCTGTGATTAGCCACTGAGGGGTGTGTTTAGGAGAAGTATTTGCCAGCATCCCCTGTTCTCCCCTCCCCATCTGTTAGTTAAACAGCACTTTGTTCACTGTGAAATTTGACATTGCCATGGCATTTGTTGGTTTATCTCAGTACTTAATTAAATTGTATATGTTGGCATCTGGGGTCTAAAACAAAATAGTTAACCAACCAACCCAATATATTTGTTATCCTGTTTATTAAAAATCAGTTACCTAAGTCAGATTACGTTGAGCATACAGTGGATAAGATGATGATCAGAACCTTAAACGGCTATCTTCACTACTGCCCCGTCATTCCCAGCAGAAGCAGTGTGGTCCTTCACCTGTCACTGCCCTGCCACAGGGCCCCAGTGTGATGCTTACTCATCCCTATCGTGTATGCATGTTCAGAGATACAACAATACAAAGGTGAGGTAAAATTAGCTCTGAGAATTGACAGAGGTGGTTATTTTTGTAATTCTCCTCTGGCCTTGGTGAGCAAAAGTACAGCAGAGGCACTCTTACTTTCACGTGTGTCTCTTAATACTCAGTGAATAAAAAACAAGAGGGGAGAAAGCAGTGATGTCACTCTGATAGCTGAGATGCTTAGTGTGATGCTGACAAAGCTTATACAGCACTTGACCCCCTCCTCTGGTCCTGTCTCCTGTCTGTTTCCCAGGGGGGCATTTTCTGTGGTGCGCCGCTGTGTCAAACTTTGCACAGGACAAGAATATGCTGCAAAAATTATCAACACCAAAAAGCTTTCAGCCAGAGGTAAGAGAGGAAACCACAAGCACAACAGCTCTGTGTATTTTCAGGGAAAAGAGGAAGCAAAGACATCAGAGTATTTATTTTCATTATGTTATCTATGTTTACATCCCAGTTTTGAAGTCATATTAGCATATTTTAGCAAGTGTTTGAGGAGCGTGTGAAGCCTCCACGTCTGTTCCATTCAGAACAGCAGATGACAGTTTCACTCAGATGCATTTTCAAATCTATTCACTGCAACACAATTCCAGATGATCCCAGCTTCAAAAGCACAGACAGGATTTATACAATTTTCCAACTGTTACAGGACAGCTAAAATATCTACATGGGCTTGGTTGTAGGCATCACAAAGAAACAAAATAGCCAAACAAAGTGCTTCTTGCAAAAAATCTATTTAAATTCAGTTTTAAAAACACCATTGTTGGTCTGTGTCGGAAATGGAACCAGTTATCCAATGATGCCTCCCACTAGTTGTGCTCAGGCTCTTCACTGAGGTGTCAAATGTACCAAACTCACCAGCCAAAAATAAATCCTATCACAATGAGGAATAATTACAAGAAATGTATTAACGTTGCATTAAGTACTATCAATTGGATTTTGTCATTGCCAATGCCAACACCATTTGACTGTCCATAATCGCAACAGGCAACTTATGTATTTTAGTGAAATGAAATGTCTTTGTTTGTTTATGTATGTATGAATGCAATAGTGGGGTCAATACTGATACTTTTACCATACATTATATTAAGATGTAATTAAGGCATAATACATTTTTTTTATTTTACAGTAGAAAACATTAAACCAGTGTCTATTACAAAGGTTAAGAGAACATTTTATTTTTACTGTTACAGACCATCAGAAGCTGGAGAGAGAGGCAAGAATCTGCAGATTACTCAAGCATCCAAACATCGGTAAGAGTCATTACATGGCAGTGAAGTAAACAGCTTATTAGTGGCACCGTGGAAGAGCATCTGTAACAGGATGCATGACCTACTCAAGATTTTCACATATTATGTAAAATAAGTGTTGGTTCCCACAATATATCCATTCATAAATACATGAAATGCTCCTAGTCATGATGGTTGCCTTTAATACTTTTGCAGGAACAGATCAGTTAATGTTAAAATGTTGGGGTCTGCCTGAAGTTCCAGATTCATTTGGTGCACACCAGTGAGGAAGATCGCTTTAATGGAAGAAATGTTGTTACATTAACACAAGGAGAAGTCAACACACACAGTGTAATATTTTCTCTTACATATCTATTATCTGTTTTCTTGCTTTTGCTCAGTTCGCCTCCATGACAGTATCTCAGAGGAGGGTTTCCACTATCTCCTCTTTGACCTGTGAGTTGCTTTATCAGCTCTTCTTATTTCTTTAGATTTCCCCTGTCTTCACTTATTTTGAATATGCTAGGCCAGCTAAATCTACATGCTTTTCCAATACTTTACAAAGATATCTAGCCTGGAATCAGGCCTTCTCGCCTGGGGTTTTGATGAGCATGAATGACAGGTGGGGAAATGCACGGTCCATTTGTATCAAAACAAAATTAGCATCTTCAAAGTAAAAAGAAAGGAAAAACAATACTGAATCAGCATACAAAGTTATAATCTTTGTTAGATTAAGAGATGTTATAGATTTTATTTTGAATGACATAAGGATATTAGAGAGAGCAGGAAATGTCTCCTTCTTATAGAGACATGTGATACAAATTAGTGACTATAGTTGGAATCTGCAAAAAACTTGTCTGAGAAATGTACACCTGATGGTAATCCTTTTTGCATTTGAACGGGATAGGATAAAGGACTTCCTCACCAGGCTAATTCTGAATCATGTATCTCCCATCTCCCAGTCTGAGCCTGATATTTCTCTCTTTATCTCTTTGTCTCCTCCATCCCCCGTCATCTCTCTCCTTTACATTGCTTCCTTCTTCATCCTCTTTCTTTTTCTCTACTCATTTGGTCTTCCATTGCTTTGCACTTGTAGATAGTTCCCCCATTACATAACAGCCCCCTTTGCCCCCCTCTCTTTACCTCCTCATTGCGGCTCCATCTTTAATGCACACACCACTCACTCCCCCGCACCGAAGCCAGTCTCCATGGCAACCCAGTCAGAGTGAATCCTGCAGTCGGGGTTTCCCCCTAATGAGGACATCCCCCTCCTGCCTGTGTGTGTGCTGCCTCTCAAAGACAATGTGTTCTGAACACGGTTTGCCCTTTTAACATCCACCTTTGCGGTCCGCAGGGTGACAGGAGGAGAGCTGTTCGAAGATATTGTTGCTAGAGAGTACTACAGTGAAGCAGATGCCAGGTAAACATCCAGTGAATCCCACATCACGTGCTCGTCATCAACCTTCTGCAGTCGGCTGAGAGGAAAATGTGTATCTCACAACAATCACACATAGAGCTGGCACATACACAAGACTGAGGGAAAATACCTCAATGTAGCTTTTGCTCTGTGAACTGAATCACAATCAAGGTCGACTTCAGTTCCCCTGATTGCAAGATTAGAGACAGATGGAAACAGAAGATCACATACACCCACACAAGAAAGACATAAATCAATTTCTGTGTGGGCAGTTTATGAAGGCTAAGAACAGATAAGGGGACAGGTGTTTTAAAAGAAAACAGCCTCAGTTAAAGTCAAATGTGACATTAATTTCATCAAGTTACATGAGGTGGTCTAACTATTTAAGTGCTGTTAGCCAGAAAACTGCAGGGAAATTTTGAGATATTTTATGTCTTTCTCTGGTACTCTGTTAGGATAATGCACTTAAATTATATGTCTCTATGTTATACTACAAGACAATCTAAAGGTGCCATTAAAATGTTTTTTTTTTGTGATTACTTCTTTTCCTTTTGTCATTAAAGTCATTATTTACATTTGTTGTTCCATTCTCAGCTTTCTCTTCTATTTCTCATGTCATGTGTTTATAGGTGTGCCACTGTGTGTGTTCATGTGTGTGTTCCTGTGTATGTCTCTCTGTGTGTGTGTGTGTGTATGTGTGTGCGTGTTCCTGCGTGTGTCGCTATGTGTTTGTCTGTGTGTGTGTCTCTGTGTTTATGTGTGCATCTCTGTGTGTGTCTGTGTGTGCTTTTGTGCATGTTCCTGTGTGACTCTGTGTGTTTGTGTGTGTCTCTGTATGTGCTTCTGTGTGGGTGCGTGACAGCACAGCGTGATATATGTCCAGCCGTGTCTCACTGACGTTTTTTATGCATCCTCCATCTGCACTCAGGATCCATCCTTCACTTCTCACTCCTTTATACAAATGCATTTTAATATTTTGCTTTAGATTGAGCAAAAATAAATAGAACATTAGAAAATAATTACTAACTGTAAAATTACATATTTTCCAAACTTTTATTTTGGTTCAAACAGTGACAATCAGTGTGATGAATAAATAATGAATTGTGTGTCCCACTTTAATTAATTTTTTCATAGACTTTATCAAGAAATTTCTGATGGTTTTTCTCTAGGTTGTCTAGTTGATCAATGTAAAATAACAATCTAATAGATTTTGTAAAGTCATTCTAAGTGTTGACTCCCCTTCCAAGCCCCTCTCAGTGTGTCCTGTTGCTTCCTGTCCTCATCCCTCCTGATGCGTACTGTTGTGTCTCTGCAGTCACTGTATCCATCAGATTCTAGACAGTGTGTCTTACACACACCAACATGACATAGTGCACAGGGACCTTAAGGTGTGTGTACCTCATTCTCGCACTGCTGTGCACTCTTCACCCCTGTGTCCTGCTCTGTGCTCCTGCCTGTTTCCTTGCCTGTGCCTGCTGTCTGTCTCTGTCTGCACATGCCTGTTTTTTAGATGTTGCTTTGGGGACTGTTTATGCACTCATTACAGGGTCCAGAATAGAATAATAATTCCCATAAAATGACAATCTCCTTTGAGCTGTAAGTGTGCATAGGAGAGAGTGTGGTACATTTTATAGAATGAAAACAAAACATAAAAATGTGTTACATGCATTAACAGCTCTGATGAATAAATTACACAAACACAGAGCATAGGTTAGGCACAGTGTCTCCTACATGAAGTTGCAGTACTCCTACGCTGCCTGTCTGACTAACGTTTCCAAAAACAGAAGTTTTAAGGTTCCTTCTTCCTTTGCTTTTATATTGGAGAGGTCTGACTGGGCTGACTGTATGGAGTGAGTGCTGGATACATTAGTGACTGCGGAAAATATGTGCAGTGTGAATGTGAGGCATATATTGAGACACTGCTGCCTCTGCATGGATGTGACAGTTGGGGGCTGAATGTTGTTCAGACTAACCTGCTCCCCCTACTGTTTGCATGCAGTCATTGCATCCAGCAGATCCTGGAAGCTGTGCTCCACTGCCATCAGATGGGTGTTGTACACAGAGATCTGAAGGTAAGTTTCCCCCAAAGAGAGTGTTTGGTGCAGTCATGTGGTTGGTATGTGTGTGTTTAGGTCTGACTATTGTACTTGCTTCTGACAGTTGGTAAGTCCAATGAACAGTATTTCAACCACATGTTTGTGCATGGAGCTGGAAGTAAATAATAGTATGCATGAGTGCTTGCTGTGGTTTCATTAGCCCTATGTCTGTGCATGCCTTTAATAAACTTGAACTACTTTCAAACTGAAAAGTTTTATTTCTATGGAACTAATAATGTCAAATATTACCAGACTAGAAGTGTGCAGTGCAGTGGACTGATTGTTAATTCTAATTGTAAAATAATGTTATAGACTTGTGAGTAATGTGCAGCTTATGTTTAAAATATCAAATTTCTCCTGTTCCTTTTTAATTGACAGAATATAATTTATAATTTGATGCATTCTTAAACCAATACTTGGTGTAATAGTGATGAATTAGCAGTATTTAACCTTTCAGCAGCTTAAACTGTCCACAATGGATTAGTTATTTCTAAAATATTTGCAGTGATAATTGCCTGCTTTGCACTATTCTGCGGAGCCAGCAGAGGGCAATAAATTACGGCACATTTTATTACACGCACTGCATTCAACTTGTTATACACGTACATTATTCAGTTATTAAGTTATAAAAACTTCCACGACTCGTTAAATCAAATATTTGGTCACTTGAATGGGTTGAGTCAGTGGTATATGGACTCAAATTTGTTTGCATTCTTTTGTTCCTCAGCCTGAAAACCTCCTCCTGGCGAGCAAGTGTAAGAATGCTGCAGTGAAACTTGCAGATTTTGGCCTCGCAATTGAAGTCCAAGGAGACCAACAGGCATGGTTTGGTATGCTCATAATATGTCATATATAATAATTTTTTCTGAGAAAGACAGGAGAATATTGAGACTCTTGAACACTGGTTATCTGAAGCTCATTTTAGCTGATATTGCCCAATGTATAACTAGAAACATGTGATTTGCAGAAATGTGAAGATGAGCATTTCAAAATAAACATTTCCTACTTACAGAAAAGCACAATTGTGTAGGTTTTGCAGGGACTCCTGGTTACTTGTCCCCTGAAGTGCTGAGGAAAGAGGCCTATGGTAAACCCGTAGACATTTGGGCATGTGGTAAGGATTTGTCCTTATTTTATTTCTGGAATGTAAACAGATGCCTCCGCCACTTTATCATCACCAATTTAATATATTTTGTTCTGAGTAGGTGTGATTCTTTATATTCTTTTGGTTGGATACCCTCCATTTTGGGATGAAGATCAACACAAACTCTACCAGCAAATCAAAGCAGGAGCCTACGATGTAAGGCTGCTGCTTACATATGACTCACTTTGTTAAACCTATTTAAGTCTTTGAGTGAAATTAACAGCCAAATGTTTATAACTATGTGTGTGCAGTTTCCTTCCCCAGAATGGGACACAGTGACACCAGAAGCTAAAAATCTGATCAACCAGATGCTGACTATCAACCCAGCCAAGAGAATCACTGCGCAGGAGGCCCTAAAGCACCCATGGGTCTGCGTAAGTGTATAGAAGTGTTTATATGATTATAAACAACTGCTTCAAATTACACTACTACACTACTATTACACATAGCATTAAACAATTTTACTTCTACAGAATATAGAAGAAATAGATCTTTAGTAACAGGGTAAGCAAATTTAAATGTCCTCAGCTGTCTGATCCAAAACCATAGCTCAAGAGTTTCTGTTTTATTAACCCAGACATGCTTGTCCTAGTCTGAAAGAATAAATATATAGATTACATATATAAAATATATACGCATACATATGAAAGTTGTGTTAATCCAACTCAAGGATGTCTGCCAAACACATTGTCATCTCCTGTGCTATATATGTGCACTCAATTCTTGCTCACACACTGCGCACATATCTCTGTTCCTAATGCCATATTTTTAGTTCCTTTTCTTTTTCTACTTTCAGCAACGCTCAACAGTGGCCTCTATGATGCACAGACAGGAGACAGTCGAGTGTCTCAAAAAGTTTAATGCCAGAAGGAAACTCAAGGTTTAAAGAGGTGTTATTTTAATGGTCATTGTTTAGGTCACCATTTAAAATCTGCTCTCCTCTGCTTTTTTGTGAAGGGGGCAATTTTGACCACTATGCTAGTCTCCAGAAACTTCTCTGGTGAGTGCAGCTCTCTGGAGGACAGGGAATCTGTTTCAGATACACTTATGTAATATATTACATGTAGAAAGAAGTAATGCAAATTTACCATCTAACAAAATATAGAAAGAATGTCCTTGGTCATCTTTCGTACAGAATGCATTGAAGTCAATAAGCCTTGTTACATGTATGGCTACATTAAATCAAAAGGCAAAGTCACAACTGTTGTACTTCTGTTTTTAAGTGGGACGTCAGACTACAGCCCCTGCTGCTGTCAGTGCAGTTGCTGGGACCACTGCTGGCATTGTTGAACAAGGTAATCATATCTACTGTAAATACTTTTTAGTAGTGTCTCTGATTTTTACTTGATTTTTGGTTTTGGTGGGGTCGGGTACCAACTGTGTGCTACTCCTTCATTATGCCATTGTTATAACATTGTTTAAAAAAAAAAAAAATACTATTAACATTTCGCTTGCAATGTCTGATCTTGTTTTTAATTTGTCTTTCCAAATCTTTTTCTGATGCTACGGAAACCTTCGCCAAGGTAAGATCTTCTCTCATCTGAAGCACAGCGGATTTAACCATCAGATGTCTTTGGCTTTTCCTTTTGTTATCTGATGTGTTCTCTCACCTCAGAGGAATTATGACACAATTTTGTTTCTATAGTAAGCCATGCGCAAGGGAGTAAAAGGTATAAATGTGCAGAGTGCCTTTTAAAATGAAAAGATCTTGAAAGTAAAGCAAGAAGTCTATTCCATTACTAAAGTTAGAGTTATTTTTTTAGCTGAATCTGGTGGAGGTGTTTACAGTTTTAAACCATGAATAAATTTAGTGGTGGTGATTTGATCAAATCCAACCTGCTCTAGAAATTAACAGCCTCATTATCATATACCTGCCTCTCCATTTCCTGCTGCATTTGCCCCTAATCCTGCTCTATCAGTGCATGTGTCCCTGGGAGAGTATTGGGATTAAATGGTAAATCATGACTTTTGCCTCATTGCTGATGCCCTCTGCTTATGTAATGCAGAGTTAGTTGCCAGTTGATTTATCTGTTTTCTTCAGTGTTGTTGGTAGGGTTTTTGTGTGAGGTAGATACATTTGCTTATTGCCTTAAGAGGCAAACATGGTAACTTATATAGATCCATGAAATCCTCCAAGGTGTAGAAACGTGTGATTATCTGACCTGGTATAATGTGTACTCTGCCATCTGAGGGTGTGTCATTTTGCCTCTCTGCAGCAGCCAAGAGTCTCCTCAATAAAAAGGCTGATGTCAAGGTGAGTTTTAAGATCCAGAGTGTTTTTACTTGCTTCTTATCCTTCTTATTTCTTCTTTGCGGGTTTTGATTTATTTATTTCGGTCCTGCTCTATGCATGTAATCACAACCTGCATGTATGTTTATCAGTTAATGCATAATGTCGTACAGTTAAGCACTGTTGTTGCAGTTGCAGTTATTGGAGCTTTTAGCAGCAATTACTTTTAATGATGATATTTAATTTATGTTTTCTGCTCTTCTAAAGCTTTGTAATAGTAAGGCACTTTATTACTTAATGTTCCTATATTACACAAAATTGACAATTGTGATCTTTAAGCCAAGTTAAAATTATATTACCTCCTCAAAAACATACATATTGTTGTTGTATTTTGCTCTGTTCCACCATGTTGTCATGTAGTGGTAGTTTATAAGTTAACTGCGACTTTTTACATTTGAGTTGAAGTGATCCAAATGATTCTAGTAAAGCTGTATGGAGTTTAGAAACACAGTGGAGCACTTCCTGTATTACCACATGGCATCACAGGTTGAAACAGAGTGCTTTCTATTTAAGAGAAGAACTCATCCTAAATATATGTGCTATATAACATGTCTGAATGAAACCCAAGGTCACCAGATAACTGCATTGTCCTAAATGTGATGTTTGTAAGCAGTTTTTTGACTACTTTAAATCTAAATAATTGTTCAACTCTTCATGAAAGGAACTAAACATTCAGATTCAAGCATACTCTCATTTGGACACAGGATTGCTTTTGGTGCTCTGATGCTAATCTCAGATTATTTTCCAACAGATGATTAATCTGTTTTTACATAATCACTTTTTCTCCTTTGGTGCACCCAATTCTCTCTGCTTCCTCAGAACACCTCTTTAAATCCAAAATCTGGCCAATGGCTTTGTATAATAGTAAAATGTTTGTTTGTTTATAATTATTAATTTACACTATTTATATATGAAAAAGCACAGTATGTCTGTGAGTTCATTGCCCACAGTTGAAAGGAAATAC
This sequence comes from Boleophthalmus pectinirostris, assembly GCF_026225935.1. NCBI lineage: Eukaryota > Metazoa > Chordata > Actinopteri > Gobiiformes > Gobiidae > Boleophthalmus > Boleophthalmus pectinirostris. Next base: position 23,739,078 of record NW_026571133.1, on the reverse strand, counting down.
TGTATTTCTGTGTCCACAACAATGTAGCCACATCAAATTATATACAAGATCCAAGGTCCTTGCAGTATTTGGCTGTGTGTGCTCTTTTATTAAATACAGTGTTCACGTTGACTGTATGTAGGCATGTTGGCTGTTCCTATAATCTGTTTGTGATGTAGTATTATTGTCAGTGGATGTACACAATTTAAATTTGACATCCATCCATCCATTTTCGTCCGCTTATCCGGGGCCGGGTCGCGGGGGCAGCAGCCTAAGCAGGGACTCCCAGATTTCCTTCACCCCAGACACGTCCTCCAGCTCCACCGGGGGGGACCCCGAGGCGTTCCCAGGCCAGCCGAGAGACATAGTCCCTCCAGCGTGTCCTGGGTCTTCCCCGGGGCCTCCTCCCGGCGGGACATGCCCGGAACACCTCCCGAGGGAGGCGCCCAGGAGGCATCCGGAACAGATGCCCGAGCCACCTCAACTGGCTCCTCTCGACGTGGAGGAGCAGCGGCTCTACTCCGAGCTCCTCCCGTGTGACTGAGCTCCTCACCCTCTCTCTAAGGGAGCGCCCAGCCACCCTGCGGAGGAAACTCATTTCGAGCGCTTGTATCCGTGATCTCGTCCTTTCGGTCACTACCCAGAGCTCATGACCATAGGTGAGAGTAGGAACGAAGACTGACCGGTAAATCGAGAGCTTCGCCTTTCGACTCAGCTCCCTCTTCACCACAACGGTCCGATACAGCGACCGCATCACTGCCGAAGCTGCACCGATCCGCCTGTCAATCTCCCGTTCCGTCCTTCCCTCACTCGTGAACAAGACCCCGAGATACTTGAACTCCTCCACTTGAGGCAAAGACTCCCCACCCACCCGGAGAGGGCAAGCCACCTTTTTCCGGTCGAGAACCATGGCCTCGGACTTGGAAGAGCTGATCTTCATCCCAGCCGCTTCACACTCGGCTGCAAACCGCCCCAGTGCACACTGCAGGTCCTGGCTCGATGAAGCCAACAGGACAACATCGTCCGCAGACAGCAGAGATGAAATCCTGTGGTCCCCAAACCGGACCCCCTCCGGCCCCTGACTGCGCCTAGAAATTCTGTCCATAAACACAATGAACAGAACCGGTGACAAAGGGCAGCCCTGGCGGAGTCCAACATGCACCGGGAACAGGTCTGACTTACTGCCGGCAATGCGAACACAGCTCCTGCTCCGGTCATACAGGGACCGGAAAGCCCTTAGCAAAGGGCCCCGGACCCCATACTCCCAGAGCACCCCCCACAGAACACCACGAGGGACACGGTCGAATGCCTTCTCCAGATCCACAAAACACATGTGGAACACATGTGGACTGGTTGGGCAAACTCCCATGAACCCTCGAGCACCCTATGGAGAGTGTAGAGCTGGTCCAGTGTTCCACGGCCAGGAAAACCACACTGCTCCTCCTGAATCCGAGGTTCGACTATCGGCCGGATTCTCCTCTCCAGTACCCTGGCATAGACCTTACCGGGAAGGCTGAGAAGTGTGATCCCCCTATAGTTGGAACACACCCTCCGGTCCCCCTTCTTATACAGAGGGACCACCACCCCGGTTTGCCAGTCCAGAGGTACTGTCCCCGACCGCCACGCGATGTTGAAGAGGCGTGTCAGCCAAGACAGCCCCACAACATCCAGAGACTTCAGGTACTCAGGACGGATCTCATCCAAACCCGGAGCCTTGCCACCAAGGAGCTTGCCAACCACCTCAGTGACTTCGGCCAGGGTGATGGATGAGTCCGCCTCCGAGTCCCCAGCCTCGGCCTCTTCCTCGGAGGACGTGACGGTGGGATTGAGGAGATCCTCAAAGTATTCCTTCCACCGCCGGACAACGTCCCCAGTCGAGGTCAGCAGCTCTCCCCCCGCACTGTAAACAGTGTTGGTGAAGAACTGCTTTCCCCTCCTGAGGCGCCGGACGGTTTGCCAGAATCTTTTTGAGGCCGTCTGATAGTCCTTCTCCATGGCCTCCCCGAACTCCTCCCAGCTCCGAGTTTTTGCCTCCGCAACCACACGGGCTGCAGCACGCTTGGCCCGCCGGTACCCGTCAGCTGCCTCAGGAGTCCTCCGAGCCAGCAAGGCCCGATAGGACTCCTTCTTCAGCTTGACAGCATCCCTTACTTCCGGTGTCCACCACCGGGTTCTGGGGTTGCCGCCGCGACAGGCACCACAGACCTTACGCCCACAGCTCCGAGCAGCCGCATTGACAATAGAGGCCGAGAATGAAGCCCACTCGGACTCCATATCTCCGGCCTCCCCCGGAATCCGGGAGAAGTCCTCCCGGAGGTGCGAGTTGAAGGTCCCTCTGACAGAGGGCTCTGCCAGACGTTCCCAACAGACCCTCACTACACGCTTGAGCCTGCCAGGTCTTTCCAGCTTCCTCCTCCGCCAGCGAACCCAACTCACAACCAGGTGGTGATCAGTTGACAGCTCAGCCCCTCTCTTCACCCGAGTGTCCAAGATACGCGGCCGGAGATCAGATGACACGACGACAAAGTCGATCATCGACCTCCGGCCTAGGGTGTCCTGGTGCCACGTGCACTTATGGGCACCCTTGTGCTCGAACATGGTGTTCGTTATGGACAAACTGTGACTAGCACAGAAGTCCAATAACAAAACACCAGATCGGGGAGGCCGTTCCTCCCAATCACCCCTCTCCAAGTGTCACTGTCGTTGCCCACGTGGGCGTTGAAGTCCCCCAGGAGAACAACGGAGTCTCCGGTCGGTGCACTGTCTAGTACCCCTCCCAAGGACTCCAAGAAGGCCGGGTACTCTGCACTGCTGTTCGGCCCGTAGGCCGACACCACAGTGAGAGACCTGTCCCCGACCCGAAGGTGCAGGGACGCGACCCTCTCGTTCACCGGGGTGAACTCCAACACACAGCGACTGAGCTGTGGGGCAATGAGCAGGCCCACACCAGCCCGCCGCCGCTCCCCGCGGCCAACGCCAGAGAAATGGAGAGTCCAGCCCCTCTCAAGGAGTTGGGTTCCAGAGCCCAAACTGTGCGTGGAGGTGAGGCCGACTATATCTAGTCGGTAACGCTCAACCTCCCGCACAAGCTCAGGCTCCTTCCCCCCCAGCGAGGTGACATTCCATGTCCCCAGAGCTAGTCTCCATGTCCGGAGATCCGGTCGCCGAGGCCCCCGCCGTCGACTGCTGCCCAGATCTCTCTGCACCGGCCCCATATGGATCCTCCTGCGGGTGGTGGGCCCACGTGAGGACGGCCCCACGTCGCTCCTTCGGGCTGAGCCCGGCCGAGCCCCGTGGGGGGAGGCTCGGCCACCAGGCGCTCGCTGGCGAGCACCCACCCCAGGCCTGGCTCCAGGGTGAGGCCCCGGTGATGCCAATCCGGGCGACGTAACTGGCCTTGTTGGTACACTCATCATCAATCAATCATAAATTTGACATCTGTTTCATAAATGTGGAGGATGTGTCACTGGCTGACCTATACATTGCTGAATCATATTTGTGTGAAATATAATGTAATTTGCAATTTGCTCTGAAATTGAAAATCCTCTACAGTGAATATATTTCTTTTACACCTCCCATTTACAATGATCACACTTTGAATCCACACTTTTAATTGTTATTACTGAGCACTAATTAGAGCACTTTGTGTTTTCTGCACAGCCCCAGACTAACAGCACCAGAAACAGCATAGTCACCAGTCCCAAAGGCAACGTCCCGTCAGCTGCACTGGTATGCAGCTGTGTGTCTGTTTGTCTCTGTCCATAAAATCACACATCAGGGTAGAGTGTGAAGAAGGAACATGCATTGAAAATATCATGCAAATAAAATCAGAAATTTATGCAAAGCCAAACTGACATATGATATGGGTGTGAATACTATACAATGCAGGTGAATTTGCTGTGGTGGTTTTACTGTTGCCTATGGATATATATAGTGTTAATATAGATAGTGGCTGGGGTTTATATTTGGAGGTTTTATTTCATTATCAGCCTGATTATGGATACAATTGTGGGTCATTTTTTTCTCTCTTTGTGCCCATGCTTCATTCTGAATTTGTCCCCAGGTGTGTCATTAAAAAAAAAAAACGCTAATACACTTTTAAGGTTATGTTATGGGCCATGCTGAAGATTTGATATTGTAATTGACATCCATGTCAGAAAATTCCTCAATATTACTGACTGGAATCCCACCAAGCACATACTGGTGTTTATGCTTTATCTCCGTTGCCAACTTCATTTACTGTAATGTATCTGATCTTTTTTATACTAACAGATACTGCTTTAAAGAACCTACACAGATTTTATACTATTTTTATAGGGTTAAGTGGAAAAAAAAAGATCACCTGAGACCTCAGTCGCCCTCATCTATTATATGCAGTACTCATCTTTTCAGATGTATTCTTTCATTGTTACATTTTCCATGTTCCTTGCATATGTTGTGTTACATTTACAATTTTACTATAATCCCGGTTATGCCCATGTCAGCAGCTCTCATTCATATCCACCTCTCTTGTCTTTACTTCTCATTATTATCCAGGAGCCTCAGACTACTGTTATTCATAACCCAGTAGATGGGATCAAGGTACATCCTACTCACTCTTTCAATTTCTTCCATTTTCCCGCCTCTAATCTTGTTGCTAAAACTTTCTTTTCAGGTGTATTTTGTTGAGTATATTGTTGTGCTGTTTTTTTTGTGTGCATGATGGTATCCAAAGTGAGATGCTGCCACTCCAGTACAGTATTATAGTGCCCCTATGTGTATGGGAGGCTCAGCGATAAAGCTTAAACAATCCAAGACTTTGCCTTATATAGCTCTTAACCACTGCTGAACTGTTGAAACAGTGGTTAAATGTTTTGTGTTCTACCACACTGACCATCCTAGCTGGAAAATGGTCATGCATTGTGCCTCTGTGTAGCTGCTGAGTCACTCACAGATTAGCTGTCACTGAGTCTGACCAAAGTGTGGTGTTAAGTTTTGTATAAAAGGTTCAAAAGGTAAAGTGTGTGCATGCCTTATTTTGTGACTGTTTTCTTCAGAAATTATCAAAATTATTTTGATGTCCACATATTTGTTTGCAGGAATCATCAGACAGCAGTAACACAACCATAGAGGATGAGGACGTGAAAGGTAAGATTAAGCTCTGCCTGTTTTTTGGTTTATTTATGCAGGCAATTGTCAAACCAGTTATCATGATGAGAAACACAAAGGATGGTGACTTGAACCCTGCTCTGACCATGTTTACTTCCCCCAGGTCCTTGTGCCAGTCACTTACTGTATGAATGTGTTTTTATGAGAAATGATGTTTCGTAAGCACATAGTGAGCAGAATCTATAAAATCAGATAAATGCATTTAAAATACATTTGCAATAAATAAATTTAGCATTACTGAAATGTTTACTGATATATTTACCTTGTTGACAATGTTGATCATAATAAGAGTATACGAGTGAAAATGTTAATTTAACATGAGCATGATTATTTAACTAACATTGTAAGAAAGACATATCTCAATGTTTATTTCACTAAGAGGTGAAAAGAGGTCTAATGAATTTATTTTGTGGGTTTATGGTTAGCTTCACTTAAGGATGATGTTTTAGTATTCATAATTTATACACATTCTGAAACATCTAAATAATGTATGCTTTTGATTTCATAATGGCAGATGGTTTCTAAAAATGATTCAAGTTCTCGCAATGATGCATCATCTGAAGTCTTTGCATTATAGGTCAAACTAAAACAAACAAAACAAAACAAAAAAAACAAACAAATATGGGACAGTGACCAAAACCAAGTAATATATTAAAGTTGCAAAATTTGAAAATTATATAAAACTTACTTGTATAAAGATCTATCTGTATGAGACTTGTGACTGCTTATTTGTAAATCAAATTAACAATATGCATATAGCTAGGAGTGGTTTCTAATGGAGAAGGAGAGATGTAGGGAAATAAGCAACAGAAATAGAGAGAGAGGAAAGAGAGAGAAAGATAGAGAGAGAGAGGACAGGGAGAGCACAAGGGAGACATGGGGGAGCACTAAGCCGTCCTCTCAGAGTCAGGAGGAAGCAGCCGACTAGGACACGCTAAATCTCATCCTGAGCTGGGACAAGGATAGAGTGATGAGCTACAGCAGCCTGGCATGCAAAATGAAGCAGTGAAGAAAGATGGATGGAGGTGAGAGGAGACATGGCAACTGTTTTTATTGTAAATATAGTAAGGATTACTATATGTATGTTTTCAGAGGGAAAGGAAACTTAATATAAGGAAGTAGTTTAATGTGTGTGCTGAAGCGTAGTGTAAACTTTATTCAAGATGACACAGTTAAGGGACAGGGCAGATAATATTTACACTGCTTTTGGTGAGTTGGAAGCCCCCAGCATTTGTATTAATATCTTGGAACATTTCATGCCATTAATTTCAGTGACATTATTTTGCTCTTTTGTGCATGTACCCCTTTAATGTGATGAGATGGAACAGTGTCACTGCATTCTAATTTTTCTGCAGCTCGCAAACAGGAAATCATAAAGATCACAGAGCAGCTTATTGAAGCTGTCAACAATGGAGACTTCGAGGCCTATGCGTGAGTTTTTCATATGTTTTCTTCTTGTGCCATTTTTAGCAGATCTTGTGTATGAAGTAACCATTAAAGCTATCGACCTGGAAAAAACATTAATCTGACTGCCATATAAATGTGTTTCATCGTTGTATTAAAAGATTAAAGAGTAATTACTTATTTTATCCTCTTAATACCACACACTTTAGACAAATGCTTAACAGATTGAGTAAGGGAGGGGCACAATGTTGTGAACATTGTTAACAACATCAAAGATAGTATTTCAGACATCATTATGTACACAGCACTTCTGATTTCATGATAAATTTTAAATGATTACATATAATGTAGAAGTAATCACTCAGTTATCCAGATGTGTTTCATTGTAACAGGGTTTCAACGGACAAGTTCCTTTGGTTTAGACGTTTCAGCTTCCATTAATTCCATCCATATTGTCCACATTTAATGTTAGGATTCCATGTTTCTTGTATTCACAGGAAGATTTGTGACCCTGGCCTCACCTCATTTGAGCCTGAGGGTTTGGGCAATCTTGTGGAAGGAATGGACTTTCACAGATTTTATTTTGACAACCGTACGTTTTTTATTGTCATTTATTTGATGAAAATTTAATTTTTTATATAATGCCCATGTTATGTTTTCCGTCATAGTCCTCTCAAAAAACAACAAGCCCATTCACACCACCATCCTCAACCCTCACGTGCACATCATCGGTGATGACGCTGCCTGCATTGCTTACATTCGCCTAACACAGTTTGTGGATGGGCAGGGCCGCCCCCGGTCCAGCCAATCAGAGGAGACTCGAGTATGGCACCGCAGGGACAGCCGGTGGCAAAATGTCCACTTCCACTGTTCAGGGGCTCCTGCTGCCCCAATGCAGGGGTAAGGTATGTACATGAAAACATACGGATTTGATGTGATGACATTAAACAACAATTTTTATTTTAAATTACAGTAAAATTTTAATCCATTAAAACTTTTTTGCTGACATTTGGGTGTGAATTTATGGAAATGTTTTTCATGGCAAAATATTGTTTTTGCATGTTTACTGACTTAATGAAAAGTAAATGTAAAAACAAAGTAAACAGTCTTTGTTTAAATTGGTTGTTTAAACTGATTGATACAGTTTTAAATTATTGATAAAGTTTTAATCATGATAAATTGCACAGAAAGCAAATTAGCTTTTGGTGTTTTCAGCTACATGCAACTACTTTCTGCTTTTAGGAGGATGAATTGGTGCTGTGTGGAAACAAAGAAAACCTATGGAAAGATAAGCATGTTATGACAGAGAGAGGATCAGCTGGGTGCAGACTGTTCTGTCCTCTGTACACCAGCTCTCTCTTCTCTCTGAGTAACATCACTGGACTAAAACAAGAAAACAACACTATCGTCAAACCTCCTGCCAATGGCTTGTAAACTTGGTGGACTTTTAAAGTAATCCCACAGTGGCCCAACATACCTGGGCGTAAACCTCCTTTATCTTCCACTACAGTCTTGGTTAAACTTCGTACTGGATTTGGTCTGTTGTTGTACTATTTCTATTGTACAGTATATTAATAGTCATTCTCTTTCATTTTGCTATCTTTTTATAACAAGCATGATTCTTCTGTATGAGCAGTGGCTATTATGCACGACTTGCCTGTGGACAATGAACATTCGGTACTAAAGTCTCAGAGACCAGTTGGTGTAACGAGTTCTGTTTTTATGCTTTCCCTTGTGTGTGTTTGACCCAGAACAGATTTTGTGTAGTGCAGCGTCCCATGGACTCACAAATGCAGTGAAAACATGCAGCATGCTAATACACTACATGAGCTAATAACATCCTGAACTTTGCAAGTAATTACTGAAATTAATGTAACTGTAGGTAACAAGTAATAACACCGTTGTGTAAATTTACAGTTTTATTGTGGTGATCTCTCTCCAATATGCTGAATTTAATCGCATGACATTTCATGTTGATACACTGACCATTTGGATGTTTCTCTGTGTTTTGTTTTTCTATTTTTGTTAACTTAACTGCTGAAGTGTAAAGGAATACTTTGGTGCACTGGGCTCTGTAATTGCATAAAATGAAGTGGTTTATAACAGGATATTATCATAAATTATATTTGATTTGTTTACTCAATCAATTGAATGTTATAAAAATGTAGAGAGTAAAGAGAATACAAAATATTTACCTTTCTGACTAATATTTAGGACAAAATGTGAAACTTTACTAAATACAAATTTTTCATTGTATTTTTATCGCTTTCATATGCACAATTACGTGTTGATAAATACTAGTATATAAGAACAACGTACATTTTAATCAAAATGCATTACACTGGTGGTGCGCACTAATACCAGACTGTATAGGCAATAAATAAGTCAAAACGTCAGTAACGTGAGAAATATAATGTTAGAGCTGTGAAGCTTCTGAAACGCTGACTCGGATTGTTTATTAGCTTTCCCCAAAATTGCATTGGACACAAGTGTACAATGCTAACCACTGTTCTTCCTGTCCACATTTACCACTCACCACTGGTCAGCTTCATTATTCTTAACCAAAGCCACCACAATGGGGTTTGCAAACAAGCCAAATGCCTAAGACCCCAGCTAAAGATGGCCTTAATGGACGTGACTGTATTCACCAGCACTCTCAGAAAATGTTCAGTTGTTATAATAAGCAAAGTTTCCTCTAAAGTATATATGCACAGTAAACATTTTAAACTGGTCAAATCTTCCTGGCACAGGACTCTGAAGCCTCCTCTTGCCAAGGGCGCCAGTAGTGTTGATAGTGGCTGTTCTTGAAGTATTAACTTAAAGGTCCTGCAAAACGAGCACTTATGCAGTTATTGAGCCAAGAGCATAGAAAATCGTTTTCAATGGACACTTGGGATTAAAATGTAATAAAGCGTTTTTTGTTTTGTTTTTTTGAACAATTAAGGTGTGTGCCACATTAGTGTAATATTATCAGACAGATTGTAGCCTACTTTCATTTTTAGCTATACAACCTATACATCTGAACACAACAGGGATCCAATAAGATCCGAAGATGTCCTCTTACCGGGAATAAGGTTTTACACAAGTAGGCCTAAATAAATGCTTTTTTTTTTTTTTTTTAAATAAAAAGACCATTATGCCAATACATTTCCATTATCAACGGCATTTTTTCTTGTAAACGCCTGCAAACTTAGCAATAGGCAGTGGGTAATTAGAAATTTAAATGAGATTTTAAGTCTTGTCGAAGACCACCTATGGCTCTGTGTTCCTGCCGTCCACGTGACGCCATGGTGCGCGCTGATTAGAGCGCAACTCCAAAACTCATTTGGCGTAGGACGGATCACAACAAGAAAGCTGGATTAAACTGGGAACACAAGACCAGACCACAAAGGTAATGTTCTGTGGTTACCACTTAGTTAGGGATTTAAAGTTTACCTAAGGGTTAAAGGAGAGTGGGCTTTGTCCTGTAGGGCAGGTGTGTGGCTACAGTTGCTTTCAGTTTGGCGCAGAGAGGCGTACAGAAGCACATGCAGTCAATGAACGGAAAGGAAAGTTTTAAGAAGTAAAACTTAACTAAACTAAACCAAAGCCGCCTGGGCATTTTGCGACTTCTTTCTAATCTAATAAATATCACGTGGGACACATTTTTATCCAATGCTGAACTTATGAATATGTGATTGGAGTAACCAACGTTTGTTTCTTCAGTATCTTGAGTGAGGACTACGAAAGAGACTGCACTGGGAGATGCGAGGGGCCACGCTCTGATTCAGCGGTAAACGTGTGGATCAGCTGTGTTTTTGTTTCTGGAGAGAGAGGAGCGGCTGAGCTACTCTCATGTACCGCTTAAGGACCATGGCTCGGCTTGGGCCCATTGCACACGCGGTACAGAGCATCTCCCAGCCCAGACCCCTGCGGGTCAGACCTGTTCTCAGGACGTTTGAGCTCTGGAGACGTCTAACGACATCTGTTTCTGCTGAACCTTTCCTCAATGCCACAAGCTCAAACTATCTGGAAGAGATGTACTATGCGTGGCTGGAGAATCCAAAGAATGTGCACAAGGTACAGCTTGTCTTTCTTTGGTATCTTTCTGGTTGTGTGAACTAACAGGAGACCTACACATTCAAAATGTAGGCTAAAGGTTATGCATATGTAAATATTGCAGCACACCAAGTGAGTTACCATATTTTCTCTCTTTCAAAACGAATATTCCACCTCAGACATAGAATAAATGTAAACATGCAGTAATTATTTTATCTTGGAAATATGTAGAACATTTGTCCAGTGGAATTTCAGATTATTCAATCACAGCACAGAAATCTTAATACCTGACCAGCTTGTTTTACTTTAATGTGATGCTCTTCACCCCTCTTCCCCTCTGCAGTCCTGGGATGTCTTTTTCCGTAATGCTAATGCAGGGGTGCCTCCTGGTCTAGCCTACCAAAGTCCTCCACATCTTAATGGGATATCCCATGGAGCAGAAAGTGCCCCTTCTCTTTTGGGGGCACAGGTCAATACAAAGAAACTTGTTGCAGATCATCTTGCAGTACATACACTAATTCGAGCATATCAGGTAAAAAGCTTCAAAGTGACATATGGTATTTGTGTTTTTGCACAGTATTCACAAAGGACTGGTTTTGTGATCCACATTTTTCATGTTTGCTTTCAGGTTCGAGGTCACCACATAGCCAAACTGGACCCACTGGGGATCAGTTGTGTAGACTTTGACGATGCTCCATGTGCTGTGGGTTTCCAAAATGTTGGTAAGAAGAAATGCATAGTATATGCTGCTTCATCTCTTAAGCTGTCATACCTTTACGTTTATTACATTTGTTTATGTCTTATGAGCATACAGTAGGAGTTTTTACCGCTTGAATTGAAGGTTGACAGTTTGATCCCCACTCCCACCAGCACTTTCGCTTGTCGTATCCTTGGGCAAGACACCTAACCCGCCTTGCATCGAAAGATTGTATACAGGTGTATGAAGGTGTGAATGCTCTTTGATGTAAAGTTCTTGAGTGCCGAGTAGAAGTGGAAAAACGCTTTATGAGTTAGAGTCACCTATCAACACTAGCCCTTGTCTAACTTCTTTTATATTATCTTGGCTGTTCTAAGGACCACTACTTACAACATAATACCCCAAAAACAAGACAACAAATATATTATACTATGCATTGTTATCAATTTAACGTAATTTAAATCACTCCAGTTAATATTACAAAGGGTTTGCCTGACTGCACTGGAAATGCAATTAAAGGTGAAAGTAAAAAACTAGTGTCAATGACTTTGATTTAGAGCATGCTGCTATTTTTAATCTGTGTCATTTAACTGTGTCACCTAATAATGGATGTGACCAAGTTGCACTGCAAAGTAAAACCACAGTGCAGGTGATACTATTATTTTACCACACAGAATCATCTTTATCATTACTGTCACGATGTGTCTTATAAAGGGTTAAACAGGCTAGTGTTGAAGCCCTATTGATGATACTTAACAGTGACATCACCCTGGGTTCTTCATATATATCTATAGCAGTTACCATGACGACACAAACAATAGCAGAGTCAAAAAAGTTTCAAGATGGTTTGCTAACAGTGCCTCAGACAAAGCAGTGTCTTTAGTTGGCATCGATCCCCCAGGAAATGTTGATGTCATCAGTTGCCAAGTATAAATTGTTGTAGCAAGCATGTGTAGCTCTTTCTCAGTGCTGTGCAAGAAAACGATGCAGTTAAGTGAATGTTCTGTTGAATATTGTTGAATATAGTTGAATAATATTTATATATAATATGGTCTACCTGCTGTATACATCTGAGGTGTTTGTGATTCCTGGAGGAACTAACCTTTGCCTGTTGGCCACTGGGGTCGAACAAGACTTATCTTTTTTGAAGTTCTGCTCTGATTAGATAGCAGATACTGCCATTGATTATTACACTGGATCACACCTTTATGCTGAATCATCAAAGAAAACAACAATGTGCTTTTATATGTGGTGCAGTACACAGGTTGGGAGTCTAAAGTCTAAAGATTTTTTATGTGACAGAGAGCTGACTCTGCCTTGTTGGGCTGAATAGCCTCTGTCCATACCGCAGTGTAATTTGCTGACGCACAGAAGTGACATCTCAGTCCTCTGTGCTCTAGTTTATCTATGTTTGATTTGTGTTACAAACTTCAGATAGCGGCTGTTTATGTATAGCTGCAGTACATTAAGTATTTTGCTGTTTATTCAGTGTATTAGTAGCTGTGTTCACAGTTGTCATGTTCTAGTCCTAGTCTAGTCCTGTTTAAATTCCCTGGCTTAATCCCAATTATTATGAGGTCTATGTGGCAAACATAGCAGTTAACCTCCATGTTTATGTGTTTATTTTTCTTTTGTAATACTGTGTAATTGATGTATTATTTTGGTAATTAAACAGGTTTTTATGGGCTGGCTGAATCTGATTTGGACAAAGTGTTTCGTCTTCCTACCACTACTTTCATTGGAGGAGGTGAAAACTCTCTTCCACTTAGAGAGATTATACGACGCCTAGAGGTGGGTTAAACAGAAATGTTGAACTTGTAGACATGCCCATTCAACCTCACAGTGTTTACATGCGCATCAAAAACTTGATCATTGTCTGATTTCTGGAGTTATCAGTAACAGGTACCTCTGATGTGAGTAATCTTATATATTTATTGGTTGCTCACACTGGAGGAGGTTTTAATTATCCAAAAATATTAAAAAATATACATCTAAATTATTTTCAAAACATATACTCTAAAAATAGAATGAATTTGAATTTGAATTTATTTGTTTGGAGGATAAGCCCCTTGAGATGTGTCACCATCTCGTTTTCGAGGGGGTCCTCATAAATAAATACAACAACAAAAGACAGATACAGTTGGGCAGACAGTAGGAGACATAAGTTCAAATAAGCATCAAAACAGCAAAATCAACACAACCACAAACACACACACACACACTCACTCACGCTTGACTGTTTCACACATAATAAAACAAATTTGAAAGAAAAAATAAAAATAAATAAATAAAATAATAAAATAATAGTAATAACAATAATAATAATAAACAGAGTTCAAAGATAATCACAGGATACAACAAGATAAACAACAAAATTCAACAAAGTAATCAAAAACAATTACATGGGTTCTGTAAATATTGAACCAGAGCATTTTTAAATAAAGGGACAGAAGTTAAAGCACGAATCGATGAGGGAAGATTGTTCTAATCAGAAGGAGCTTTATATTTAATGAGTGTTTTCCTATTTGTTTTTTGACTCTTGGGATAACCAAAAATATCTGATCTGCATGACGTAAACTATAAGAGGATCTGAATGGAATTAAATACTGTTTAAGATATTCAGGATAAATGAGATTAATACATTTAAAAATACATAATAACCAGTGAAGTTGACGTCGGGAGGACAGATTAAGCCAGGACAGTTGGTGATACATCGTACAGTGGTGAGTTCTGAAGGGACAGCGGAGAATGAATCTGCACAGACTCTTATAGATAACGTTGAGTGGTTGGAGAATAGAAGTTGTAGTATTTTGATAAATGATATCGCAGTAATCTAAAATGGGAAAAATTAGTTGTGAAATAATCTTTTTCCTAACAGAAAAGCTAAAACAACTGATGGACTGATAAAGTAATTTTAAGCGATATGGAATTTTGTTTGTAATAGTTTGTATGTGGGCGCTGAATGAAAGACGGGTCAAGCCATAAACCAAGATATTTAAATTTATCAACTGCTATAATTGGTGATGAATCAGTAAATGTCAAATTTATATCATTAACAGAAAAAGGACGGATTCGTTTCTGGAACAAATGAAACATGATTTAGATTTATTAAGTAGAAGTTTGTTATACTGTAGCCATAATTGAACAGTATTAAAATCATGTTGAATTGAGGACTGAATATCAGTAATATTAGATTTAGATGAATAAATAACTGTATCATCAGCGTAGAGTTGAATATCACAGTCTGTGCACGCAAGAGGAAGGTCATTAATAAAAATAGAAAATAAAAGGGGACCCAGTGAGGAACCTTGAGGCACACCTCTCTCTATTATGGAGAAATTTGAAAAGCTGCCTTTAAAGAAAACACATTGTTGGCGGTGATGAAGATATGAATTGAACCAAAGGAGAGCGGACCTGTCAAGGCCTATAGAATGAAGCTTGTCCAGTAAAAGGTAATGGTCGACCATATCAAAAGCTTTCGTGAGGTCAATAAATAAGGCACCAGTGAGCATATTATTGTCAAAACCCGAAAAAATATCATTGGTAAATTTTAGTAAAGCAGAATTTGTTGAAAAATACTTTCTAAAACCAGACTGAAAAGGAGATAGAAGATTATTTTTCGATAAATATTCGGACAGTTGATTAAAAATTAATTTCTCATAGACTTTAACAATACTATTGATAATTGAGATTGGTCTATAATTATTAAGTTTGCTGGGGTCACTCCCTTTATGGAGAGGTACAACCTTTACACATTTCCACGCAGATGGAACCTCACAGGATCTAAAAGACAGGTTGAACAGATCAGCCAAAGGGTAACAAAGAACATGGGATGCAAATTTAATAAACTTGGCTTCAATGCCATCTGGACCAGCGCTACCATGCAAAGAGAGCCCATTTATAGCTTGGTGCACATCAGCCGGGCTGACCATTCCAAAGGAAAAAGAGCTACCAGTGGTCATCACATTGTTAAAAAATACAGAATGAGGAGGAGACTGCACAGGAGGTGTTTGTGAAAAATGCTGACTAAAGGCATTTGCAATAACATTGCATAACTGACACATGTCACTAGGTGTTTCTTATAAGATTTATTTTGTGCATGTAAAGTCAATTATTGAGTTACCTCATTATTGTAGTTATCTTATTTTTACTGGCCACATAAATGTACCCACTGACACACATTTGGTTCTTTTTTTCAGTTGGCATATTGTCAGCACATAGGAGTCGAATTTATGTTCATCAATGATGTGGAGCAGTGCCAATGGATCAGACAAAAGTTTGAGACTCCAGACATCATGCAGTTCGATATTGCAGAAAAGCGAACCCTCCTGGGAAGGATGATCCGATCCACCAGGTGCTGGCATTGTTGCCTATATTAGTTATCAAACATCAGCGGGTCAATTATAATTTAAAATATTATTGTAGGTAAACCCAATATCTCTGTTGTTGCAATGTTCACAGATTTGAAGACTTCCTTCAGAGGAAATGGTCTTCGGAGAAACGTTTTGGTTTAGAAGGTTGTGAGTCATTAATCCCAGCACTGAAGACGATTATCGACATGTCAAGTCAGAGTGGTGTAGAGAGTGTCATTATGGGAATGCCACACAGGTACACAGCATGATCAGGGTGTCTTTTGTCTCCTATGTTTTAACCCCTAAACAATGTATTTTGTGTGTTTTTTGTTTAGGGGAAGATTAAATGTATTGGCCAATGTTATTAGGAAGGAATTGGAGCAAATCTTCTGCCAGTTTGACTCCAAATTAGAGGCAGCAGATGAGGTTTGAAAAGGGTTTTATAAAGGTTTTACAAATTGCCCCTGGCACAGTGAGGTTAAAAAATACCAACCATATTTGTTTCCGGTTTTTACCGTAAGGGTTCTGGTGATGTAAAATACCACTTAGGTATGTATCACAAACGGATCAACCGGGTGAGTGATAAGTATATTACTCTGTCCCTGGTGGCCAACCCCTCTCACCTTGAGGCAGTGGATCCAGTGGTGCAGGGGAAGACTAAGGCTGAGCAGTTTTATTGTGGGGACACAGAGGGCAAAAGGGTAGGCACCACTTAACAAATGTGCCGTATTCATATACAGCCTTGTTCTTAAGGGTAATGTGAATTATGTGTTTCACCATTTCAGGTAATGTCTATACTTCTTCATGGAGATGCCGCATTTGCTGGCCAAGGTATTGTGTATGAGACATTCCATTTGTCAGACCTGCCGTCATACACCACTCATGGTACCATTCATGTGGTTGTCAACAATCAGGTACAACTTGCATGCTACAACACTTAACAGACATAGATCTTTTTTTACATCATCATTTTATTTAATAGTTACTTTTGGCTCTCTGCAGATCGGCTTCACCACTGACCCCAGAATGGCACGCTCCTCTCCTTACCCGACAGATGTGGCCCGAGTGGTCAATGCTCCCATCTTTCATGTAAATGCTGATGATCCAGAAGCTGTGATGTATGTGTGCAAAGTGGCAGCTGAGTGGAGAAACACATTCCATAAAGATGTGGTGGTGGACCTGGTACGTCACAGTTGCTCTCATACCTATTTTCAGAAAACAGCTCAACTGTTTATTTAGTACACATTTCCAAACAGACATTTTTATGTTGAACAGTGTTACTGTTACCAAGAAACCAAGTGTTTTCTGTAAGTGACAGACATTGTCTACATTCAGGTGTGCTACAGGCGCAATGGACATAATGAAATTGATGAGCCCATGTTTACCCAACCACTAATGTACAAACGCATTAAAAAGCAGAAAGGTGTCCTACAGAAGTTTGCAGAAAAACTTATTGGACAAGGAGTTGTGTCTGTGCAAGAATATGAGGTATGCAGAATTTGTGTATAATCTTTTGTTTATTTGATTTTTAAAAAACTTTTTTACTTCATTGTTTATCTAGGAGGAGGTTGCAAATTATGATAAAATCTGCGAAGATGCATTTGCCCGTTCCAAAGATGAGAAGATCCTCCATATTAAACACTGGTTAGACTCCCCTTGGCCAGGTAATCTTTTGGTGCCACTGGCTTGTAACATGAAAAGTGTTCCTTGCATGTTTTACAATGCTTTGATGTAACTGCAGATTTTTTCACTCTTGATGGTCAGCCCAAAAACATGAGATGTCCTCTCACTGGCATCACAGAAGAGGAACTACAGAACATTGGAAATATAGCAGCTAGTGTTCCAGTGAAAGACTTCACTATTCATGGAGGTATGACTTCACATCTGTTGGTTTATTTATACATTTTACCCAGACTCACTGAACTAATTTGACTTATGTTTTAGGACTTTCTCGTATCTTAAAGGGTCGTGCCAATATGGTGAACCAGCGACTTTGTGACTGGGCTCTAGGGGAATATATGGCCTTTGGCTCTCTGCTTAAAGAGGGCACTCATGTACGTCTTAGTGGACAAGATGTGGAAAGGGGAACTTTTAGGTAAAACAAGGGTTTCTTTTATTGTTGTTTTATGTACAGATATTTACAGAAATGTGATGAGTTTGTTTCTCATCCTAGCCATCGGCATCATGTTCTTCATGATCAGAATGTGGATAAAAGGATTTGTATCCCAATGAACTACATCTCACCCAATCAAGCACCCTACACAGTCTGCAACAGCTCCTTGTCGGAATATGGAGTGTTAGGTATTAAACAAAATTACATTAAACAAGATTCACATGTTACATTTTTTGTTGGTGTCAAAATTCCTGGTGAACTGGCCTAAAGGACTTTTCACTGCAAGTGTTAATAAATATTCTCTACTATGAGAACCTCAAAAACAGATATGGTATAGACCTGATGTTAAGGCCAAGGCTACAATGTTGTGCTTGCACGTTGCAGAACTCAAAATTAACCCCATAAGTGTGAGCTCACCCTATATCTCATTATCCTGGACAGGTTTTGAATTAGGATTTGCGATGGCCAGCCCCAATGCTTTGGTTTTATGGGAAGCCCAGTTTGGTGACTTCCACAACACGGCTCAGTGCATTATTGACCAGTTTATCAGTTCAGGACAGGCCAAGTGGGTCCGCCAGAATGGCATTGTGCTGCTCCTGCCTCATGGAATGGAAGGAATGGTGCGTATCAGGAAACAACATGTATTTGGTAACTATACTGTCTGTCAGATCTCTGTTTCAGTTAATTTGTGTGGCTTTTTCAGGGTCCTGAGCACTCTTCTGCTCGCCCAGAAAGATTTTTACAAATGTGCAATGATGATCGCGATGTATTTCCCGTAAGCCAATCAAATAAACAAAATATTTGGGTGGTTATCAGTTCATATTAATAACATGCAGAATAACTTCTTTCTGTTTTAACAATGTGTCCTTGTTGCAGAAACTGACAGACGATTTTGCAATACGTCAACTATATGACTGTAATTGGATTGTTGTCAACTGCTCCAACCCGGCAAACTACTTTCATGTTCTTCGCCGTCAGATCCTGCTGCCTTTCAGGAAGCCTGTGAGCAATGTGTCAGAAATGTGCCTCATTGCATGTAAAACATTTAAGAATTAAAATTGTTTTTTTCTGTGTGTTTTTTAGCTCATTGTATTTACTCCCAAGTCTTTATTGCGCCACCCAGAGGCTAAGTCTAGTTTTGATGATATGCTGCCAGGTGAGTACTGCAAAAGAATAGCAAATAAATTATATTACTTTTACCCTTGTTTAGTGATGTGCTCTATTTCAATCATTTAAACTGTAATTTGTATACACAGGCACTAGCTTCAGGCGACTAATTCAAGATGATGGACCTGCATCAGCCAACCCTAAAAATGTCAAGAGAATAATTTTTTGCACTGGAAAAGTTTATTATGAACTGATTCATGAGCGTACAAACAGAGGCATGGATAGTGATGTAGCAATTGTCCGCATTGAACAGGTAGAATCATGATGAATGCCGGTCATTTCTGTATGACTGATATTGATAATGATAATACTGCATAAAAAACATGTTTGTGTGTAAATTGTAGTTATCACCGTTTCCTTTTGACCTGGTGAAAAAAGAGACAGACCTGTTTTCAAACGCAGACCTAATGTGGTGTCAAGAGGAACACAAGAATCAGGGCTTCTACGACTATGTTAAACCGCGCATTCGCACCACCATCAACAGGAGCCGCCCTGTTTGGTATGTTTGGCCTTTTTACCTTAAAGACCTGAGCTGAGAGCAGATAGCGGGTAAATGATAATATCTGGATTTCTTTCGGTGTATTTTTTATAGGTATGCTGGCCGTGAGTCTGCTGCTGCACCGGCTACGGGAAACAAAAAAACTCACCTCATGGAGCTGCAGCGCTTGCTGGACACAGCCTTTGATCTGTAACTTTCAGCAACAAAGCCTCCTCTGAACCAAAGCTCTGAATATTTATCATAGACATATCAAGTGAGTTGAAAATAAGCTACTGTGATTCTTACAATGTATACAATGAAGTTACTTGAATGTAGTAGTCTATTTACATGATGTAAATGGAAATTACATTTACTTTTTCTGAGATTTACTTTTGACAAGACAGATAAGTATGAAAAGGTAAGAATGCATTGAGACTTTCAGTAAAATTGTTGGAGCTAAGGATCTTGCAATGGTTCTCAGCCTTTTTCAGTTGCAGCCCCCAAACATGAAGAAATAGGTTACATCCAAAATCAAGTCTGTTCTTTTAAAAAAAAAAAATCCCATTTTATTTAAGAGCATAAACCTATTTGGATTTATGTTACAGGAATGTACATTTACAACTACCTGTAAGGGGTGACAACCCTTGTCTAAGCTAGAAGTATATGCATCATAATTTGATATGCTCTGGGACCCATAGAAAATATCTCAAAACCCCCTGTTCGAACCATTAAGCAGTACATTACATCCTTTTTGGACTTTTCTTCAATTTCAGAAACAAATAATGAGCAGCCATTTACATGCTTATTGTTGAATGTTATGTGACAAAGTTAAACATAGAGACCTTTTGTGATTATTTGTGATATCACATTGTTGTAATTGTGCTTTTGTCAACATATTACATTTAATTGTGCTGTTAATTAAGAGTTAATTATGTGATTGGAAATTGCACATTGCACATTGATTTTCTGTGTGTCAATTGAAGGGGAATTTTTAACAGGATGTTTTTTTAGATGTTCATAAAATGTTTAAAGCAATTGTGTAAACTTCTGTCTATGTGCTGATTTTAAGGCACAGTCCTTCACTAGCTGGTGACTGCTACACACTTCAACAGCACTTTTCCAGTGACAGGCTCCTTCACACCAGTTATTATGGTCCAGGTGCTGCAAATTATTATTTTTTTGTTTTTGTTTATGATTGATTACTCTAACTTTTTTAGTGCTGACTCAAGACATTTGCCATTGCATTAAAACCAGTAACGTGATGTTTTAATTAAAATAAATTTTAACAAAACTTCTCTAAACCAGCCAGGGCCTGGCCCACACTAAAGACTTGGTTTCTAGCACCAGCTCGCAATTAGGATCTGGATATATCCAACATAAAGGCCTACTACATAAGTCTGAAGGTGTATTCAAAGTACCAAACACTTCTCCGGGTTTTGTCAGGTTCCCAAAAGCTCAGTAAAGAGCACTGTAGGCTATGTTCTCTCTTGTTAGTCTCTGCTGTAGCCAGTCCATGAGCCTTTTTACTATTAAACAGCGTGCACTACCAAAACGGTTCTCTTTTGAATGCATTAGTTTGATTACTTTTCGTCACAAAAAGTGTCTGTGTAAGTTCAGAGCTAAATAAGGTTTTTTTGTTTTGTTTTTGTTTTTACATCAACAATTAAGACCTATCAACAAACTACAAATACCATGGAAGTCATGGTGCAGGTAGGTTAGTTCAGTCAACTTACAGATGCGCGCTAAAACATCCGGGTTGGCTAAAGTGCTGTAGCTTGTAGCTAGAGTGCAGTTTTAGCCTGCTTTTGAAAAAGTTTACTTTATTAAAAAAAAGTGACGCTAATGTTACTAACTTGAGGTGTTCATGCAGAAGTAACATTGCCTATGAAAATGGTAATGTCAATGCACTGATGTAAACGCATGGTGGCAGCAATGCTCTTCAAATTCTACATATAACGATCAGTCAGTCAGTAATCTGTCTTTTACACATTGATCTGCATCACCCATAATAGAAAATGTGTTAATTTGCCCTTTCTATTCACAAATGTCTACTCTGGTTGTTTTTATTTTCCTATAAGCCTAATATAATTGTAATCTTTTACAAACGTGGGAGCTATTGCACTAGTATAATCAATGTGCTGTAGGCCTGTTAGTAAAATGAAAATCCTTTCTTTCACACACCACCTACGGTGTCCTAGGTCTGTCTGAGAGTAACTGACATAATTACACAGTAAGCGGTTGACGGTTTGGTGGTTGTTTTAACATGATAGGCCCCGTGATACTATTTGTAAAACCAGGTATTAAGAGTTTGATTTGCATTTCAGTACAGGCTAACCTAAATGTTGAGATAAAGATAAGATTGTACCATAACGTGTATGGTTTGAATACAAATAGACACACATAGCAGAAGACCATGTGTGCCGGTATTGACAGTCATGTGTTTTGCACTGACTGTTGTTTCTGCAGCGTGACGGGCTGATGTGTGTTATAGGAAACAGGACTTTGTGTATGCAGAGCAATGAAAGGGTGGAGGACCTCTCTCACTCAGTCACCCTGCGTCTCTGTGTTATTCTGGGTCAGCCATTTCCCAGGAATGCTCTGCTCCTGCCAAAGAGCAGTCACTACAAAGGAACGCACAGAGAATGCAGCAGAAACTAAATAAAATGACTTTAAAAGGTTTGAGAATTAGATTGTGTAGGCTCAGGTGACAGGCAGCACCCTCTTCTTCAGTGATATGTTTTCTAAATGGCATCCACAAAAATGCATGTGCACTATATGCACATTCATATGTTCAACAGTGTAATTGGGCCTCAGTCTTTAAATGTCCATTGAACAGATGGATCATGTGTGTTTTGTGCCACCCCGTACAAACCAGTGTTACAGAGACTGCTCAACAGTTATTGCTTTTACTTCCACTTATCTGTGGTTTTCTCTTTGTCTTCTTGGCCCTCCCCATCTCCCCATTTTTTTTTTCTCAGAGATTAGCTTGAGGTCAGATTGTTGCAGTCTGCTGGTGCTCTCCTTAAATATGGAGAAGTGTTGGCAGCAGGTGTAATCTCAGATGAGTACCAAGAGAGCAGAACAGAGCAGTCAGTTGGTCTGTCTTGTGACATTGTAAAATGACTGCAGTACACTGAATTGTGCGAGGTCTGTGTGTGTATGTTACTATGCGGCAGGTCGTGGGGGAGGAAGCAGCAGGAGAGGGGTGGCGGAGGGGGTGAGCAGTGATAGTGTAGAGAAAAAGGAAGAAATGGGAAATCTCAGCACCTGTTTCCAGGGCAACAGAGGTCTGAAAAACACAGGCAGGTTGGACTTTTTATTCTGAGAGCTGCACTGCCCTCTGGCAACATATTTCAGACACCTTTAATGACTCCAAAGCTCTCCCTAGTCCAGCTAGACTACTAAAACAGCATGTTCCTTGTGACAGACACACTCTCTGTGTATGAGCAGAGGATGTAAAGGCATGTGATAACAAGAAAGCAGGCGGCCTTTGACAAATACAGTATGGAGATGTGACGGGTCCAATCACTGTCAGGCACATTGATCCTTAAATGAAAAACACACCATATGCACTCACTGATCACAGATAGCTTAATCAATTACAAGTGACGTCAGTCTCGACCCTCCCTCGCGCTAAATTATCTGCTGGTTTTGTCTGTGTAGTCAGCCGCTTGACTTGGAGGAGGGACAGGAAAATTCCTTTCTCTGTGGGAGACATTAGCCCTGTGATCTCATGAATATATTATAGCGGGTCATTGTGCAACCAGGAAGGTACACTGGGCTGTCAGGTTACGGGCTGCCAATGAGCTGCTGTCCTGCTTTCAGACCACAGACTAGAAAAGTAATTTATTTCGCGTACGTTTATTATACCACCAACACCAACAGAACGTCGATTGTGCTATATACTGTAAAAATATTGTTAGAGATTAATAGCTGAATAGACCAATGGATAAGTTAAATGTTTAGGTGAAACGGATCATTAAAAGGCAATGCGAATAGCTGGCTTTGGACGCTCGGTGAAACAGCTCTGTTGTGTCCCAGCGGTGGCTCGGATACGACGCAGGCGGCTAATGTTGAGCTAAAGTGTCTGATCGCCAAGTGGTCACATCGTCTGGCAGCTGGAGCAGCCTGGGGTAAGTTCGCGTGCGGCAGTCACATCTCACACTAGGACTATAAACAACTAACAACGTACAGCTAATTAGGCTACTAACTGTTATCAAGAAACTAGCCGTTGTTAAATCCAACCGCGTAAAGACGCGTGGAGCAGTATTTGGCCACTGGTGCCAGCGCAGCGCGTAAAAGACTCTTCCACTGCGCGGCCAGCTCTGCAACAGAATGCTCGCACAACTCATACCTGGAACCAGGTGTGAAGATATCATACTACGTTTTTTATGATTCAGGGATGAAAATGTCCTCCACCACTTGCTGTGCATGGTGCATTGTTATTTGTCTCGTGTGTTTATTGTGAGGATCCTTTTGGTGAGTGTTTTGTGTTTTCATGAATTGGTAACACTTGCATTTAAAGTCTTTCACACAGTCTTTGCACCCAGCTGCTTTGTTCTGCTCCGCTGCTGCATGTTTAGTTTGTTGTTGTTTTGGAACACAAGGTGTGGAGGTAGCGTAGACCATGAGAATGTCTTTAGATTTTGACTTCTGAGAATTGAGCATTTTTGATGCGTGTACATTTTGTTTTAGTTATGGCAGTTTGTAACACATGCTGTTTGTAACACATGACCTGTCTCCATATGCATTAAAGTGAGACTAATAATATTATACTGTGCATTGGGATAAGAAAATGCATTTTGCTCTTTTTGTATAATTCTACTTCTATCCTGCAGTTTACATAATAAGCAGTTTATCCTGTAACTCTGAAGAGATAAAATTTCTTTGATTCTTATAGACTTACTTAAATATAACTGCACAAAAAGAGTTGGGCTGGGCAAACAATCACATTGAGAGTGTGTTCCCTTCTCAAGTCATTTATTTGCACCAAATTAAGTCTGATGTGGTTGTCTATCATGCCCTTTACAGATGTAATGTAAAGGCAGACAAAAAATGTTATGAGTAAAATGTCTCAGATGTCTCTTACAGGTCTGGGAGTTGGGGTCATATAACGAGGCACAATGGTCATGGAGTCATTCACAGACTCATCCATCTTTAGTACCTTTTGGGGGGAAGAATTTGATGAAACCTGTTTGATTTGCTTTTCAGTTCTTCAGTTGTTTGACTTGATAATGCACTACCTGGATGTCCTGTACCGGTACTGTGGCAGAGGCTTTTGTTAGGACTGAAGTCATGTGTTATCCCAAGATTGTGCGCCTTTTTTATTGTACAAGATCTGTAATGTATATTTGACCCAAATTAAAACAATTACACGTAAGACAGTAAATTATACAAACTGTACAAAGAAATTCTAGAAATTGTTCAAGTACAAACGACACAAAGAGCCAGATTATCATGCAGACAAGTTACACTTTTTTTGCCACAATTGTGTGGAGGACATGCGGATGCTTTGTTAGTCATCAGCTGAGAGAAGAGTCTTTCTCTTCACATCTCTGTTCTCTTAAATTCCTTTTGAAATCGGAGCTAAATTTAGATTACAGCACCCCTCCCCCTCTTTTGAGAGGTATCAGAGCTACAGCAGTCACTGATAGGCTAACATTTTGATGTGCGCAGTCCACACAGGCACACACAGAGATTAAAGTTAGTGGCACTGAGTGGGAGGGTGCTGTACAGGCTGTGTGCATGCAAACATGTGGGATCTGCGGATGACAAAGTGTACAGAAAAGGTAATTGGCTTTAACCACTTTTGTATGTCTACCTCCGTTCTTGTTCTCAGGGCTGCCTCTTAAAGCACAAGGGGCACTCTGATGATCCCACCATTCATCAGATGAACCACCCAAACTCCATGAAACCCGCCCTGCCTCCCACTCCACAAAGGTATGTTCACCCTGTCCTCAGGTGAACTTAGATGACCTCTTTGACTCGGGCCTGAAATCATTCACATAACAATTCAACAAACACACCAATTTTAAGTGATATAAATAATTCAAATACCTGTCCAATATTAGGTATTAGAATTTAGCAAAAAACATCTAAAATAGGCATAGATTATGTTCCATCTGTTAACAATAGATAGCTAGTTTTATACATTTTGATTGCAACTTCTTATACAGCTCCTGAACCATTACAATAACTTGGCTTTATCATAATTTGCAGCAGTGACAGCCCATTCCTGCATGACCCAGTCTCCTGGCAACCAAGCACCAATCAGCACGCAGGATCTCTTTCTGTAGTAACAACAGTGTGGGGCGTGACCAATCCCACACGCGGCCAGGTAATACATGATCCAGTATCTTGGGACATTTCAGTTTAGTTTTTGTTTGCACTGTTGTGAATATGCTGTGCTGAAAATTCATCTGTCATGGTATTCTTCTTTAGGTACTTGGTGCACCTATGGGTCCAGGTGAAAACTCCAGTGGTCACATGATGCCTGGGGGTAGTCCAGGGGTGAGTGCTGGCATGGGGTCACAGTTTATGGGCCAGCCGTCATACAATGATGCCATCTCTAAAAGCTACGGCCAGCATGTAATGTATGGGCGCCCAAGTTCAACATACAACCCTCCAGCCTACGCCGGAAGGTATTTTTTGTTTTAGTTTGTGATTGAAGCTTTCATACAATAAGACATGCTGGACTAATCTCCTGCTTATTTTCAACCTCTCCATCCACACAGTTACTCTGGAAATAGTGGGGGACCAGGTTTAGGAGTGCGTCCTCCTTCAGACTTCACACAGGCGGCTGCAGCTGCAGTAGCGGCTGCTGCTGCCACGGCAACTGCTACTGCTACAGCTACTGTTGCAGCCATTCAAGAAAAACAGAATCAAGAGCTGAGTTATGGCCAGGTACTTATTCAGGTGTTATTTTCCTAATTGACTTCATTTTATTTCCTTTTGGACACTGGGTGGCAAGATTGTAAGAGGTGCACAAAGCTGGGTTTATGTTGTTGACACAGATTCATGACACATGCTTCCAATTAACGGCAAAGAATTTGGACTATGAACTGGTAGTTAAAGTACCAGGACAGCAGACTGCATGTTTATTTGTTTTTACATAGTTAGGGTTAGGGTTATTTATCCTTAACAAAAGAAACAGACATTGTCTAATTATTTAATCATGGTCCAATGAACACTTTTAGAGTAATATACCCGATATTGCCTCTTTACTCATAATTTTTCTTTCCAGATTGGTGGAGCACCTTCTTACAGCACCCAGTTCCTATCTCAGCCTGGGCCCCGTGGTCCTCCTGGGATGAATCCTGGTGGGATGGGTCCAAACAGACATGGCCACTCACCATCCACTGGGGGTTTGTACCCCTCTCATCATGCACAGATGCAGAAAATGCCCCCTCATGGAAGCTATTCAGGGGGACAGCAAGGGATCAAAAGGCCTTTCCACTCAGAGGTGTGTCCTGCACTTTGTGCACAAACGTTACTCACTTAACTAAATATTATAAAACTCCATTTCTTACTTTGGTATGTATTTTTGTTTTAGATACAACTCTATCTCAAACCCTTCTTTTTCAGGGTTTTACAGTGCAGCAATATGGCTCTGGGGGAATGTCATACCCTAACCAGCCTTTACAGTATCCGCCTGGACCTCAGCAGCGCTGTGCCCCCTCCCCGTCTTATCCATCCAGCCGCTTACCCCATCTAGGACAGTACAACTCTGCATCACTTAACCCAGGACAGTTTCCCCCAGGAGTTGCCCATCCAAATCCTCCACAGTATTACAAGGTTTACTTTCATTTGAGTTATTATGTTATTAATCCTTTTTGCTCAAACTTTGTGGTCATTGATTTATTTGCATTTTGCAGCCTGAGCCTCTCAATGGTCAAGGAAACCATCCACAGGGAGGGACTGGAGCATATAATGCTTTCACACAGGCTGCTGTAAATGGGGTAAAAATATGCATTTAACTACTTAACGTCTAAATAAGTTGAATTTATGAAAGTGAATGTTGTTGAATGTTAAAACTCCCCATTTACATATCATAGCCAGGCAGGGGTGGAGTGATGCTGGGGTATCCCAATTCACCTATGGGTGGAAATCCTACTCCACCCATGACACCAGGAACCACAATGCCTTCATATCTTTCTCCAGGCCAGGACACTAAACCTCCTTATCTACCCCCAGACTCTAAACCCAACATCACATCACAACAGGTCTCTACAGGTAAAGACTACTGTTGTATTGAATCACTGTGTTTATCAAGAATGATTTAGTGACATAAGGGTTATTTTTAGGGAACCCCAGTGATGACCTGCGTTTGACCTTTCCTGTTCGAGATGGAATAGTGTTAGATCCTTTCAGACTGGAGCACAATCTTGCTGTTAGTAATCATGCTTTTCAGCTCAGAGACTCTGTGTACAAAACACTCATGATGAGGTAAGAAACACATTTGTAACTTTAACTTAGGCTGTGTAAATTTACACAGTATAAAAAGGTGTCCTAACCCCACCCGGTCTCACACAGTTGTGTTCTATTGCCCCCCTCAGACCAGATTTGGAGTTACAGTTTAAATGCTATCATCATGAGGACAGACAAATGAACACTAACTGGCCAGCATCTGTACAAGTACGTATTAAAACCAAGGCTAGGCCTAACTTACTGAAATGTGTTTGACATATCATGACTACTACAATATTGTTTCACCCTTACTTAAGGTCAGCGTGAATGCCACACCTTTGTCCATTGAAAGAGGCGACAATAAAACTTCCCACAAACCCTTGTACCTTAAACAGGTGTGTCAGCCTGGACGCAACACCGTGCAAATCACTGTTACAGCTTGTTGCTGTGTAAGTAGCTGTTAACCAGTATGCAATACAGTTATTCATGAATAATGCATAGAAAATCTATTTTTGTTTTGACTTCTTGCTTTTTCTTTTAGTCGCATTTGTTTGTGCTACAACTTGTCCACCGGCCATCTGTCAGATCCGTCCTACAAGGTCTGATGAAAAAGAGGCTTTTACCAGCTGAGCACTGCATTGCTAAAAGTAGGTTCACGTCCCTTCATAACACTCAGCCTGATGCCTATAGTTTAAGATTCATCTTTTTTGGCAACTCAGCATTGAATGGATGAGTGGTTACGTCAGTTTATTTGCTGTTGATAGCTGTAAAGAGAAAATACACAATGATTGATTTATTTTTTAATATCTATACTACTAATTAATTAGCCAACAGATATGTACTATGCCTATCTACATGTAACAAAACCTGGCTCAATGTTTAACATCTTCTCTGTCAGCACAAATTAACTAAGGTGCATTCATTTTTTTCCCCCCACAAGAGCATCATAAATGGTGCTATTACTCACATACAAAAGTGTGACTGACTGGTTATATTAAAGCACTGTAGCTTTTTTGTGGACACAGTTCCCATCCAATAATACTATATGGTTCAAAATTTGTGGATTTTCTGTTTGATTATTTACTTCAAGAACAGTGAATCTTTCATATTAAGGGGTTTCAGTGACAGAACTACTTCCTGATTCGAAGAGGACATTTGCCAGTTCAAAACAATAATTACTAATTGATCATTTATAATTGCCATGCCAATGGAGCACCTTTCTCACTCTCAGCCATAGACTGTATAAAGAGTGCGCCACTCAAATGAAGCTTGTGATGCTAGAGGTTACAGGAGTGAATTTGGAGCCAGGCTATATGAACAGGAGATTTTAATAGACAAAACTGCAAAATAAAAACACCAGAGCCATGTTGTGTGGGTTAATATAAACATTTTAAGACCAAAATGACGAGGCTCACTGCAGCAGTTACAGCGAAAGGGGCGACAATATTCTAATGTAAGTAAATGGGAGACAGGGTCAGAAGGAACCGAAAGCACCTGCATGCGAACTTCCTACTTGGAACGCGTTAGTTATGTCCATTTATATATACAGTCTACGGTCCCAACTGATACATTTTGAACCTTTATGACTGAATAATGATTTACATTCTACATACCGTATCCTTCATGTGGATAGACTCTGTATTATATTATTATTACATTAATGATAACCATAAACTAGGTGAAAATGCAAAATGACATAACATGTCCATAGAGTTCTCATCTGCCCTTTTTAAACAATGGGCACCTTAAAATTGCATCATGTGAAGCCAATCTATTAACTACAGTGATGCAAATATTTGTTATGTTTTTTTTTTTTTAAAGTACTCTATTTATGTATTGTATTTGTTTTCTTAGTAAAAAGAAATTTCACTTCTGGAACTATTCCTGGTACCCCTGGTCTGAATGGGGAGGATGGAGTTGAGCAAACGGCTATTAAAGTGTCTTTAAAATGTCCAATTACATTCAGAAGGATCCAGCTACCAGCAAGAGGCCATGACTGCAGGCACATACAGGTAACTGGCAATTTATAAATACATACATGTGTTGTTATTATTTTTCTGTAAAAATTTTTTTTTATCTAGTGTTTTGACTTAGAATCATATTTGCAACTAAACTGTGAAAGAGGGACTTGGAGATGTCCTGTATGCAAGTATGTACACAAAACAAACAAACAAACAAACAAAGCAATTTAAGATACTGCCTCTTGTATCCTAAATCTATCATTGAATTTTGTGCTTTTTGATGGCAGTAAAACAGCGTTGCTGGAAGGACTTGAGGTGGACCAATACATGCTTGGGATACTTGTGTACATTCAAAAGTGAGTATAAGAAACAGTGTCTTTTTATGGGTCATGTTATTATGTTTCTCTTGCTCTTGATTTTCCTCAGTTCAGACTATGAGGAGATTACTATAGACCCAGTGTGTGGTTGGAGACCTGTACCTGTAAAACCAGATCTCCACATAAAAGAGGAGCCAGACGGGCCTGTTCTGAAACGCTGTCGCACAGTCAGCCCCAGCCACATGGTTCTACCTAATGTCATGGAAATGATTGCTGCTCTGGGGCCTGCATCTTCACCATACCAAACCCTGACAGCAGGGGGCAGGACAACTCCTGACTTCAACAGGCCTGGTAAGAAGCACTGGCTGCTATGAATTATTAATGTAATAGATAATTTGGTATGCCCACAACACAGCTGGTGATGTTGTTATTGTCCTCTTTATAAGTTAGATGTATTTTTCATTTATATAATATGCATATTTTATGAAGAGACTATAAATAAATATTCAATATTGACATTCTATATTATAGTATCTCTATGTCTTAATGTACAGAAAGTGTTGTAAGCATTGCTTTTGAAAATGATTTGACGTGGAAAAATACAAGTAGTACTGAGTGCCTCAGTGTAAGCTCTATTGATGCTTGTGTTTACCACACAGCTGGGTGCACATTTATTTTAAACCACACTAAACACTATTATATAATGTTAATACTTTTGGTAGTGTGGAGTTATATGTATTGTTTTGATGCTTCAGCGAGCCAAGGATTTATCAGCCAATCTGGATTCTCAGACTTCCCCAACACACCTGGAACCCCAACATTAGGAGAATATCCAAGTTCAGGACCACCATCATCGCTCTCTTACTCGTCTGACCCAGTAAGATCAGTTTTGTCCTACACATAGAAACATACTGCGCATGTTTCTAGTTTAGTTCGTTCAAGATATTGCCTCTAGCAACTGAATGGACTTCATTTCTTTACCTTCATGGTTGACGTAGCATAAACCAATGGCCAGGACAGCAAAGCAATTCTCAATATGACAATATTAGAAGAACCCACTTATGCAACTGATTGAAAATTCTTTTTTACAAGAGTGTTGTTTAAGTACAAGATTAAATATACAAATTGTCATAATGAAATATTTTTTATATTTTACCAGGGTTTGTGGTCAGGTACATCTATGCCCATTTTGTACAATTGTGTGCAGCTTTCACTGTCGAGTCCTTCTGCTTCACAAGGTCTCTGGAGAGTCTTTGACTGAAGCTGAAGTAGACAGCATTAACTGAAATGTATTTACACAATCATGCGCAGTAACAGGCTCCCCCTGTCACATGCAGCTGCTTCAAAGTGTCTATCTTATGTCATTCACGGCTGGTGTGTGGCCTCTTAACAATTTAAACACATGCAATATTTTTTCTTCATTTTAAAATTGAATTTTGTTATTATACTTGTATGAATTAAATTTTTAGAAGGACCTGACCTCTCCTTTCCCTCCTGTCAGGCTCCTCATGCAGGGCGTATCGAACACTCCCACAACATGGGCCCAGGTGCCCATGGTAACCAGGGCCATGCTGACACAGGCAGCCCTTTGTCCCAGAGGACCAGTAGTACCCAGAACACACGACTACAGAGTGATGGCTCGTTTGGGCTAGGAGGCCCAGTCACACCTGCGGGAGAAAGTGCAGACCAAACCCTTGATGTGAGTGCATTAATAGTTATGTACTTAACAACAAATAAACATAACTTTGACTTTGAGACAATTGTAAACTGTTTTGTCTCTCAAATAAAGTTTCTTCCAGAACTGACTAACCCAGATGAGTTGCTGTCCTACTTGGGCCCCCCTGACCTACCAAATAACAGCAGCGATGATCTTCTGTCATTGTTTGAGAACAACTGACCGCTCACTCCACAGCTGTCCACCAAGCACACACTACCTGGGCCCCAGACTCCGTCCCTGTGTGCGGAGGCATCTAAGTGTATATTTTGAGCATGCACTGTATGTTTGTACATATGTTTTGTGTTTTGTATCTTTTAATTGTTTTGCTCATTTCCATTCAAAATCATGTGTTGTTTTTATAGTCATTGATGCAGTAAGCACTGACAATTCAAACCAGCAGTATAAACTATTGCACATGCAGAAGGAATTGTATTTTACGTATTTGAGTGTAAAAGGAAATCTAATCATCTAGCTGGATACTAATTGAACAAAGTGACTTACATGTATGTGCTTAAACGTGTTGGGTTTGTACCAGCCATATTTTTCTAATCCCTCACAAATTTAGTTTACAGCATCCTTGTGCACTGTGATAGACTTTCTGTTACCCCCTGAGGGATCTAAGCATAATGTAACATTAAGTACAGCTGTTGTGTTGTGGCATTTTCTGCCATTAGAAAGCTGTGTTCTATTTATTAGATTCGACATGTATAACCCATCGTGGCACGGGTTTATGTTATGTATATCAAATGTTTTCATTAGAGAACGTGTGTAACAAAAGATTATATTCATTGAAAATTTGTATTAATTTGATAATGAATTGTTGATGGAGCTATAAAGTATTGGTAGTCAACTGAGTTCATACAAATTGTATGTCATGGGAATTATCACCTGACAATAAATAATGCATTTAGATTTTTCTACAAATAAGATTTGGACTGAACCCTGTGGGGTCCTAGATTATGTGGGGAAGGTAGCAATAAATGTTTTTGACTATTAATCAAGGACTAATTATGTTGGGAATAGGCTACATTAATATTTAATTGCTAATTCACTGAAATATCTTTTAATATTATCTTGTACATATTTTGTAATACATTGAAAAGGCCATTATTTTCTATTTATTTTAAATCATATTTGTCATTGTAGCTTTATTTCTCTTTGCTTAAAAAATATGAATAATAAAAGGATTTGTTTGAACACTGATTCAGTTATAATATGATAAACACTTTTTTCATTATGCTTATTTTGCATGATCAAAAAAAAACAACTAAATAATAAGGTTTATCTTTCTTGTACATTGATTTAGGCTATAACAAGGTAATCTATTATGCAACTGTAACAATGTTTTATGTGAACTATTCTAAATACAGCGCCTGCTCTGATTTAGTAACACAAATGTAAGCTGCCTTTCATAGCTCAGAGCATCTTGTCAAGATGAGTTGACGAAAGTCCCGCCCCCTACCCCCATTTTGTTTCTCATTGGTCCAAACTGTGGCCCAGTGTCCACACACATAAGGTTCTGAGGGTGTGCGCACTTTCATTGGTGGCTTAAGTCATTGGCATCACAGGCCCAAAGGCACATATTTATAAAGATCTGGTTGGAGCGGATTGAACGCGGTGTCGGGATTTAAGACTATCTCTCAAACATATCTGTTAAAATGGGAAACCCTCGAGTTTATTTTGACATTACAATTGATGGTTCCAACGCAGGCAGGATTGTAATGGAGGTAAGACATATGCATTTGCTAGAAAAACTAGGCTATATGAATCCCCAAACATTATGGTGATCAAGGTTCTTTTGTGAGACATTTGAGTGTGTTAGGTTGAAAGTAGATCTTAAATTTTAAATGTCCATAAAGTGTGTTGTTGCTTTACTGGGAACGCCCATGGCAGCACTGAAGTAGAAATGTCATGCATTCACCATAGTGAGACCTAGATAGTCTTGTTTTTGTTTTTGATGAACATATCGGACATATTACCAAATAATGTTTATGTAGATGGTGAATGTGGTATGATTAGCTACTAGGCTGCTGCAGTATTCCCTCATGAATGTCTTTGTGTTCCAGCTGAGAGCTGATGTGGTTCCCAAGACTGCAGGTAAGACACGGAAAAAGTCGATTTTACATTGCCAATAGACCTAAAAGAAATACCCTAACTGCAAAACTACACCCACCCTCTAAAGATTGTTTCCCTTATTGAGAGAGCACAACACTCGTGACTGATGATCAATGATTAGGTTAATATTAATTTTATGTTGACAGAAAACAGAAGCTTAAAGAGACAAGGGCCAGCATAGCTCTGATGCTCTCAGTGATTTTGTCCTACATTGCCTTTGTTAACTCTGACCTCATTTATTCTGAATGCATAATGGCCTACATGACTCTCTGCACAGCATTCAGCATAAGCTCTTCAATTTGCTCCCCTCACATATAGTTCACTTGTTGACCAGAAGAAATTCTTGTCTGGGGTTTGATAAATTATTTACTTTACAGAAAATTTCCGTGCGCTTTGTACTGGTGAAAAGGGATTTGGCTATAAGGGCTCCTCATTCCATCGCATCATCCCTAAATTTATGTGCCAGGTATGTTAGCTGTTTCCATGTTTATTATAACATATACTCTGCTACTTACACCAAGTTGTTTTCAGGGGGGAGACTTTACCAACCACAATGGTACTGGAGGAAAGTCCATTTATGGAGAGAAATTTGCTGATGAGAACTTCCAGCTAAAGCACACAGGCATGGGCTGTCTCTCCATGGCCAATGCAGGGCCCAACACTAACGGATCCCAGTTTTTCATCTGCACAGCCTCCACTGACTGGTACGCTCACCCACTGTTGATAAACTGTCATTAAACAACCTTGCTTTGCCTGTACCATACTAAGGTCTGAATCTGTTTTGCAGGCTGAACGGGAAGCATGTGGTGTTTGGCACTGTTGTAGAAGGCATTGATATTGTCAAGGCGATAGAGAAGCATGGGACAAAAAGTGGCACTCCTAAAGCTAAAGTTGTTATTGCTGACTCTGGTGAACTTAAATAGATTGACAGAGCTACATCA
The DNA here is from genome assembly GCF_026225935.1 of Boleophthalmus pectinirostris. Classification (NCBI taxonomy): domain Eukaryota; kingdom Metazoa; phylum Chordata; class Actinopteri; order Gobiiformes; family Gobiidae; genus Boleophthalmus; species Boleophthalmus pectinirostris. The sequence continues at coordinate 23,704,245 of NW_026571133.1, read as the reverse complement.
CATTACTGTATCTTAGGTATGAAGTACGCTGAGATTCAGGACTATGTACTTGCAGTAGAAAACCCAGTCCACTTCCAACTTTTACCTTCCTTAAATTATGTGTATGTCTATGTTCTTTGTCTATTATGTTGTATTTTATTTGTCCAACCAAGGTTATATTTGTTAACTGAGAAAATTATTATGTTAATAAAATGAGATTGAACTGTGCACTGACTGCTTTTTCAACTGAACTAAAATTATATAAGGTTTCCTACCATCTAGTGGTAAGGGTTGAAATTGCACCAAAATGAAAATCTCCCTTCCCCAGCTTTCATCTTCCAACATGAGCTAAAAATATCTCAGCCACAGACCACTCTAAGATAATAATCAAGGCAATCCTTCTGCAGATTTTGCTCTCAAGAAAGAAACAAATAATACATTTATAACATTTTTATTAAAACTTTCAAGGCATAATAAATTAAATCTCATAAGTGATATAGTAGTTTAAGGCATCAAAATCTCCTTTGCCAGGTTACTTCACAATGAAGCACAAAAAGAGAGATTACAAAAATAAATAAAATAATATGTATAATCCTCCTTACCATAAAAATGTCTATGAAAGATAGAAATATTTATAACAAATTGAAGGTACAGTATAATACAAACACCCAGCCAACACCTGATTACTCACCAGTACAATATAAGTAATGCAGGTAGTACGGGGAATACCACACACAGTATGTGAGATGTCATGACAAACAAAGTCAAACAAATACAAATAATACAAATAAAGTATTGTCAGCCTGATGTAAAATGTCCACAACACTACCACTTTAGGTTATGATAACAGCAGGGCTCCATGTGTGGAGAATATTCCATATGCAAAACCTGTGACAAGTTACACACTTTGATTTAAACGCTGGTTTAAATTGGCTTAATACAGTATTGTGCATGTCTAATTTGCACATCCTCTACAAAATACATAAAGGCAGTTTGTAGCTTTTGAAACGGCACCTTTGTAATATAAATAAGCTGCTCAACACTTACTAGACGCATTATCGTGTGCCATCAAAATAAAATTACCAACTGATTTTTAATTAGTACTAAGTCTAATTGAATTTGAAGCAATAACACAGCTTCACCAGAATATTTGACTCTGAAGTGAACTTGATAAATAATTCAGGACAAAAACACTTATTAAACACATATTAAAAATACAATTTTGAGAGTGTACTCACTACAACACATCAGCAACAGACTGTGTCCCTGTTTTATAATTATTATAATAATGTTAACACTTGTGATGCTATTCAAAAAGGCTACATAACAGTGCTGGTCCGTTGTCTAAGTGTGGTGACCATAATAGATCTAAAATACTAAAACAGTGAAAGTAAGCATAATTCTTATACAACTCTGGAGCTCACTGTGGTAGGAGGCCACAGGCTGAGGGCTCCAAAGTACCATTGCAATAGAAAACAATTATATTCATAAAAGCAACTTAGTTACAATATTTCATCACAGTGACAAGTGTGCCAATAAAGTTTTCTCAAAACATAATCAACAGTTTTGTTGTTTTAATAGATATGTAGTGTTTTTATTGTCTTTGATGCCATACTACCAAGTTGAAAATTATGTTGGTTGTTCCATGAACAAATAAATCCTGCTACAAAAAGATGGGCGTATGGGTTTTAGTTGACAATGATAAATATTTCTGAAAGAATTACTCAACTTATTATGTAAATTTAAAATCTTCTTTTCTAATAATTTTGGTTCAAATATTTTAAGGATGTAATTTGGTTTTCTCAATAGCCACGGTGCAATGAATTAAGAATAAATTATGTGCACCATAAATTGAAACAAACTTTTTAGTCCATAGAGTTTAATAACTTGAAGTTGGCTGCTCACTTGTTGTTGACTCTCAGCTCTGTGGGGATGTCTTTCTACTCTCTCTCAAGATGCTGTCCAGCCCATTGAGCTGACGGAGGAACCCTCTGTTTGGGATGACACCTCTGTGGTCCTTTACAGTCTTAATGGCCTCCACCAGAGTCAGGTTCTGTCTGATCATCAAATAGGCTAACACCAGCGTGGCAGAGCGGCTAACTCCCACAGTGCAGTGTACTAACACCTTGCCTAAATAAACACACAAACACAACAAAGGCCATATGCATCGAATATGTAAAAAGATACAATTTGTATAGGTCTAAAGCTGAGGTGCCCACATATGATATGATGTAAGACTTTATATATATTAACCGCATATAGGCCTAATGTGTGTGTGCCAGTGCGTAAGTAAACTCACCTCCATTGACGAGGGCTTTGTGAATAAATTCTGCAGCAGGATAGAAGTTCACACTCATGTCAAACGTGGGGGTGTCATGAGCCTCAATACCATGGTAGGTAATGCTCATCCCGGCATAATATTCTGCTCCTCCTCGCCATTTACTCTGGGCACAGTTTAGAATGTGTGTAATACCAAGTTTCGCCAGCTCTCTGCGGTCAGAAGCGATGTCTCTAGAAAGTTCAATATTGAACCATATTACACATACAAACACATTGAGAAAGAGCGAATGATAACGCCAAAAGCACCTACTGGTCTCCAATGAACAGCCGTGGCCACACTTCATCTGCATGGTTACACGCAGTTTTCCCAGTGTACAGCAGTCTCTCCAGCTCGGACACGGACAGGACAGGGGACGCTCGCTCGGAGTCTTTCCTGTTGGGGGATCTGGAGCTGCTCCTTGACCGGGAAAACCGGGACATAAACGCCATTTATTCTGAATGAATAACACCACTCTCGTTGCTGTAGAAAGCACAACAGATTATAAGATTGTAAAAACACAAATAGGTCTAATTCATATAACAAACATGTAGCGTACTCGTCTGATTGAGTCATGTTTACTAGGCCTACCTGTAGGTTTGGAATAGGCTTATTGAAAATAATGACAGGGCTGATATCAATTAAGGACGTCATTTTCCCACTTACCTTGTGTGTATTTCCTGTCTTTGTTTTGCCAGTATTTAAGAGCTGAGTAGCGTCGCAACCATGATGTCTAGTCGGTGTGGGAGGATGAGGAGGCAGACGCCTAGCAACCAGACATCTGCATCCCCCACCAGTGGCTCACCATCTGCAGGTCCCGGTGTGAACAGGCTGCTAGTCTCTGCTTTTGAAAATACAAATAGCCTACGTGCTGTAGGAAAACGTGGGTAAAAACATTTAAAGTGCACCCAATTAAATTAATATAGAATGGGACCGTAAGGACAAGTCTAATCAAGATGACGTTGGCTACAGCCGGTGGTATTAGCAAATACCACTGGTACTGTTCTTATTTCTTTAGATCTTTCAGCAACGTTTCTGTAGAAGAGATTATGTAACTAAACTAAAAGACTTTACGTACATAACTTTCCCTTTGTCGCCATCTACTGTCTGGAAGACAGCAGAACAAAGAATCGATACGCCATATCGATTCCTCTTCTGCTGTAGGCTTTATACATGGATCTATACTTCTATGGCTTTATATCCCACCCTCAAAGGAAATATAGAAGAGGGGAGAGAGAGATGTTTTTATTGGTCATATTGAACTTGAGGCCCACGCTGTGTGGTTATTACATCGGAGTAAACGACGTGTTAAGATTTTTAGGAGTGAGGGCAAAAACTGAAGTAGATGGACGCAGATTGACGCAGCCGCGGCCAGCAGCGTGCTCCCCTGACCCTCCTACTTTGATTGCGTAAAACATATGCGACGCACGTGTTTGCGGTGCAGAAATGGCAGAAGAAAGGTTACAGTTTCATGAAATGGGATTAGATGACCGCGTCTTGAAGGTAAAACTTTGTAAAAGCGAAAGACAAAGAAATGTATTTAACTGCAAAATGCTAAAGGAAACGAAATGGGAGTAAACTGTCTTTTTAAACGATTCTTTCAAGCCTGTGTCAAGTGGATGTTTACAATATGCTATTTCTTGTGTTAGGTCATATAAAACACTGTGTAGACTAACTAACCTCTTGGTCTTTTGTGATGCAGGCGATCGCAGATTTAGGTTGGTCGCAGCCTACTTTAATCCAGGAAAAAGCTATTCCTCTGGCGCTGGTAGGAAAAGACCTTTTGGCTCGGGCTCGAACTGGTTCTGGTAAAACAGCTGCTTATGCTATACCTGTCATACAACGTCTTCTGAACTCCAAACAGGTATGAAATGGCAAGGTAGCAACATGTAACCTTTTGGTTTAGGAATATTTGGATCATTGGGAATCATGTAATCTGTTTTAGAGTGTCCGGGAGCAGGATGTAAGAGCTCTGATACTTGTGCCAACCAAAGAGCTGGGTCAGCAGGTTCAGACCATGATACGACAGTTAACCGCCTACTGCTCTAGGGATATTAGAGTGGCTGACATCTCTGGCACAACAGATCTGTCAACTCAAAGGTATGTATATTGCTTCATCTATAGTTCATAATAAATCCATGCATTGACCCAAATGTATTTTCTGACCAGGCCTATCCTGATGGAGAAACCTGATGTGGTGGTGAGCACTCCGTCACGTGTACTTGCACACCTGAACGCACAAAACCTTGTCCTGCATTCATCACTTGAGATGGTGGTTGTAGATGAGGCTGACCTGCTTTTTTCATTTGGTTTTGAAGCTGATCTGAAAAATTTACTTTGGTGAGTGGAACGTTGTGTTACATCAAAGAATATAGAGTTATCCTTTCAATTTGTCTATTATAACTCATACCAAAACAAAAGCTTACTGTTATTCTTTCCAAAACAGTCATTTGCCTAAGATCTACCAGTCATTTCTGATGTCGGCCACATTCACTGAAGATGTGCAAGGCTTAAAGGAGCTGCTATTGCACAATCCGGTAGTGCCAGTGTCAAATTGTCGTCATTCTTTTCAGATCAATGAAAATACCATATACAACTAAAATATTGATTTTGGCTGAACTTACAGGTGATTCTGAAACTGCAAGGCTCTCAACTCCCAGACAGCAGTCAACTGCAGCAGTACAGTATCAAATGTGAAGAGGAGGACAAATTTCTGCTAATTTACACACTGTTGAAGCTCTCCCTAGTTCAGGGCAAGACTCTTCTGTTTGTGGGAGAAGTGGACAGATGCTACAGAGTCAAACTGTTTCTTGAACAATTTGGTATTCCTGCATGTGTGTTGAACTCTGAGCTACCTGTGCAGTCCAGGTCTGAACACAAAACAAATATGTGGTAACTCCTGACTTGTGACATCCTAACTTTCATTTTTTTTTCTTTTTCAGGTGCCACATTATCACACAGTTCAACCAGGGTTTTTATGATTACATAATTGCCACTGATGAAGAGAGTTTGGCTGAGCCCAGTAATCCATTGCAAATGACTACAGGTAAAGGAAAGAGGCCATCCACAGAGAAGGGGTCAAAGTGAGTAGAAACCTGATGCTTTCAATGCTTAACTTGGTGTACTTCAGCCACAGAAACCACCTTTCAAAATGTAAAATTTCTTTTACTTCTCTTTTAAAAATTTCTTTGAAGAAATAAAGATAAGGAATATGGAGTGTCCAGAGGTGTTGACTTCCAAAACATTGCCAATGTTATCAACTTTGACTTTCCAACAACAGTAGAGTCTTATATTCATCGAGTAGGAAGGTATGTTTTAAATTTTGTAGTTTGTTTAATTACTGACTTCTTTGTAATTATAATAATTATAATTTGTAATTGGAGCTGTGTTTTTGTTTGTTTAGGACGGCCCGAGCAGACAGTGCTGGAACTGCCCTTTCTTTTATTTCCCACACAGAGATGCCTCTGCTAGCAGAAGTAGAAGAGGTTTTAAGAGGAGGTACACACTTCCTTTAAAAACATGATACATGCACTAATAAAACATATAAAAAATATACTTTTTGTTTGTTTAGACAATGCAGATTGTGTTTTAAAACCGTATGAATTCAAGATGGAGGAAATTGAAAGTTTTCGCTACAGATGCCGAGTGAGAGAAATGTTACTTTGTTCCTCATGTAGTTATGCTAAAGCTACAGTCTAGATATTCACAGCAGTCTGACTACCTCCAAAACTCTTTTCTGGTGTTAGGATGCCATGCGTTCGGTGACAAAGCAAGCAGTAAAGGAGGCTAGACTTAAAGAGATCAAACAAGAACTTTTAAATTCTGAAAAACTAAAGGTAAAGTTCACTTTTTTCAGGATTGCAGAAGTGCAAAAGTGTTTGACAGTTTCTAAGTAAACAATTTGACTTTTGCCTCAGACTTACTTTGAAGATAACCCAAGAGATTTGCAGCTGCTACGACATGACAAGGACCTCCATCCTGCTGTTATCCAACCACACATGAAAAATGTTCCAGACTATCTCGGTAAGAGACACAAGGCACAATTTAAAAAAAAAAAAAAAACAAAAAAAAAAACATTGTGATAAATAAGTTTGATTGTAATCCATTTGACTTGTTCTTTTCCAGTTCCCAAATCCCTAAATGGTATTGTCAATCCATTATCAGGAAGGAGAAAAAAGAGGAATAAACCTAGGACTGGTGGTCTTATTAAAGCAAGTTTTAAGGTGAGGATAAAAAGATCATTACTTCTATGCTTTTAATTATTTTTTCCACGTGTGCGTGTGTATAATATATATATATTTATATTTGTATATATTTATATTGTGTTATATATATTTTTTATTTAGTTATTTATATAAATATAATATATATAAAATATATAATATGTATGTATAATATATATGTATATATGTGTGTATATAAGAAACCTTCATTCAAATTACTATCACTATTACTATGTAGAAAAACATTCGAGGGAAAAATCCACTGAAGACTTTCCGCTATACTGGAAGAAGGAACAAAAAATCAAAGTGAACCAGTTGAAGCTGCAGTTGGATGGATGTGAAGTCGATGTTAAAAGAAAAAATGCTTGTTAACTGTCCAGTTAGTTTTGTTTTGACCATGTTCAATAAAAAAATATACATTGGTATTGTTTATAATTCCATTTTTGTCTGTCCTCAAACTGAAAATTTTTTATAAAAATTCCACCATTTGATTTTGGACATACATATTTGTCATTTGTGTTTATTTTGTACAGATTTATATATATGGTTTTTTTTTTTTCCATTAAAAACCAAATACAGTCTGCTCAGCAGATACCTCCAGATATATTCTCTCCACTAACTTGCACAAATATTTATCTTGGTGCCGCTGAACACAGGCATAGGCTTGATAACTCGTGTTATGTTTTAAAATTATTTCTTCGTTGTCATGTAAAGAATTTTTGAGAATCAGTCAATGGAAAATTCAAATGGGTAGTCCTGTGTTGGTGCAGACTCTAAATTTAAGCCATCAAAAGGGTTTTCGGTTAACCAGTTGTCGACTGAGAACCAGGGGTCATACCAGGATGTAGTGCTGTCACGGTCTGGTGTGGTGGTAGGAGCTGTGGTGGTGGTGGTGGTGGTGGTTGTTGTAGGAGTAGTGCTCAATTTGCCTCTTAGTCTCTGTAAACGTAGTCTGCGTAAGCGCAGCTGTCTGAGGCGTCTTAGTCTCTCTGCTCTCTCAGGGTCAGTATAAGCCTTGGTGGGCACAATTGGGGCTGCTGTTGTGACCACTTTCTTTGTGACAAGTCGAATTGGTCTGTTGCCATTAAGTGCCATGATTTTCTTGATACGGTTCCAGTTAGATTTAGGTAAAGTGAAGCTACATGGACTAGCCCCAGAGTCATAGCCCACCATGCAGAGTCTGGTCTGAGGGGTGTAGCCATCTGCTTTCGCTGTTACCTTGTACTCGCCAGGGTTTAACAGGCGCCAGTAATCACCACCGGCCGCTAAAATAAAAGGTGTTTAAATCAAACTAAATCAAAGTGCTTGTTATGGACAATGGAAAGTGAGAATTGTACCTGTTCTGACATCATGCCTAATGCCCTCCACTGTAATTGTAGCATTGGCCAGAGGGTTGCCTTCTGTATCTTTCACCATTCCTTTTATGCCTCTGTGTACCTGCAACATAATTTAAAATAAAAATAGAAAAATAAAATAAAAGATGGTAAATGATGTATAAATATTTTAATAACTAATTAAAAAAGGCTATAGTGCTTCAAGTGCTGTAGTTTGCTTTGCCATTGAAACCATAAAAAGCATTCTGTCTGACCTGTTCTATAAAAGAGAGCAGACTCTCACGGTTGTTCTCCCACTCTAGAGGCAGTTCACTTTCATGGGGAAACTTGTCACATCCGAGGAAGATGGACAGCTCAAAGCAGTTTGTATGAAGGTAGCTGAAGTCATTCATGCCTGTACATTAAAGGACAGAAAATGTACTCAAGTTCGATGTCTCATCTACATACTTATGTTTGCCATTTTGTATTTCTTGGTTAGTATTTAGGCCTATTCTACTGGAGCCTATATTGTACTGTATGTGGCCACTTACTGCCTACTACTGGCTTCCAGCTGGCCCTGTTGACGATGCCCTGTCCCGCCGTAATGTCATCTCCATGGCATGAGCCTCTGTAGGTCTCTGTCATGGTCAGATGGCTGTGGGCATAAGACATGGCCAACCAGCGAAACATTGCATCATCTGGTGTTTCCCGCAGGGCACCTTGATTCTGACGTTGGATACGAGCCCAAGTTTCCTCGTTCATCTCAGCATTGTTTCTCCATCGCCGATTGTCTGTCAGCTGCAAACAAGAGAAAGTGATCAACAGACAACAATATGCAGGGCACAAGGAAATGTATGCACACAAAACTCACAGAAATAGGTGGTCTTTGCATATCAAATGGATACACGACCATTTTTTCTCCACCTTGTAAATTTGCACCCAAGACAAATGGATTACGCTCCATCCAGGAAATAATGGCTTTTGTCTCAATAGCAACCTAAAAGATGGAAAAAGGGAGTTTGTTATGGTATTTACTTATAGTTACAGTTCATAATAGTGACATTAAGACTTACTGAGCCATTGAGGAAGTTTTCTGGGATAGGTATGTGATTATAGGGAACTATACGAGGGACCCATCCTCTGTCCTCTGCCCCCCAAAGGATGCTGTTAAGATCTGGGAAGTTCTGGAAAATGTCATATCCTTCTTCAGTCCAGTGACCCAGTGCCCAATTGCCCATCTCTGAACCCTAATCAAAATATTACATGTACTTGTTAATGTACACCATCTGACCCTCAAAGTTAAATGTCATTTTTTCCCCCATTATGTACCATTTCAAAAGCAAGTTCATATGCATCTGGGTTCAGTGAAGGCACAAGATGTATTCTCACACCATCCACCAGGCGGCGCACTCTGGGGTTGTCGTCATTATACTCTTTGCACAAATACTGCATCAGCAAAAGAACTAATTCTCTTCCCAGGGCTTCATTGCCATGGAGACCGGCGGTATAACGAAATTCTGGTTCCCCTAACACAGACAGAATCAAGCATTGTTAAAAGCCATCTCCACTGACTGTATGATCTTTAATAACTGGACGTTACATAATGTTACCTGTCTCATGCTCTCCTGGGTTATCTGAAATTTCCATGGCATATATCTTAAGTCCCTGCGAGCTTTTACCAATATTGTAGATTCTGGTGATATTTGGACACTCTTCATTTATTACTTTCATCATCTGGAAGACAAAGCAGTGGTAAATTGAAGCAATGAAAATTAATGTAACAAGTGGTAAATGACAACAGCTTTAAACATTTACCTGTCTCATGTCTTTGTAGTTGTGGTGTCTGAAGTCCAGGTCATCTGATACATTGACTTCATTCTCACTTGGGTAGCTGCCTAAATCAATAGAGCATATAGCATCTTCTGTTCCTTGCCTCACTGATTATTAATAGTAATAAAATAATGCGTTGTACTGACTTGGTAGCTGACAGGCCAGTATCTCTGCTCGAAGACACAGACTGCCATTCCAACTTTGAGGAAGGATACGGATGTAACGAGCCACAACAGGTGTAGCAAACTGACTCATCACGGGCGTGTCCTTATCCACATTTCCATAAAACAACTACAGAGAAGGACCACTGACATAAATGCACAAGAGCAGGTCACCATTAACTTCAAAACATTGTTTCTTACCCATTCAGCATAGCCATCATGGAGCACAGTCCAGTCACGGCTGTCGTTACTGAAAGCCACAAAGTAAGAAGATACAAAATCCTCACTGGAAATGGAATAAACAAATAAAGACAATGTCACTAATATGTCAATAATATTAAAATGCACTTAATGCAGAATGTTAGTAAATAATTATTATCTGACGTATCCTACTTACTGTAACTCTGAATTCCGGCCCTGTGTGATCACACCTGTAAATTCCACTTCTTTGCGTGCATCAACCTCAAACCAATGGCTTTTCTCTTCAGCTTCAGCGCACCACGCACCTCCATACATATCATCTTCACTTTCAGATCCCTGCAGAAAGCTACCTGTTGATGTGTTGTTGTTAATGTTAACAGTGAAAGGAGACTTGGATGCCATACCTGTATGTTGAGGCGGCCTCTCTGTGCTGCAAAGCCATGATGTGACTGTGATGAAGCCAGTAACTGGTCATCATCCACACGGTGAGACTCCAGACCCAAAGGAGGACACTCTGGCAGACAAAAACAAACAACAAAACAAAACAAAAAAACACAGGATCTCAACTCTAATTACTTATCAACATTTATCTCCAGCTAGGGCAACATGGTGCTGTTCATAAGGTCTGTTGTAAAATTTGACTTTGTTTGATTGGAAACTGATGGTGTAAAATGTGTAAAATGCTGCCAGTGTTGTTTAAACACAATTTTGAATTATCCTGACAATGCGTTTTCATTTGTTTATGAAATGCATTTGTTTATGAATCACTTTTTGGCTCCACTGGGATTGCAGCCTGCCTGAGTCTCTCCTCCTCTTCTTTCTCCCACTCCTTCCGCTGTCGCTCAGCTGAAAAGACATATGTGGAGAATCAGTAAGTTTAAAAGAACCTGGAGCTGTAGTATATACTCTTAGAGATATTGGCCCATTTCAAAAAGCCAATTTAGTCCAGCCCCAGAAGTTATTAAAGAGCTAAAAAAATACTATGCTTTGTGAGTTGGTCTATGTATGCATCTACAATGATATATAATAACTTAGACAAAATGTATTGAGAAGAAAAATGATTTGCTCTTGGTAAAATATGATTAAGACCTGTACACTGTAAATGTAAATATTATATTATAGTAGGCTACCTTTTTCAGCCTTTTCCTTTCGTGCTCTCTCTTCCTCCTCTTCTTGCTTTTTGGCTGCCACTGTAAAAGGGATAGTTATTCGTCATGAGATAACACTGATCCTTTGCGCAAAAACATACTGATAAAACTTACAGTCAGCATAGTCATATTCTTCATACCATGGGCCTACAAATGGAACACCAGTTGTTTCTTCTAAAAAAAAAACATGGGTTAGTAAACGTCTTCAACAAATTTTGTAGATTTCTGAGTTACATAACAGTACCTGGTATGTACATGATGACCTCTGTAGTGGTGGTCCGCTTCTTATCACCTAGCACTATTTATGACATTGATTTGTTTTATACTCACAATCAAACAATTTAAACTACAGTTGCTGAGATCATTTTTACAGTCAGTCTTGTGTCCTTGTATGGTATGGGATATATAGGAGGTCAGGTTTTCAAATCAACAAAAGGAAAATTCTAGAACAATATGCAAAACAGACTCTTCCCATTTCTTCTGTTTAAAATATATGTGGGTTCTGTTATATTATTATTACTATTATGACCATTTTATGTGTAAATATTTAAATTACAAATATATACAAGTTTACCTAGATCTGGCTCTTCAGGTTCTTCCCATATTGGTGCCTTTGTGGTGACAGCATCAATAACTGTAAAACATTAGCTGTGTTTCAGTTGCAGTTGGTCATTTAATTACCTTCAACATGATGCAGTTTTTGAATGGTGGACATACACGAGTGGTGGTTGTAGTAAGTGGTGAGCTGCTGCTGCCTCTCTGTTGTCAGTCGTATCTCTGGGGGCACAGCAGTGGTGCGCAATTTCTTTGGGGTCTTGGGTTTTTTTGTGGGTTTTGGTGCTTTGGGTTTCTTGGTTGGTTTGGGAGCTTTTGGCTTTTTGGTGGGCTTTGGACCTTTCTGCTTCTTGGCCTTGGCCTCTTTCTCTGCTGCCTTTTGTGCCCTTGCTGGAGGAAAATGGAGTGTCATTTTGTTCAGATTCTTGTAAAGTTGAAGTGGACTGACAAACAGACAGTAGGGACTTTCTGACTCTGAATCACATCATTTGCTGCTTTGGGTCATGACCAAAGGAAGCAGTAGAAGAACTTAAGCAAAACAAAAACATTCATTGTCCAAACTTTCCATGTTTTTTTTTATTTTTTATGTGTTTTCAGGGTTTGCTGCCGCAATAGTAAAGTAGCATTTCAGCACAGCTTCACTTCTATTTATTAGATAAGTCTTACCAACTTTTACTTGTTATGTGGGTGTTTGTGTTTTTACAATAACACTTTCTAAAAAAATCTTAAGAGAGTATTTGATTGATACACTTTACATTTTTATGGATCCATAATACAATTTTGATTGACAAAACATTAAGACTTTGGTCAGCAAAGAAATGTTTTTTCCAGAGCATTGTATCAAGTGAATCAAAATTAAGCTTTTAAAAAAACAAATTGGTTGTTGTAACTATTTGCACTATATGCAAACCTGTCAAACAAACTGTCCTACACTGTAAGAAAATAAAATACATTACAGAGATGTTCATTCAACTGTATTCTCGTGGCCCACGATGTGCACAGGCTACTGTATAAAGTAATTTATTGCTCAACATTTGAACATTAAGTTAACAGCCAGTAATAAAGTAGGTCTAGTAGGCTTGCTTGTGCAGCAAAAATTCATGAGATATAAACAAGTGTTTAAATTGTGTGGCCCTCTGGAGGCTGAGATAATCATGGGGTTTTTGAGGAACTTAAATTGTGGACTGCTGTCTTTGTGGTTTTGCTTTATGCAGTGGAAAGTCTAGAGTAAAGACATCAGTACTATTAACCACTGCCAAAAACATGGCGAGAATCCACTGCCCCACATTTAAAGGAAATGTTTTAGTTATTGCTCATGTTTGGTCTCAAAAGTGCATTTTTGATGAGATTAGTAGTTTGCAGATGTGGACAGAGACATAATGTGACAATAATCACCAGCTCTCTTTTTAATAATTTTGATCAATACTCATTTCAAGAATAATTTGTGAGTAATCCGCCTTGGAGTGGGATAAAGCTGACACTTACCTGCCTCTATTTCCTCAGGAGTTTTCTTCTTCTTTGGTTTAGTGCTCTCTGGCTTGTCCACTTGAGTTGGTTCATCAGACATGTGCTCTTCGGTCTGAGTCTCACTCACCTGAACCTGACCTCTGATGTTGGTAGGTTTTGTTTCTTCTTCAGAGCTAACCAGGGCACAGGTCAGGGCTAAGGCCAGCACCAGAAGCACCACTACATGCACCCTCATTTCCTCAGTTATTGCAGAGCGAAATGAAGAGACTGGAAATGGAACCTTAAAGTAGCACCAGCTGTCTACTGTTACAACATCTGACCTGCAGATGAATATTCTGGTCTCCAGGCTGTAGAGGAAGTCTTCAAAGTCCTCAGAGAAGAAAAAATGAATGCTACAAAGCTCCTTCCTCACTGGTGTATGGTCAGGGGAACATAAGTGTCAGTTTTGGCACCATTGAAGAAAAGGAAATGCATCAGTCCAGAGCACAACTCCCAGCCCCGTCCCAGTGTGGACTCACATCTCCCCCTCATGGCCCTGCACCCCCTTCCCCTCTCCCTGGTTTGCACAGAGGGGTGGAGCTTCTGACACACACACATTCCATGGAAACAAGATGAGGTGGGGGAGTACACTCACCCCAATAGGCTGCTACCATAGACGATCTGCTCAAAAGGAAATTGTGATTGGAGCTAAGGTACACTTAGCTAAATGTATTCAATATTTATTCATTATTATGATTTCATTTTTTCCAAAATACTATTAATAAATGATCTCCATCCATCATCTCAATCAGGTTAAAGTACATTTGCTTTTCACTGAAATATTTTTTTTATTTAATGTTTTTGTTACTAAACTACACAAAACAGCCCTCTTCTTAACAGTTTTGAGTCTATGTAGGGTAGCATCATTGAGGTCTTTTACAGGTCATCATTTAGCTGCAAAACATTAAACTTATCTTACTCCATAAAAACAAACAGGTGACGCCATCAAGACAAATGCAGACTTGTCTACAAGTGTTAAATTTTCCAAAATGTTCAGGCTTCTGATCATATCTGACCTTGTTTGTGATTACCTTGATAATTCTACCACTGTACTTCAAAATCAGTTGTACTGTAAAAGAACATGATATCTTTAGACTTGGGGCCATCATGTGTTTTATGAGCACTCATTGTTAGGAGTGAAGCTGAGCCCGATCATTGTTTCTTTGGTCTTGAAGTTCACTTGTCCTCCTGTCTGACCTACTCAGTTCTTTTTCTTCACATCTGTTTCCAATAACATGTGAGTGTGTGTGTGTCTGTGTGTGTGTTTTTGGAGGTGGTTAAAGATGTGTTTCAGATGTGATTTTAAAAACACTCTGGAAACCTCATCCTCTTCAATCCTTAGGTATGCAATTCTTTGTTTAAAACATGTCAGTGTCTTTTAGAGCTTTTGTCTCTATCTGTAGATTCCCGCCTCATATTTTAATTGTCTGATATTTACAGGTATTCATGTTTTTCTATATATGACTCCATTTGCTTACCTATGGTAAATATTTATAATCATTTATGACATTTAACAAAATAAATGTGTTGTCCTTTATTTTTAATAGTCTAATCTCTATTGTGGATTCTAGTTTGGGAAAATGATGGTATCTAAGTTAGGGCAGATTTTTAGTAAAATATAATTATAATATTTTAATTATGATTTTATTATAATTAGACCTATACTATGTTTTAGTGAACTGAGTAGTCTATCCTGTCATACTTTAAGTGGACATGACTAGCATATTACAAGTTAAGGATTTTTTTATTATTTTTTTTATTTTTTTTGCATTTGGAATGTAGAAAAGTAGGCTATTTGTTTTATTAATCTTATTTGAGCTTCATGACGGTAGTAATTTATGCGTCTTTGACCTGTTTTGCTACAAATATCTGAGTCTTTAAACATAATTTTATCATATTATATGATAACATTTTACAATGTGTCTGCTGCTTTATTTAGTCATGATGTTCATTTGGTGTCCAATGTGTTGTTCAATAATACATGTAGCCTTTTTCAAGTGGTTATATACATTTATTAAAAATATTTTCCAAGGGTATTATCAAAATAATATATATATTCTCATTCTAAAAAAATATTAAAATATTTAGTGGTCCATTTAACACACGCACGCACACGCACGCACACACACACACACACACACACACACACACGCACACACACACACACACACACACACACACACACACACACGCACACACACACACACATTCATCAGTGTTGCTAGCAGTAAGCTTTTTCAGTTTTCCAGTCATGCACACAGATATTGTCCATTATCTGTAATAGGAGTAGAGCACCAGAGGTGAGGGTGTAAACACATGGACTGGGGTGCGTTGCTGACAGTACGGGGCGTTATACAGTACGTCATAGGGCACAGGGCTGTAGAATGATGATGGATGAGAGGTGAAAGACATAGGCATGAAGGAACAGTGATCGTCCTCTCCTTCCTTGCCATGGTGCCTTTCCTTCTTCCACTTTGTACGCCTATTTTGGAACCAAATCTTCACTTGTGTCTCAGATAGGTGCAGGTGAGTGGAGATGTTGTGTCTCTCCAGCACTGACAAATAGTGGCACCTTTGAAAACTGTGCTCCAGGATCTGAAGCTGCTCCAAGGTGAATGCAGTGCGGATGCGGCGACTTTTGGTCTTCATTTTTGTGTTTTTTGTATCTTGATCCTCCTCCTCGTCTGGGCTGCTGTTGTCATCTGAAGAAGCATGGACCAGACAGGGCTTGAGCTCTTGGTTCTCTTTTGGAGTTTGAAGTTATAAAGAAACACGTATGTGTCATTAGAACTGGATAAAGATATGGTGAAATGGTATGGTTCGAAATAAACAACATCATCAAGAACAACAGCTACTTATTAGGCTATTAAAACATAGTCATACCTGCAGTTTCCAAAGCAGCATCTTGATCTGGCCTCCTGCGCGTAAATTTGCTCGGGTCGAGGATGTTTTCCACAGAGAAAGACGTCCTGTGCGCACGTGTTTCTTTCACGGACTGCATCTTTGAGTTCACGCTGGCTTCAGCAGATGACACTGTGCCAGAGCAACTCTTAGCTTTATATATCCTGGTCCCAAACACCACTGCCTATTAGCCCTATTCAAATTGGTGTTTAAAATAAAAAGAGAATCATCAGTCACTGCCATTTCGGCGGGGGCACGTAGGCACGCTCCTGCCCCGTGGAACCCCCGTGTGACACTTGAAAATGTAAATTTAACCTCTCAGCTGGAGGGACACGAAGGGGGTTATTTATTGCCGTGCATCTGGTTAAAATGTGCCTCCTTTCTTCTTCTTCGTGTTCGTTATTGTGTCCAAGTATGTAATTATTTGCAAATGTGAGATTTTACGCTGGTAAGACACGTGAACGCACATTGTTACGTTAATTGATGGACTCATCAAAGGGAAAGCATCTTTTCCTCTCTTGTGTCCCGTTTTCTAAAGCGCCATTTGTCCTGCGGAGGGTGACATCTCCACAAAACGGGCGAGTTGAATAAAAAAAAAACTCTACAACTTTATGGGAGCAATAGAAACGACTGCCATGTGATCAACTTTTTACTCGGCACTTTCACCAGTAAACAAACACAATTGAGAGGCTCCAAAGAATGGACCTATTGATAGAAAATATAATGAAACCTACCGTTAAGATAAACCATTCAGCCTTTTCAGCAGGTCCCAAATGATAATTAAAAAATATATACTTTTATTTTTCAACCCTGTTCAAAAATGTAGTGGAGGAGAAGGTGCATATATCTGCTCTCAAATATAGTAAAGTAAAAGTAAAACATATCCATAGGTACCAAAAATGTGTATGTAAGTACAACTCTTTACTTGTACTCCACTGCCATTGTTAGAGATGATAGCTAAATATTCTGTCATTATTTTTCAGCTAAAGAGTCACTATATATATGCTTAGATCTCTTGATTTGGTTTATGGGTAATATATCTTATAAATACTGGGTATTTTGCTTTTTAAATAGTAAAGTGATGATTTAAGGCTATCCACACAGTGACAACAAATAAACATCTTAAAATTATAATTCTAGTGGTTGTAGGCTATTTCCTGTTTGGAAACCATTATTACATCAAAGTCAATGTGAACCTCTTAGACTTCTGTCATCCTACATTTGTTTGGAGCGGGACTAGTGAACAGCTCTGTTAATTCACAAAGCCCAATGCTTAAGATGTCATTATAGTTAATGCTGAGTGAGGCTGTTGGTCACGGTGTAAAGTGATTGTAAATGATCCACTCTGGAGGTGCAGGGACAGCTGCCACTGCAGGCTCCGGCAGAACCCACTACAGAGCTGTAGGTTTGAGCTGAAAGAGGCCAGACACTGGGACAATTAGCAGATGTTTGACCCTGTCTGACCCCAGCCTTTGTAGAACATCATAGACTGAAGTCAAGAGATTCAGAGGGTACTAATGAACAGATGTAAGAGGCAGAAATAAATAAAAATAATAGCATTCTTCGTGTATTTAGTGACATTTTTCCACTGTCAACATGATGAATCAATGACAAGGATGATGTTTTATATCTTCTTGATAATGAAGGCTACTACATAATTGACAACCACAACAAAATACTGCAAGTGAACATAAACAACAACATTTGTCAGCAGTACCATTGCTTTTTACCCGAACATTGAGCAATAAAAGTAAGCTTCACAAGTAGGCCCATTGGCCATTAATGAGAGGCAGCAGAGGTAGATTTAAGAAGATAGAAAGTAGATTTAAGTTCAGTTCTCTAGTTACTTTTGCTCTAGTTACAGTTCTCTAGTTACATTGCGCATTTAGTCCTTTAAAGCCTATGATACTGACCCGAGAACAGTGGGTGGTGGTAAACAGATGTAGTGTCACCGTCACTCACGAAAAAGAATGATTTGTCCTCTCCGGGGTGTCACTGTGCCCATTGCAAAGGGACCTTCAGTTTTGAATATATTAATAGATATCATCAGATTTTTAGAGGTAACAGTTGTATATTTCTTTTATAATTTTATTGTTATGCTTATATTTCACACTGATCCAATGTGTAAAAAAAAGTAGTTTTTGATACCCTATATATTCTAACACTGAATAGGTTATTTTAAGGTAAGACAACTCTTAAAATCTTTTACTTGTATATGAGTAACATTTGACCTGGGGGATACAAAACATACTAAAAGGTAATCAATCAAAAACTTTGGCCACCACTGATTACGAGTGAAAATTTACTTTGTGCTTGTTACTGACAATTTCATTGTGTTGTTTGAACATAATACCTGGCTTCTCACAATAAATTGTTGTGCTCAATGTTTATCATATTGCAGCACTAAATGAACTTTTTTCTGAGTAAATTCAGCCTTTTTTTTATATCATTATTTAAAATGATCTTTCTTTGTGCCATGAATGTATTGCTATTCATTATTTAAGAAATTAAGATTAAAAAAAGGGTTTACTGATTGCCTTTATTACAGCAGTAGCACAAAATGGTCATCATTATTACTGTTAATCACAATATTTCCCTCCCCAAAAAGGTATATTGCATGTGTTTGTTATTGTTACAGGCTAACCTCAGGCAAACACCAGCTGATCACTGTCGTAACCTTTGGTCTCACAGATGTAGTGCCTACAGTACAAGACAAACAGAGGAGAAAACACAAGCATTTTACTCTCGACAATGACTTAAAAGCATTTATGGCAGCACTCAGGGGCTCTCTTAGCATTTTCTTGCTCTTTTGTGAGATGCGTAGTGGCACACTTGTCTTTGTATCTGACAAATGTTTACTGGTGTTTGAACGACCCCACAACCGTTTAAATAATGTATGACTTAGAAAACCCTACATGGGGTGGTCTCATGTTACTACAAAAGATTTTACAGCCTTCCTCAGTAAACTGTAAAACCAAAATACAAATAAGGTCATTTGCACCTGAAAGTATGCCCTATAATATCCATTTGGGCTTAGGTTGTCCATGTTAGAATTTCTTTACATCTGTCAAGCTAGATGCTTTAATTCCTCTTTAGTATTAGTACTTAAAAGACATGTTTTTGATTTTTTTTAACCCAACATGTATCACTTGGAGTCTGAATGTTTAGTTTTCTTCTTTCCACTCCTTTTTTTTTGGTGATTTCATTAATGTTATGTGTTCCATTGTAAAAGAATGTACATTCTTACTTGCCCAAAATAAATACATAAATCAATAATTTCAAGTACTGTGAGTTGTGGGAGGAGATGTGGGATAGGTGAAAACATTTTCTGTTCAATATTCTGCTCAAATATTCCTATAGCCTATTGGGAGTATCGAAGCATGGTGGCACAGTGGTTAGATCTTCAGCCTAGGGGTGGGCGATATATCGATATTTTAAATATATCGAGATAGTTTTTAAACTCGATATGAATTCTGACATATCGTATATATCGATATAATGCTTATATTAAATTCTGATTTCGCCGCTTCACTTGTTTACCTTCTCTCTCTTGACTCCGCGCCCCCGCCTCCCTGATTTTGTTCGCTCGTGTCTCCTTCACTCGTCACTATCGCCGTGAACACCGAAAGTTGGTGCCAGTGAAAAAGCTTCAAGCACCACGAACCTTTTCCACCATTTACAGACAAAACCATCAGCAGCACATCCTCATATTCCACCGAGTCGCGTCCTTTAGCCCGAAAGAAGCTAAACGAGCTGAGCTGCGTGAGAAGTCCGCTGTTTATGCAAATGAGCCATTCGCTTAAATTTCGTTTCTGTAAAATATAAACACACGTGAGCAAAACTGCATTAAACACATTATTATCGCAAAGCTGATGTGGCTCTAGAGTCGTTATGTTTTATATATTGTAAAGTTTAGCAATGTAAAGTTTATTTATGCAGAATATTTTAATTAATAATCTGCTGCAGTGTCACTTGTACAATATTGTTTGGAAACGTTGGGTTTGATCTGCAGTGGGTTGTGGGATTAAACCTCAGAGCTCCTCACTGCTGGATAATAACATCGATCTATTGAAATAAGGAACATCCTGAGCTTCTTCTGCTAAATGAGCTCATGGTTCTGGTTCTGGTTTGGATAACAGAGTTAATGCAAAGATAAACTTGTGTTGAGTTGTTTTATTTATGAATGAAAAGAAGGAAATATGTATTATTTCTTTTATTTTACAGTTAAATTATTATTTATGTACTTAGGTTTTTTTGAAATCTTAAATGTTCCTATATGAACTGCTGACCTCTGACACTTCAATTAAAAAAAAAAAAAAGACCTTGTGGAATTTGGCAGATTTGTTTTTGCAGTTTTCAGTTTTAGGGGGTTATTTTTTCTTGAACATAGATCGAGATATATATCGTATATCGAGATATAGCAAAATATATTGAGATATATTTTTTGATCCATATCGCCCCGCCCTACTTCAGCCTCACAACAAGTAGATTTCAAATCCTCAACCCTTGAGAGGTCTTTCTGTGTGCAGTTTGCATATCTTCCCCATGTTTGTCTTCCCTTCGATTACCCTAGTTTTCTCTTCCACTAAAACCTGGACAGTTGGATAATTTCTGTAGCCCGGAACAGAAAAACAATATTTAAAATTTTCAAGTAAATACATTTATAAATAAGACCTATTATTTCCAAATGCATATATCAGTGTATTGTGTTAGGTATGTCTCCTAGTTTTCTAAGATCTCAACATGGTTTTCTTAAACAACAGGTTGCTGCAACCAGATGATCGGTACAAATTAAACATTTTAAAGTTAAAATTAGTTGTTGTTGGATAAACATGAGACAACTAGATTTGTGAACATTTATACTTGGCTAAACATTGTGAACCTGAAATGTAAGGGGATTTGTGTTTAGGCCAATAAGTTTTGCTTGTTAGTTTCTGCTCAAATAAAAAAATACACTTGAAACAGAAATAAAGTCCAGATATTCCCATGCAGAGACTCCATGTTTACGCCTATACAATGAGTTTAATACACAAACTATAGTGGGAGGTTACCATGGTTTAGACTAGCACCTCTTTATTGGTGCACAGGCCAGCTAGGCCTCTTGGCACGTTGCACAGTCCAATCAGACTCCATCCGGAGTGTTTTCTGGCTAACAGGTCACGGCACCATCCCTATCAGGAGTTCTTGTCCTATTTAGTTAGTTTGCTGTTAGATAGATTGGAATATCATGCATTTACACATATATTGCACATATATCCATGAGTCTCACAGCTGTAATCATAGCCCTTATCTTCAAATGACCTCGGTACAATAATAAACTAAAGAAGTGAATACCCAAAATCTATTGTGTCTATCTCTTTTTCTTTTGGCAGGTTCCTAGAGGGGGCACCAGTGAGCCCCAGGCACAAACCGGAAGTCGTTTTCTCTCGCGATGTTTCTTTTGTTTTCATTGATTTGAAACCAAACATGGCGACCATTGAGCCAGAGGCGGGCGTTGGATCTGGAGCAAGTACCGAGGTTGCAGATGGGTATGTCTTACGCATATGCCAGTGTTTAACATCTCCCCTGTCCTAATGGAATGTAATATGTTATAAGCTTTCTCTGTGAATACACGTGGTATTATTATGGACGGTACAAGCGGCTAATAGTGCTTCCTCTGTAACTGGTGATGCTAGCCAATTTTCTCTTATTTGAAATTACATTCTCGGTGGAAGATTGGTGCATGTTATGCAATTTTTAACCATTCGAGAATGTAGGCTTTATTCATTTTCTGTTTCAGTGATGCTGCATTCAGAGAACTGCCTGCCAGTATGGACACTGAATCCTCCAATGGCAAAGAAGGAATGGTAACAATTCATACCTAAAATCAATACCCATGTCTATAGCACAGTATTTCTTGTGCGACACATTCGAGATTTCTAATTTGATTGGATTTTTTGGTGATGAAATCCAGGACACAGCCGGTGAAGGCTCTGAGGCGGCAGATACAGTTACCGGGTCTGGGGATGAGGAGAGTGGCAGACAGCTGGGCGAAGTGGAGCTCCAGTGTGCCCTGTGCATGAAGTGGTTCACTGCAGATACGTTTGGCATCGACACCGCGTATGTTGAGTAAAAGACAACCTTAAAAACAATAAAACTTACAATACAAAACAATAAAACACAGCCAGTGGATATGCCTATGCTATGTTTGCTCTCTTTTCAGGACTTGTCTTCCCTTTATGACTAATTATGTCTTCCATTGCAATGCATGTCACCATAGTGGCAACACATACTTCTTAAGAAAACAAGCAAGTATGTGCATTAAAATATAATTATATAATTGTCAATTAAATAACTGTTCTAACAGCATTTTTTCCATTCAACCTGTCCCAGATTTAAAGGAAATGTGCCTCACAGCACTGGCTAACCTTACCTGGCGTTCCAGGACACAGGATGAACACCCAAAGACGATGTTCTCCAAGGACAAGGTTAACCTAAATCTCTATTTAACATACAATATTAATTAAGTGTGCATTAATACCCTTGATAGATTAAAATGTCGAAATTATTTTGGAAATAACTGCACGAATTGTACTTGTGTTTATTTGGTAGGGATAGAAAGGTTGAACAGCCAATGTTCATATTATTGGGTTTTTCCAAAGAGCCCAGTAATATGTCTTTGTTAATTATTATTTTGTGGCCATTAACTTTTAAAATTTATTTTATTACTTTTTTAGGATATCATACCGTTCATTGACAAGTACTGGGAATGTATGACAACTCGCCAGAGGCCGGGAAAATTAACATGGCCTAACAACATTGTGAAGACAATGGTAATATTATTTATTAATTTCTGTGAGTATTGTTCTCACAAATACCACAGACATACTTCAGTGTCTTGAAAGAATATTTTTGTGTTTTCTGTTGTATAAATCAGTACATGATGTTATCAACAAGTTAAGCAAAGTCATCTTGACTTCCTTGGTTTCTGAAGCCGACATTTTGCTACCAGCTAAGTAGGTTCATCAGTGCTTATGTTGGTGACTGCCTTCCACTAGATGTAGCAGACCGGGGTATCCTTCATTGGGCTCTGTCCCAGGTGTGACACAACACAGGCCCTGATGAAGCTACCTAACTGGTAGCAAAATATTTGCTTCAAAAGCTTATTAAGTCCAGTTGGCTTTAGTTTGGCTCATTGATGTTATTTTATCCCTGGATGTCTAAAAATTTGCATCAGTTAGTAGATGATGTGTGATGCATCTTTTTCATTTAGAGCAAAGAGCGAGATGTTTTCCTTGTAAAAGAACACCCTGACCCTGGCAGCAAAGACACAGAAGAAGAGTACCCCAAATTTGGCCTTTTGGACCAGGTATTGTTATATAATATTTCACGATATGCTTCGATACATATCACTTGTAGATGATAAATTATTCTATTCTTTTAGGATCTCGGTAACATTGGTCCTTCATATGATACGCAGAAACAGACCACAGCACCTCCCACTACTGCTGGACTAAATGGTAAATGTTCTTGAAAATGACTAGAGGTAGGATATGTAGGATTTTATTCAATATTTCATAAACATTACTTCTCAGATATGAAGTGAGCCTGTTCAGGTGATCAATTGATCAATTGATTTTACTGATAACAATGTTTGTACCTATACTGAGAGGTCCTCAATATGCAGGTTAATACACCCATAAGCCAGGTTCAGTTGTTATTGTATTTCTTTTTTAAACAAGTTAAAGTACAGGCTACATACCCTACCTTTAAATAAAGTACAGTTGAAAGCAAAGGATAAACAAAATCGTACTGCTCATGTTCCGAGTGTTGAACATGGTGACAATCGTCATTTTGTGCATTGTGTTCCAGGTGGATCTTCTTTCTCAGGTGAATATATAGTACCCTGAGCTGCTTAATGTCTGTGTGTTGTAATCCTTTGGATAGAAGTTGACCCTGATGTTTGATCAAGATCTGTAATTAACATTGAAAACAAAGATTTTAATCAATTAATATGGTCAATGGGCATCTTTTGGGCAACTTCATCTGTGTGTATTCATAATTTCCCTGTCTTCTCTTTGCCTCTGTTACCCTTCCCTAAAAAGTTCCTAGTCTTTCCCTGTCTTTGGCTTGCTGCTAATGGGCTTTCTAATTCCTTCAGCTGTGCTCCACTAAAATTCTATGGCAAATGTTCTGTGAGAACAGGGTGCCAATTGCAAAGTTAAAGATAAAATTAATTTAAATCTACACACAAATTGTGCAACAAAGCAAATGTGTTACCACAACCCTAGTTCTGGAATATAGAGCAATAAATAGAATAATTATTTATAGGATTGCTTGCATATGTGTGTAATTTTGGGTTTCTACTTTAAATTCGATCATTATTGGGAGTAAAGCTGATTAACTGGGCTGCTGCAGCTTATGTCCTTGTCTGTCTATATTGTAGTTTTCTAGAAAGTTTCTCTAATGGCTATTTGTTTTTTTGTTTTGTTTTTGCAGGTGCATTGGCTGCAGGTCCTGGAAAAGGACGAGGAGCCAAACGCAAACAGCAGCAGCAAGAAGGGACTGCTGCAGGAGCAACTAAGCGGACCAGAAGGTAGGACTACACACGCACACACACACACGCGCACTTACATAGAGTCCATAAAGTAAATATAAAGTAAAGTAATAATAATATATTTTTTCTGTTTTGTGTTTGCATTGCACAGTGACCCTTTGTTTTCAGCCCAGCGGCTCCCACCTCACGGTTATCCTCTTGAACACCCCTTTAATAAGGATGGCTATCGCTACATCCTTGCAGAACCAGACCCCCATGCCCCTGATCCTGAAAAATTGGAGCTCGACTGCTGGGCTGGGAAGCCTATTCCGGGTGATCTCTACAGGGCCTGTCTCTATGAAAGGGTGCTGTTAGCTTTACATGATAGAGGTACTTCACAAGTTGTTTGGATAAAGGATACTGTGCATGTGTGTTATGGTGTATATTCATGGTGCACTTTGTTTCAGCACCGCAGCTTAAGATCTCTGATGACCGGCTAACTGTGACTGGAGAGAAGGGCTACTCGATGGTGCGAGCTTCTCATGGGGTGCGAAAAGGGGCCTGGTTCTTTGAGGTCACTGTTGACGACATGCCTCCAGAGACTGCTGCGAGGCTAGGGTGGTCACAGCCTCTTGGTAGGTGGAGTTTCATACAACTCAATAATGCTAACACATTAGCCTAAACGTTGCAAAAAAAAAGTGTACTGATTATTTCATAATCAATACATGCATTTTATACTGCCCAACCTTTTTATATTTCTCCTGCTTAGGTAACTTACAGGCACCTTTAGGTTATGATAAGTTCAGCTATTCATGGCGTAGCAAGAAGGGCACTCGCTTTCACCAGTCTATAGGAAAGCACTATTCCTCAGGATATGGCCAAGGAGATACTCTGGGTTTCTACATTGAGCTGCCAGATGAAACTGAAACTGCAAAAGCTCTTCCTGACACATACAAGGACAAGGTGAGCCTCAAAACAATGTACAAAATGCACAATAAATGACTGAGCTTTAGAGCTGTTTTTATTTTTACTTCAGGCACTAATCAAGTTCAAGAGTTACTTGTATTTTGAAGAAAAAGACTATGTGGATAAAGCAGAAAAAAACCTCAAGGCAACAAGCCCCAGTAAGGTAAGAAATGACAGCTCTGTGTTATAGTCAAAGGTTAATTCCAAAGTACTAACTTGTATGTCTGGTTCAGATGATATTTTACAAAAATGGGGCAAGTCAAGGAGTGGCGTTTGAAAGCTTATTTGAAGGAATCTACTATCCAGCCATTTCATTGTACAAGAGCTGCACGGTCAGTTGAATAAAAACATTTATAATTAAAAACAAGTTAATTTAAACTTTAAACATGGTGTATATGTTCTTGTCATTTGAGAATTTCATACTTACCTCTTACTTTGTTACTTATTTTACTTAAATTTTATTTTGTAGGTGTCAGTCAATTTTGGGCCTCACTTCAAACACCCTCCCAAAGATCTAAAGTACCAGCCGGTGAGATTTTAATTTCAACATTTTAGCAGTCCTTGATTTACATTTTCTGAGCCTTTGGTTTACTGTTTCCACTGTTTCAGATGAGTGACATGGGCTGGGGGGCTGTGATAGAGCACACTCTAGCTGATATGTTATACCACGTGGAGACAGATGTAGATGGCAGGCGTAGTCCTCCCTGGGAAGGATGATCATTTTCCACAAAATCCCCATCAGGATAATTCCAGCATGACACCCATCAGTTTGTTTTTTTTAAGTTTTCCAGTTCCATGTACAAAACAGAGCTGTGTGCTGTGCTGCGAAAATGTTTGGCAGAATACATCATAATGCCTAGCCACTGATTGAGCATAAATATTGTATTGTAATGTGTAGTCCACTTGCATTTAATAATTTAGCACATTCTCAGTTTTGTGTGTTTTTTTTTTTAATCAGTGTTGGTTTTGTGTGTGTGTGTTTTTTTACTATTAAGTTTTTGTTTGCTCTGAAATCAATAAAATGTATGTCTTGTCCGTGTCCAGCTCAACAGCTCCTAAACTTTAACAGTATGTCTAACAGAACTACTTTAAAATACTGCAAATTTCTAAAGGTAGTATATGTAGGATTACTGTAGACATTTATTTATGTGAATAATTTGTGTTTTGTTTTTCAAGCCAGAAAGCAGAATATGTATCTTGCAAATTCACTTTTCAATAGACCAAAACATTTAACTGTCAGAAATAAAATAAAGGCTAGTAGTTTGTATCAAAATATATTTACAGTGAAGTGTGCAAACTAGACACAATTTACAACATGTACATTATCTTAAATGACCACTGATGACACTGATGGCTGACCTTTTGTTGTCTACAGTTAATGGGTCACAGTTCAGATTCTGGTCCTGAGTCCTTGATTACTTTATTTTCATCTGGTGAGTCTGGACGCTGGTGCTAATTTACAAAAAAAAAAAAGCAAAAGTATGTCTGGAGATTCTAATGAAACCAAAAATGTATCAATATGGTATTTTGACCTTACATGTCTGCGAAATATGCGACGCAATAGGCCACCTTTAGGGCTGTCAGATACGTGGGAAGACACTAGGTCTGGAGAACGAGTGCCCATTGGACCAAAAGTATTCAGCTCCCTAAAACATCCAGTCTCTATCATCTAAGAGAGAAAACGGAATTCAATTAATTATTCTGTCTTAAAAGCAACACACCATAGTGTAATGAATAAGGACCTCATTTTGCCACATTCTGGGAACTCGACCTGTGCAGAACTTAGAGTAAAATTCCCCGTCTGTTTCGTCCAGAACCACTCCTTTTACTGTAGAAAACTCTTCAATGTCCTGTACATCACTGCAGTATACCAGTCTGGGCTGTTAAATGCAGTTTAGCAAATCATTGCTATTATATGTGTCATGAGTAGTCTCCAAGATATATAGAAAATATTTGACTTACATCTGGTTTAAAAGGTGGTTCTACCAAACCAGCCTCCAGCATCCTGAAGTTAATTGTTTTAAAAAAGGGGTGGGCTTTAACTTCACTAGCCCCTGAGCCCTGGCATCCCAGTCGCTTCATTGGGTCTTTGGCCAACAGCTAGATAACAGTGAAATTTAAAATACTAGAGAGAATAAAATTTTACTAAATAGTATTTTAGTCTTGATTTTTACCGAGGAACACAGATCCTTGATTTCCTTACTGAACATTTTAGTATATTCTTCCTTTTCATACTGAATCCTCCTCTCCATCTCAGTAGGTTTGGGGTGCTCTCCTCTCGTCCTCAGGGGGGGCTTGCCAGCAGTCATTTCATAAATCAAACATCCAAGACCCCACCAGTCAGCACTCACCCCGTAATGCTCATATCCAATCACCTCGGGAGCTGCAGATGATGTTTTCATTTTATTATGTTATTAACAGTGTACTTTCTATGAAACACAGAGAGCAAACTCACCCATGTAGCCAATAGTTCCCACACGACCATGTGCTAGTTTCCCACCAGCCAAACGCACAGCAAGGCCCAGGTCAGAGATCCTAATATGACCTAGGTGCAAATCACACAAATGGTTTAAATTTTTACAGAATTTATATTTCCTTATCCCTACCCACTTTCTATTCAACTTATTTTAACTGTTCTAAAAGCTATAATTTGTTATTAGTACATGTTCCTATAAACACATGGTTAGACATGACAGGTGCATCTCAAAATAGAACCACCACACCTTCTTTCCTGAACAATTTATTTCCTTAAAAAGTCTTTGTTGCTATGTCGCAATACCTTCAGTACTTCCTCGAGCAAAAAATAATATTGGTGGTTTTATTAGGCAAACACATCACGTTCCGCTCCACAAAAGTAAATTCATTATTATTGCATCCACCACCAATTAACCAATCTAAACTCCTTTGGTCATTTCCACCTTTGTTAATAAGTTACACTTTCAGTAAGATTATTAATCTGTACTAACCATAGTCATCCAGGAGAATATTTTCTGGTTTGAGATCTCTAGAAATAAAGAAGTATTTATATATCAGTATATCAGCTATTGTGTGATCTGTATAAAACATAAATTGCTAATTAAAAGTTTACTGACCGGTAGATTATTGACATCTGGTGTAGGTGTGTTAACCCACAGCATACCTCTGCAGCATAGAAGCACACCCTCTCTCTTTCTAGGCCTGGTGTACCAATGTTATAAATGTGAAATCTCAGGTCCCCTCCACTCATCATTGTCAGAACCATACACAGGGCATGCTTGGTTTCATAGGCATATGCTAAGTTTACCTTAACAAAGGAACCATATTAGGACAACCATTTGCAAACTTTGCAAAGAATCTCAAGTTCACTGTCTTACCACAAACCGACTGTCCACAGCTTCAAGAATTTCTTTCTCATTTAGGGCCATAGCTTCTCCCCTCCGTTCTTCACATGAGTCTTGTCAAGCTTTTTGCAGGCATACATCATTCCTGAGGCTCGCACTTGACAAGCCCACACCTACAAAAGAAAACATAATAACGTTTTAATTTTCCTTGTTGTAACTAGTCATTAGTGCTGCAAAAGTTCATATGGTATGCATTCAATCAAATGCTTGTAAAATCAATTACAGTGTGTACGCACACTAACCTCTCCAAACCCTCCTTTTCCCAGAAGTCTATATTGTCTGAAACAATGCTTGGTGACCGGCTGCCTTAAAGAAACACAGAGCCATAGGTAAAGTATAATGGGAACATTTTGCCTAAACAACAATTATTTGAGTATATACACATAAGAACAACTCTTGTTCTACTAATGTGAATTTACACTTACAAGTTACTCACCTCTCAAGTGCTTTCCACTGTAAAAAACGGTCAAAAAACATGCTCTTTTGATACTGCACGAATGGTTTCCCAGAAAGATATGAATGTAGATCTCTGATAAAAGCAGACAAGTCTGACATTAGACTCAAGTGTTTAGGCATACAGACATAATTACATTATTATAAATGACTAATGGTGATTTCTAATCTGGCAGAGTGCATATTTGTAATGTGGAGAAACCCAGATGTGACTGGATGACACAACGTTAACACACATGCAAAAGGGCTAGACCTACTTTTTGCATGCATAAAAAACATCTGCACTGAGGTCCAGCTCCAGAGCTTGTATGCAGGCCTGCATGTGACTTTGCACTGTGGACAGACACTGAACAGACTGAGGATATAAATCAGCCATTAATAAGAGACTTAAATAATATAATACCTTTTATATTATTATTCAACATGTAAACAAGTTTTCTTCTTGCCTGGCTCATGAGGAATCTTTGAATGATGCTTAAACCAAAAACTTTTCTTTCAGAATCCGCCTTGGTTTCAAAGCTTTCCTAGAATAGAGACAAAAACATTTAAGCCTTTTAGTTTGCACACATATTGTACATGGTTTTAACGTGATTTCCATATTACTTCTTGACTGCTTTATTGTACTTATTATGTGTGTGATGTGTTATACTTTTGTGGAACAGGTAAAAAATAAATATACTATCTCAATGTATTGTTAAAATGTAGGCTTTCCTTTGAGGTTGTGCCATTTCTCTGGGAGCATACTGAGATTTGTTAAGGTTTGACCCTGGGTGTCCTTACTGACACCTTCTCTTATCACTCTGTGTGATTTGAGCTCACTGTGTTGTTAAATGTGAGGGGCACTGTGAGGGATTACCAGTGCATCTTGAAAGGAGATGTAGTTCTGCAGATCAGGTCGACTCTGACAGAAGAGTTGGAAAAGCCTCTTACCAATTGGCTGCTGAACACATAAACTGTAGTAGTCTCGTTCTGACACAAAAAAACAAGAGGAGACATGACCTTGGATGACCTGTACAATAAAGTCATAGATAAAGACTGAACAAACCAATGGTCTTGGCCAACTCCAGGCACTGACTGATGTGGGGGAACCGCAACATCTCTTTCCACTTCCAGCTCCTGCCTTTGTTGCCTCCACCTGAGCCAAGTTATTTATTTTTAAACAAAAATATCACCTAATAAAAACTGTTAATTTTGTTATTGTGCAATATGCATAAGCTGTCTTGTATCTGGCAGGTTTCAAACAATAGTATGCAGCACTACCGTGAATGGGCTAATAATAGCACACAGAATACGTCACCAGATCCTGTACAACTGCATTACTCTGCAACTTACTTTCAGAGTTAAATGGGTTAGCAGTGACCTTAACACTTGTTGTATTAAAAAAATACAAATATTGTTAGGGTTAGGTCAGAGATTTCACATTTTTCATATTCTAAATCTCACCATAATTGTAAGGAAATAGGAACTTCAAGTTAAATTTGACAAAGCAGTATTGCTGTACACACAACAAAATAATGTAATGCACTGCAGTATGAGTCATGGCACTGAACCATCATGGGTAAAAGCACATAAAATATAACACTGGCAAAGATTTAAAGGTGCATTGTGTAACTTTTCTGTTGGAGGGTCCGTCAAATGCTTTTCCCCATGGAGATGTTATTGCTTTGTCCATAATGTTTCACAGTATGGTATTAAACCTTTCTTTCTTCATGGAGACCAAACTATCCATAGAAACAAGCAGGTGACAGACCCCCAACCAAAAAGTTACACAGTGTACTTTAAGTCTTAATTTTAACAACAGAACTTTAACATTTTTAAAACAAAAATAAATCATTTTTACCTTCCCTGGCTCTAACAAGTACACTGTTTGCGACCATGCTTTCAATCTCCATATGAATTTAGGTTAGGGTTCTTGATGAAAAAAACAGCCTCAGGACATCACAGGTAGGAGAGCTGCTCTGGGCTGACTGATTGAATGGAGTTACAGGTCATTGCACTTTCTTGTATGACACTTCTCCTGAGGACACACCCTCACCTCACAGCAGACAAATGACAAGCATTTCTGTACCGCCTATAAATATATATTTTTAGTTCCTCTTCATCATCCACAATCATTGTTGCAGTTAGACATAAAATAATGTATGTATACAATGCAGCAGTGGAAAGTAACAAAGTACAATACTTAAGTACAAATTTTAGGTATCTGTACTTTACTTAGGTAAATTTTACAGTGGACACTTCTCACTTTTACTTCACTACTTTTAGAATGTGCAGTTGTACTTTCTACTCCACTACATTTTAGATCTGGACGGAAAAGTAAAAATTGTTTTTCTTTATGGTGTGCAGCCGTAAGAGACATTATTTTTAGCACATTCAGTATGAGTTAATGTCCCAACATTACACAAAATTGGCTAGAATTTTTTTTTAAATCAACTGAATCACTTAAGATCAGGCAGATTCTTTACCAAAATCACTACATTTCAAATTTTTTTTTAAATCTTTACAAAATACTTTTTACTCTTAAGTACATTTTTAAAACAGGTACTTTAATACTTTTACTTTACTTTTACTTCTCATGTGGTACTTGATGAGGAGAAAAATTCAGTTTGTCGACTGGACAAATTTTGTCCAGTCGACAAACTGAATTTTTCTCCTCATGGATTCTACCTGGACGAGTGAGGGATTCTTCATACTTTTACTTGAGTAACTTTTTGAAACTCTGTATCTGTACTTTTATTTAAGTAACAAAACTAAATACTTCATCCGAAAAGTATTTTAACTCCCCTGATAATAGCTCTGTTTGACTTCTGTCTTTGGTGAATAAAAAAAATAAAAAATAAATAAATAAAATAAAAATACTATGAAAACTACAGGCAGGCTATTTAGGACTGAGGCTGACATCTTGTGGACAAACATGTCTACACATAATTATAATTTTAGTGGCTAGTACAATGGAAAATAGTCATATAAGTATATATAGTATAAGTATATAAGTAATTATTTTCCATCTTTTAGATCTAAATATTACATATTTGATACCATTATACAAATTACAGCAAGGTAAATAAGTTATTATACAAAACAGGCCTCATATAGCACATTAACTAAAAGCTTCTAAGACAAAGCTGCAGAGTAAGTATATTAATTCTGACATAAGATCAAAGAAATATTAAAGAGTCACCAAATACAAGTAGGTCGTAGCATGTAGCATACATTCAGTTAGATACATTTTTGAGTAGAAAGCTGCAAATCAACATGTAGTTTGCATTAATATTGCATTATCTGTTGCCACGGATAATGCTATTACAGCATTGCTTTGGCTCAATTTCTGAAACTTTTCCTAAATCTGGTATATATTTGACAATTATTTACACACAAAAAATCATACTGTTTGCAAAAGTAAACTTTGTGAACAAAACATAAAACACTAGAGTAAAAAGGACACTTTGTGGTTAAAATAAAACAGGCCTATTTTGTTATCCTGATCTAGAAGGTATTGGTCTAAATTACGATGTACAACTAGTACACTTATATATGACAATTATATATATGACATTGGTGTCAAACTTGGTGACTAGCAATGGAGCAAAGTATTAGAGAATGCCAAATGAATCACTAAATCACACAAACCTCATGAAGTACAATATAAAATCATCAACAACTGCAAGTGACCCCTATAACCCAGAGTAAATATGACACATGTACAAAATTTAGTTTAAAATGTAAAAAGGCAGCAGGAACCTATTTTTACTTGATATGGTCATGCCCAGCCAACGTTTCATTTTGGTCTTCAGTTCTTCTGGAAATTGAAAAATATCTTGGATTATAACTACTAGTGGACCCTAAGGCCTGTATGTTAGAGCTACATAAGGATATACAGGAAACAAGAACACTCGTTATTATGATGTATGCTGCCTGCCTCTCTATATTACATTATCAATTTTGCTTTACAAAAGACTGTATAATGTACAGTATGGGAATGCACCTTGAACTATATTTTGTTAAGGACTGGCTACCTTTAAGAGATTTGGCTCTGAATGGCAGACAATAATCGTATGAACTGTGTGTGTGCGTGCGCGTGTGTGTGTGTGTGCGTGCGTGCGTGTGTGTGTGTGTGTGTGCGTATGTGCATATACTATTACTTTTTTTGTGTGTGTTTTCTATGTTTTGTTATATTTTGTTTTGTTTTCTGAAAATTATTCAAATAAATGGTTTAATTTTTTTTTAAGTTTTATAAACTTAGTCCGGACATTGGCTGGAGAATGTTCCCACACTTTCAGACTTGTAGTGTGAGGGAGTCAGAGGCCTGTAGGACCAGTATCACACTGTTTCTGATGGTTTGACTGTGACTGAGGTAAATGCTGTAAGTATGTGGCAAATATTGGACCATTTAGGAAACAAAAGAGCGTAATTTTCAAATCTGTGTTTTTATCCTCAGTATAGGCTAATAAGATCCTTTAGTAAAGAGGAGGAGCCACGCACCCTTAGTAGTATTTATCATATTTAGACAATTCTAAATTACACAATCTGTTAAAGCATCTTTACTCCTTACTTATTTTGTCATGGGGCCAAGAACAGGGAGAATCTTCAACATATGTGAAGCATGTGATATTGTGACAAACTTCCTACAGAAACTGCAGGAACTGGGTCCAGGGGTTATTTATTTAGTTGAGGTCTTCCTTTTTTAAAAGAAAGAATCAGCGTTTTAACAGGAAGGCATGTGAAGAGCTCTTTGGGTCGTGTGTGATGATGTAGGAGGGCGAGTCACGCTATAACATTGAAAATGTTGTGAGGAAGCGAGATTTCACAGCTTAGTCAGATGAGGCGCTGCGGTGGGCTGCAGCTCAGTGGTCTCATGGCCCTCGAGTGCGTAGTCTATGGTCATGTGTGCGCCAAATAAGAGAGGGGTCCTTCATCTTCCAAATCCGCCAAATCCACTAATGAAGCAGAGCATAAATATCATTTGTGGCCTCAATGTGTGATTCCTTGGAGCTAGATTAGTTTCCAGTTTATGGTTAAGATGACTCCTAATGGAAAATCTCACAAAAGTCTGTCTGTGCTAACTCAAGGCTGATTAACATTTCACTAATAATTATTAGATTCTGTAGATGATATTCATGCAGTTATAGACCTACAACATAATAAGCAGTCAACAAAAGTATACTTATACAGTGTATGTGCATATAGTTACAGTGGAAATGGTCATAACCGGTTGTATTTTTGACAAACTGAGGCATTATTAATAAAATAATTGATTGGTAGAGTTTTCCTTTGATCTTTTGGTTCAACCTCACCAATTTCAAAACTTAAAAAAAAAAAAATTAGTCTGAAAGTATCACCAGGACCAACTCGTAAAGAATATGAATATAATATGCATCAAAATATTTGCTTCTTTTAAGCTTTATCTATTTGAGGACTATTACTACCATAGACTGTATATGATTACTACTAAATTCAACAATGGTTTCGCCTTACGGGTAATTCTGCATTTGAAACACTTATCAGCTTTGATTGGATTGTCCACACCCAACACCAGACAAGAATATCTCTTTGATTTCTTTTCATTTATTTTTAAAAATATTTTTCTTAAGTAAAAACTAAAAACAAAAAAACAAAAAAACACAGACAGAATGGGCAGAGTCTTTTAGACCTGTGTCTATTGCATTTTGACCAAAAATAATCAATATCAACCCACAGAGTTATCCTTCAATCAGGCTGTGAATAAATTGAATAAATTAACAATATTTACTGACATGATATAGCCTATATAGAGCAAGGAGATTAAATATATAATAATTAGCGCTCTATAGGAGCCCTAAAATATTAGGTTTAGGACCACAGTAAATTTATGTACAGGGTTATCATCTGACTATGACTGCGTGACCGTGGTAAATTTAAATGGTTTTAGGATAATGTCCACACGGGGAATACTCACACTGGCCCACTGTGTTTCTGATGAAGGGTATTCGCGCCCCAGGGGCGTGGTATACACCTTATAATCCAGCTATCACGCCCATCCGTAGTCTTTCTCCTACTCTGCATCCAACAGCTCGTCATTTTTAGACAGGGGGAAACAGGAGTTTTGATGGTTACTGAACCATCATGGCTATCAACAAATCAAAAGTAGCTATTGGATTTTTAGTGGCAGGAATACTCACCGTAGTCTTTGGAGCAGTGTTGTTTATTGTGGGCCCAGCCGTGATGCATGACCAAATCATTAAGGTAAGAGTTTATGTATTATCCGATAGCCAATGAATTTGGTAAATATGAGGATCCCCCCATTATCTTTTTTAAGATCCTGATAGGCTAAGCGAATTAGGTCCATGCATACGTTTAATAATTTTCCTAAATGTACAATTGTACCATGGCCCAATAATTTTACAGTCTCAATATTTCAGTCACGTCCAAAAAATCGGGTAACGTGGGCTATGTCACTACATTACCCAGCGTCCTTTGCGCGAAACAGGAGGCGTGGCATGTCTGCCAAAGGATAATAAAACCAGGTCAAACACAAAAAACATGCAACCTATTGCTGAAGTACACACTAATATGCTACCTAGCGGTTCTTTTTGCTGAGACAGGACGTGAGTGAGTCCAAAGCGCGTGTACAGTTCAAGTGCTCTGAGGGCGAACGGGACACCGACAGCCTCTATTGACAACAAGCTACCATAGAGCAGCATGGCAATTAATAAATCCAAAGTAGCTGTGGGATTCATAGTGGCAGGTGCTCTTGCAGTGTTTTTCGGGATTGTCCTGACGTTTGTGGGACCACTTATTATTGATGATCAGATAGAAAAGGTAAGGTAGCCCTCTGGAACACAGGTCAAGTCTAAAATAATTGTTGAAGATCAAATAAGTTACAAGAGATCATTGATGGACTAAAATGTAGCAACTAGTAACACTGGACATTTCATTATGTAATTAAAAATATTGTCATAACAAATGGCTTGATCATATTGTTTTACAACAGAGACTTGATGCTTTAGCTTTAAGTAAAGGGCCTATAGTCATAATAGCCTATCTTTGACACTACAGGACATGGGCTGCTTGCATAATTTTATTTGGTTTGATAAGGACTCTTAAACTTAGATAACTGTAAAACATGATTTAAATTTTTATACAAATGTATTTGGAATATTACTATTTATTGTTTTGTTTTGCAGAACACAGTGATTGACCCAAACAATGAAATGACTTACACTATGTGGAAGGACATTCCAGTGCCTTTCTTCATGTCTGTCTACTTTTTCAATGTCCTAAATCCTAAAGAAATATTAAAAGGAGAAAAACCAATGCTGGAACAGCGTGGACCATATGTGTACAGGTAAAAGTAATTAAGATCATTAATAAAGTAACCTATTAGTCCTTTCTTCTAGTCCACTCCACTATAAAACTACACTCTTTTGAGCTTCCTGGAACATTCTGTGCTTTGTTGATCACTCTCATTCCCCCTTTTTCTGAGGCATAGTGGGGTGCCGTTTAGGTCCTGTTATGTAACTGTCCTATATGTTATATGGAGAACTAAAGAGTGAGCGGGTCTGATAAGGCTCCATCATACTTTGTCTTGCATGGATGTTTTGCATTTGACTTCCAAAAACTCAAGGAGGGTTACTTTTTTCAACTTCTTAGCAACATGTCTTGCATTACCTTGCAAGATTTTAAAGTACCTTACAATGATTGATGACCATTTTAACACACTTTTAAAGTGTTTGATTTCTTTCAGAAAACGTTGTCAAAAGGACAACATCACTTTTCACCCAAACAACACCGTGTCATACAGAGAGTACCGGCAGTACTACTTTGAGCCTGACATGTCTGTTGGCAATGAGTCCGACATTGTCACCATCCCTAATATGCTGGTCCTGGTAAGTATGCTTCTTCTGTTTTTTTTTTTTTTTTTTTTTCTTACATGGCACTAATGTCCTTGTTGTATCTTCAGGGCTCTGCTGTAATGTTACAAGATCTGCCTTACGCTGTGCGTTTAATGATCAGTACAACCTTTAAAACTTTCAAAGAAGGCCCTTTTCTAACAAAGACAGTTGAAGAGCTCATGTGGGGCTATGACAGCAAACTGGTAGATTTTCTTAACAAATACTTGCCAGGCATGTTGCCTTCCTCTGGGAAATTTGGCCTCTTTGCAGAGGTACGTATGTTGATTAAATTCAACATGAACATGAAATAACAAGGGAAAAATTAAATGGCGCATCTGATGTGTTTTTAGTTTAACAACTCCAACACTGGCCTCTTCACAATTTTTACTGGAAAAGATAACATCAAAAATGTCCACAGAGTTGACTCCTGGAATGGCCTGACAGAGGTGAGCATACTCTTCAAATACAGTGTCGGTAAATGTTTTATTGAAGCATTTATAAAGTGTTGTCTGTGCCTCCAGCTAAACTACTGGCACACACCTCAGTGCAACATGATTAATGGCACAGCGGGCCAGATGTGGCCTCCATTCATGACCAAAGAAACCACATTGCCTTTCTATAGCCCTGATGCCTGCAGGTACATGATACAAAATATAAACAATGTGACATCTGAAGAAAAATAAGTACATGTCTTATTGCAGATCAATGGAACTTGTTTACCAGCGCCCGGGTCACATGAAGGGGATCCCTTATTATAGATATGTTGCACCACCGACTCTTTTCGCTAATGGAACAGACTATGAACCCAATGAAGGATTTTGTCCATGCAGACAATCTGGTCTGCTCAACGTCAGCAGCTGTCGCCACAGTACATGTGTTTCCATCTCATTTAATTTAAAATGTCTTTTGATAAAACTACCAGTAACCTTTCTTTGCATTGTGGTGCAGATTCTCCAACGTTCATCTCCCACCCTCACTTCTTTAATGCAGACCCCGTGCTGCTGGACTTTGTGCAGGGGCTGTCTCCCACTGAGGAGGAGCATGGTCTCTTCATTGACATTCACCCGGTGAGTGTATGACACTCACCAGCAAAACCATAACAGTAGAAAAGGTATGGTGGATTATTTATCAGATACAGTAAGTGTTGTCAGTGTCCTTGGGGCTTGCGTGAGTGTCCTAAGGCGGAGGTTAACTGATTGTTTATCATGAACTTTGTATTGTGTGCCACTGTCATTTGAACACGTCAAAGCTTTTGGTTAAAAAAAAAAAAAAAAATGTTTGGAGCAATCACACTGCATTATAATTTCCTCCTGTTATTAATATTTATAACATCTACTAATTGTTCCTGCTATGCAGTGCTAATCCAAGATTTTAGTTGGCTTTGATTATGTGTGTAAACCTTGGGTAAAAGGCCTTATGCAAAAATGTGCACTGAAATATATTTATGAAATGTTACTGATGTAATGTACTCTTAGATCATAATAATAATTAAAGCTCTGCAGAGTACCACTATTTTCAATTGGCAATCTTAATCCTGAGCCTTTGGGATATGGCAATTGGAACATTATCTTATCCTTGTAATCAAAGTGCATTACTTTTTATTACTCCAATAACTTGTTTCAAAACCTAGCAAAAAAATACATAAATTACATTCAAGTTTGAATGAATGATTAAACCAAATAAACCAGTTTTATCTTTTATCTAAATTGGTGAAGTTATCCTATCAGTTTAACAACTTGCAGCACTATAGTGGTTGGATAATACTTATCTTCTCTGCTGAGACTCATTGCTTTTCCTAACTACTGAAAGTTGCATATACATTTGATATGATTCAGCATACACATTTATCAGTGTAGGTTTGCAGTTTAATCCAGTTATGTTTCATGTTGACTTTGTCTCCACAGCAAACAGGAGTACCTCTAAATGTGTCCATTCGCCTCCAGCTGAATCTTTACATGAAGACAGTACCAGGAATTACGTAAGAATCTACATCATCTGTTATGGTTCTCTTATCTCTAAGATGATTATGAAAGGGTTTGTTTTTCCTCAAGTAGATGCAACTTTAAAAATGTATTTCATTGTATGATATTTGCAGAGAAACGGGCAAGATTTCAGAGGTGGTGATGCCACTGCTTTGGTTTGGGGAGGTATGTGACTAGTATGATTAAATGTCTAAGCTCTTAATTCTTGAATTCTTAAAAATACATTATTTTTAGAGCGGTTATATTGATGGCCCCATCCTGAACACATTTCACACAAACCTGGTGATTTTGCCCGCTGTTATGGAGTATGCAGTATGGCTTCATCGCTGTTGGTCTTGCAACTATAGTGATTTCCATCCTGGTGCTGAGGAGACAAAAGGTAACATTGTTCAGTCTCATGTTTTTTAACGCCCCTATTATGCTTAGTGCTGGCTTTTTATTTATTTTTGCACGTCGGTCCAATTATGTTTTAGAACTTAACATGTATAGTGCCAAGCGTATTGCTTTAATACACAGATTATTACAGTTTTAAAACATAAATTGTCACACTGTCTTTAATGTCTATGCTAATCAATACCAGCAGTGAGGCTGTGTACTCACAGCAACATAAACTTGAGCACTGAAATGATCAGAATATATCTAGTGGTGAGGAGGAGCTTTAGAAAAGAACAAAAAACTGAACTTGGCATAATATGGGACATTTTAAAATGGCATGTTGCAAGCATATTTCTTAGCACTCACAAAAAGAGCAATAGAGAACTGTGTGGAACATGTGAATATACAATTCATTTGTTACATCTGATCTCTATATAATGTGAATATTAAAATTATTCATTACTTATGATATTGGGGGGGATTTTCCTACAGCACCTTACATTCCTCTTTGTTTGCACTCCAAAATGCACTTTAAAATGTACTAACATTCAAATGTGTAAGTTCTTCTTGACACTAGATCAGACTCATGTTGGGTCAATGTATGAAGTTTATTGCCCTTTGCATTGAATACAGTTCTAGTATAGTTCTTATCAGGTCAACAATATATGGCGTGTGGGTTGTACAGCTGATTTAAGTGAACTTTAGCAGCTGAGGATATGTCATCAAAAACAATTCATAAGGGACTACACCAGTGAATACATACATTACATTTTAACACTTCTTAAAATGTGAGTACATATAGAGTTGGTTATGATTAGTTCATTAATCATTATTTGGAAATTATATATTTTTTACTATCATTAGTGGTTTAATGTCTCTTTGCAGAAGTTTCAAGACAGTGGATCAGGTTTTAATACGACTACAGTACAGGGAATACCTGGGTGTGTAAAACATCATGGCAGGTTTCTTCAATTCTACTTTCCCAAATTCAAAATTCCCAGTAATCTATCAAAACAATGATTCCGCACGCACGTACATACGTACGTACGTATGTGAAAATCTAAATTATATTATCAGATTGAGAAATTAACATTGCATGGCTTATTTAATTGCATGCCTGTAATGATCGCAAATCACTGCATGCATCGTAATATAACCCTCTCCCAGTCCTCATTTTACTGTATCAAAGTGCACAGACTAAGTAGTTAATGATGAGCTGAAGAATAATCTGGTCATTTTTTAGGCAACACAAAATGAGTCAATAAAGAGCTCACACGAGGTGGAGAAAAATAAACTTAAAAACTCAGGTGGGTGCTACAATTTGTATTTGTAATTTAGTGCATGAAAGTTTTATTTTTACAACAGGAACTGCTTGTGTTGAGCAAAGGGCACCTTTGCCTTTGTTTGTTTTAAATATAAAAAAAAAATGCTGTATTTTCTTATTACATGCTAAGTGCTTTTCTTTTTTTCCCCCGTTTGTTTGGTGTAATACAGAAAAGTAAACTCAGTGCTGCTGCTGCCTCAGATAGAAATCCAAGCATTTCAACAGATGAGAAAATGTCTCTACTTCAAGATAAGGACTAGGACACAATGCCGGTGCTATGTACCTGCAGCGAAACTTAAAATGTAATGGACCGATATTCAGGACTGCCACTTTGACCTCCAGAGTTTTACATTTCAGTTGAAGGTTGACGAAACTCTTAAGCCAATGACTACATATTTTTTTATAGTGTATGTTGTGAGGAGAGAGTCTACATCCTCTCTGAACTATACAAGCGGGTTCATAAATGCTGTGTATTTATTGTTAAACTGGTATCACTGTGAACAATATACCACTTCTTTAGGAGAAGCAATTAACTTTTGTTGGATTTACATGCATATGAATATTAATGTTTCTCTATCAACAACAAGGGAACTTGTATTTTATTGCCAATGTGCCTTGAAAATATCTCGTCATGAACATGTCTAACTACCTTCAGCTTGTTGTTTTGTGTTTTAAGAAGACTGTCATTAGGATACTGAACTTCAAAATGTGTAAACTG
The DNA here is from genome assembly GCF_026225935.1 of Boleophthalmus pectinirostris. Classification (NCBI taxonomy): domain Eukaryota; kingdom Metazoa; phylum Chordata; class Actinopteri; order Gobiiformes; family Gobiidae; genus Boleophthalmus; species Boleophthalmus pectinirostris. Next base: position 23,662,527 of record NW_026571133.1, on the reverse strand, counting down.
TTTGCTTCTGTAAAACTGTAAATATATTTGACATTGACTATAAAGTGCCTTATTGTTCAAGTAAATTTATGACTATGTATGTACTACTGTACATTCAGTGCACAGATAAAAATACATCATAAAAATCTATTACGTCTATATTTGTGTTTATCTGAAGAAAGACAATGTCATATCTCATGCCTTCATTCCTGAAAGAAAACTTATGGCAGCAAATTTGTATTATTTAAATCCTGTCCTGTCCTAGCTTTTAAAACGTTTGCTGGTAGGCCTACTTAACCTTCTTTGCAGTATTATTAACATGGAAACGTGGAAAGTAATCGATAATCACACCACTAGATGGCAGTCTTGAATTTAATTTGGTCATCAAAATTTACACAGACAACACTCTTTAGCAGGTCTAGTAAGACCTTAAGTGAATATAAATTATAATTACACATTTAATACAGTTCACACCAAAAAGAAATGGTTTAAAGCAGATTTCACATAACATATTTTACATTGGTTATATCAGTCAGAAACCAAACAGACTTTAAAGTGACCAGATGAATATCGTATAAAAATATGCATACATATTTAGATGCCTTAAGTGCTTTAAATGACAATTTGGTAAGAATGTGTTTCGACTGCCCCCCCCAACACTATGTCATAACAAGGAGCTAATCCTGGCCAACAGGTGCCCTCTCTATGTAGAGCTACATGGACTCTTGTCATGTATAAACAAGACAGGCACTGTGAGATTTTCCACTATCTGTGTTGCACACAGCTCAAAACAAACAAGCGCGATGCTTTTTCACATTGTGGAGCTGGAAGTCAACTAAAGCACAGTGGCTGCTGCCTTACACTTTTGATCTATGTAATCTGCCTGTTCAGACGGTTGTGAGGAGCCACTGCGTTTACCCAGAGTGTTGGCATCAGTTGCACAAGATGGAAGCTTAGCATTCTTCTGCAGCAGCACTGAGGTCGGTCTAGCAACAGGCACTGCAGTCTCCATCCAGCTGGCTCGATATGTGCTCACCTGAAAACACATACATAGCTATAAGCTATAAAATATTACTTTTAGTCTTTCTTGACTAGATGACTGCTGCAGTGAGCATAGGCAGACATATAAGCAATGACAATCACATGCCTGGACATCCCTCCTGTGTCCCAGCACACACCTGGGTTTGTAAGTACCGGGGGGATTTAAGCTCTAGCTCTGCTTTCACCACACGGACCACACAGCAACACAAAATCTGGTGGAACCCAGCTCTAAATCTGTAAATACAGATTTGCAAATCAATAAAAAATGAAATCTCAACTAAATGACATTCTGAAATTAGCATTACCTGCTGTTGAGGCAGTAGTAGATAATGGGGTTGTACATGGTGGAGCTCATGGCCAGCCACATTATGGCGAGGTACACCTGCTGAATGTACACCTGCTCCAAAATCTCAGGAAAATACTGGTGCAGCAGGAAGTAGATGTGGTATGGCAGCCAGCATACAGCAAATGTGCACACTACAATGATCATCATTTTGACCACCTGTCACAGAACACAGGCATGGGTTTAAATAATCTCTCCATTTGTTATTGTCATAACATAAGAGGATTAAAGACCCATTAAATTAAACAATGACATTTACAAAATGAACAGGGTGTGTCCTCACCTTGCGTTTGGCTAAAAGTTGCTCCTTGTAGTGCTCAGAGGAGTCCCCAGGGATCTCACTACCCCAAAGTGTAATTCCCACAACTGTATATGCACAACTCATTATGCACAGAGGTAGGAAATAAATCAGCACTGTCACACACACATAGTATCTAGGGAAATAATGAATGTGTTATAGGAAGTTTCTCTAAAATAACATCCCCTAAAAAACGAAAGTTGTGATTAAACAGTATAAGAGCATTACAAGTGGATAATGTGCTAGTTGGATCAATAAATACATAATTATAACATCTTACTAATTAGAGGTGGTCTTGCTTGTGTGGCCAAAAAGTCGTATTTGCCAACATCAATATCATAAACTGCATGGCAAGTTCCATAAAATGAAGAAAAGTTTTATTAACTTCTCAAATTAACATTTAACATTTTAAGCAAAATGTAATTTCTCTGATTTAATATGATCTCTTATACCTTTTATTAGAGATTGATCAATACATGTTTTTTCATGCAATGAGTCTGATACCAATTCAGAATACTCGATGGCTGATATATTATATTATATTATATTTTTGAGACAATTATGTAGGTCGATTTTGACTATTTTCCACAAATGAAACAATTTAAATTTGCTAAAAACACAGGGATGACAGTAGCTCAGTTGGTAGAGCATTTGTCCACTGATCCGGAGGTTGGCGTAATTCGTCATCGGTTGAGCGTTCAGATCCACTGACCCACAGGTTGGCTGGTGTGATTCCAGCTCCTACAGATGAATGATGTCGTTGCGTCCTTGGACAAGACACTTATCCCACCTCACCCCCATTGTCTGTGTACACTGGTGTATGTGTATGTGTGTGTGTGTGTGTGTGTGTGTGTGTGTGTGAAAGGGTGAGTGATTCCTTGATATAAAAGCGCTTTGAACGCCTTGAAGGTGGAAAATCCCTACATAACAATGTGACAATTTACCATACACAAACCTGTATGGTTACAAATTGAATAAGAGGGCAGTGTAGTCACATTTGGAGCCTTCAAATATAAATCTTTATAAATATTCTCTAGCTGGTTGAGCCAAACAAAATATCAGTCTCTGCTGAAGAATTTTTAACATTACTGCTAATATTTCAGTTTACACATTCTACAGTGCCCTGTATTTTTAAGATTAGATATTGGTGGTATCTATGGTGTCACTCACATTTTCTGGAAGTTCAGTGCGCTGTACTCTGGCCAGTCTATGTAGCACACAGTGCGACCTGGGAGCTGCATTATGGAGGAGTAATAATATTGAGGGAAAGCCAGGAGCAAGGCAAGGATCCAGATGATGGTAACCACCACCCGAGTCTCTGTGGATGACAGTCTCTTCTGAAGAGGATGGGTGATCGCAATGTACCTGGAACACACACAGCCTCAAGCACACCTCAAAATAAGGTTCTCCAGATGCCCACTTAATCTGAACATAATCATGATATGAGTATCACACAGACCATACCTGTCCAGTGAGATGGCAGTCATGGAGTAAATACTGGCAAATATGGCAGCGACAGGGAAAAAGTTGTGAAAGCGGCAGTAAACTAAACCGAAGTACCATTCATTGTGAACAGCATATGCAAAGTTGATCACTGTGTTGAATGCTGACATGGAAGCTTCAGCAAAAGCAAGATTCACCTGCAAAAATGAACACTGTTTTTCTGCAAACCAGTGCACACCAGTACACAACAGCTATAAACAACATAGATTACCCTACACAAACTGAGACAGGGTGATTGATATCCTCTTGATATAGTCTACATAGATTGCATAACCTACTTGACAACTACAATGTTAAGCCTTGTGTCTTGTTGAGAAAATGTGTACACTGGGAGTTTTTCTTTAAATTCTCTAGATTATTTAATTTTTTTTAACTCCCAGTTATGTTAATATTGTTCTTTTTTTTAATATTAGGATTTTAACGCCTTGGAGGCTGCTGTTTTAAGTAAAGTCAAGAGAAATGAAAAACTGAAGTCAAGTCAGTTATTTTCACCTTGATTTTAAGGAGAAAAACCTAAAGTTATCACGATAAATAACCAAATTTCCTTTAAGGCACAAGGGTTAAGTCTGAAAAAAGTTTGAGCTATAAAAACCTGTTGTTAGTAGTAGTGGTCAAGTTTTCTACCATAGAAAGCACTGTTAAAGCAAATAAATAATAATGCTATAAAGTGACAATAACATACTTACCAAAAAGTAGTTGGTCACAGTCCTCATGCGTTTGTGCGTCAGGGTAATCCAAATGACCACCATGTTTCCCACAACTGACACAACAACTATGCTGCAGTAAGCAAGAGCCCAAAGCGCAATTTGCCAAACGGGTTGCACAAACTGGTTAAATTCATCAGTGGCGTTTGGGGACGCGTTATAAAATGTAACATTGTCGAGAGGGTCCATCTTTCCCCGCGGTGCTGTGGTTGTGGGTTAAAAATAGCCGTGTGCCCTGTTGCTTGTCATTGGTACAGTGTTGCGCCTCTTTAGTGAGAGAGCGCGACAATAGCGATGTCTCTGAGTGCACGTTAGACTAGACACCAGCGTATCTTTACTCTTTCAATAAGTCCCAAGTGCTTACCGTAGACATGGTGCGCCAACTCTGGAGTCGTCGTGGGCCACCCTGTCCGGGTGTCCAAACTTGTCTGGGAAGCGTTTTGGGCAAATAGCAAAAAAAAAAAAAAAAAAAAAAACACTGAATAAAAACCTCTACTGAACTTGAGTTATTGCATATAGCAGAGAGGTTGTGAGATTGGATAATTGTAACATTGTCGACACCCACAGGTTTTACCAGACAGATTATATCACATAGGATTTCGAAACCCCTTCTCATCCTAATTTTTTTATCAATGCCATTCCTTTGGTTACTGGCCTAATACAGTCACATGATTAAAATGAGCGGGCTGCAATTCTACTCACATAACATAGCCTACAGGCCTACAGTATAGGTTATGAGGTCAAAGGACTGAGGTTATCTCTAAACTGGGAAACTGTGACGCGCATCACAGATCGCAGGATGTCACTTTGGATTGAGACTTCACTGCGAGAACACAGTTGTCGCTTTGTCACCTGCTCCTCTCGACACGCGGAGTGAGTCTGTAAAATCTGGCATGTGAGCTTCCATCAAGATCAAGTAAAGTTATGTATGAACAAGTTAGGCTATGTGTGAACTAACCAACCGGTATCGTACGGGCAATTACTCACTTAAAAAAGTTACGCTGGTGCAAGTGTTTGTGGCTCACAGTCTGTGAGCTGGTGGCTCTATACCTGATGTACTGCCCGTGTCACTTCCTTTAGCCCGGAGCCTTTCTTTGTTGTTAATCCTGTAGGTCAGCAGTCACACTTTTGGACTTGTCACAGAGTAGTCAAAACTGGTGTCATCATAGTGTGAACATCATTTGAGAAATTCCAGTGTATTTTTCAGATGCTTTAATCAGTTCCTATTTGATTGTCAAACATTTTTTAAATTATGAAATAGATTACAATGAAATAGATACATTAAATCGTCCAACCATCACTGTTTGCTTCTCAACCATTAGAAAGTAAAAAAGAATGAAAAACAAGGATGAAAATTCCCTGAACCAGAATTCAACAGGGAATCCTCCATCTCTGGAGCCCAACGCCTGAGGTAATAACAAATGTGTGCCACTGTTGATGAATGCTTCTGTATCGTAATTGCAGCTGTATGCTTGGATTAAAAGCTGTGATTTAGTATGTTTTGCTTTCTATTGTATCGTATGCACACTGAAATTCACTTCTCTTGGGGCAATTATAAAGTTAAAATTGTGTGTTGTATCATTGTGATAGTAATGTATTACTGTACAGTGATTTCTCCTATTATATATTACTATACTACTACTACTACTGTTATACTACTATTATACTTATCAGTGTTTGATTACATAACCTACTTTAAGGCATACTTGGACAACCTAATTGATCCACAAGGAAAATAATTTGGATGCAGCTGCTAAAAGTATAAGATAAAAAAATATATATAATTATATACTTCTTCTGTAAGTCTGTGTCAAAAATAAAGCCTTAGCACTTGCATTATTGTGACATTGAGCGAAACAAGGCTGTGATTGGAGCTCCAACCTAATCAATTGATCTCATTCACCCTCAGTGGCACTCAATACCCAGTTTAAGTGAAGCACACGCTGTCACTCTGCCCACTCATCAGTAGAGTCTGAATCGTGGCCTTCTGCTGCTACTTCCATATACCAGGTAAGGTTTTTTCTCAAGGCACTTATGTTTATTATATGGTTTTCTGTTACTTTTTGTTACCTAACATAATTATGTAACTATACTTGCATAAAAATAAAACAATGGTAATTTAAATTAGCATCATGATGACAGTTATGAATCAGAAGTTGACTGAGCTTGGACAGTGAAAATAACAATAGTATAGAATCTTTTGATTTAGATATAATTTTTTATGAAAGTCTCATGAGTTGAAAGCACTTTTGTGGTATTGCTTTCTGTATGTTATCTCGACCCGGTATTTTGCAGAGAATGGCTTGATAAATTCCTGTGCAAAAAAGTTCCAATCTAGGAGATTTTTAGGTCTGAGGCCAGGACTGTGGTGTGTTCATGTTAAAAACAACCTCAAGGGTTAGTTCATCAACACTGATACAGTGTTTATATCTAATGGTGAATCTGTCAAAATACAAATAAACTGTACATGTGTAACACATATACTGTAGAGAATATAACATTCATTGCTATATGTCAGAAGTGTTAACTGTATAATCTTTTGCTTGGGACATCCTATGTAATATAAGGGCGTAGTTTGGCTCTCAAATGTGTTTGCATGACTGCCCTCATGTGACTGTCCTTCACAGTCACTGACCAGGTTTCAGGAACTAGATCGTCATTGGAAATGGCACATATTGATCAGCCCAGAAACTCACCCAAATCACAGATCTACGTCACAGCTTCCAAGAAATTGATGAATCAATATGTCACTGTAAGTTGGCAGTATGAAGAGAGACAGCGAGTATAAGTACACTGCTTCTTATTTCAGCTCTCAACATTATTTAAATAGTCATATGTTAGTTTAGAGGGAATGAAGGGAATTCCTGTATTATTTGTTTCCATGGTCTATTCAGAAGTCAGAGGCCAGAGGCTTGCTTGGATTTCCATTGAGTTTTCCTGTCAAGTATTGACCTGCTACATTTGGGATGTGACACCGAGTTGTAGGGACGCATTGGGGTTGCATTAGACTCATTCTAAAGGTTTAGTTTCCCCAGCACATATTTAGTCTATTCAGCAAGTAAACTGTGTCTCTTTTAGAATGGAACATCATGACTGGCAGAGAGGAAGGAGCAAAGGTCACAGGCGATATGAGGATGAAGGTGAGAACAGAAATTTGTCTTTGCAATAGATTAATATCACAACATTCAACAATATGATGTCATGACCTCAGGTGGAGGGAGGGGCCTGTATAACTCAATAAGTCACTCAATGCCTTCAACTTTTTAATCGTGCAAAAATCACATCACTTGTTTTTGCTGACTAAAGAGACATTGAAAGGAGTGATGTTTTTATTTCATGTGAATGTCACAACATCTACAAAAAACAGTTGAAAGGCAAATTGTACCACAGATTTGTTAGCAGTCACTTGTGACCTCAGTGTTGTGATGCCACACGAACGTACATTATCCATGCATATGTATTATACAGTGGTGGAACGTAGCAAAGTAAAAGTTGTAAAGTTAAGAATACTTAAGAATACATTTTTGGTATTTGTACTTTACTTTAAAATGGATACTTTTTTACTTTCTACTCCACTACATTTTTAGACAGGACCGAAAAGTATTTTTTGTTATAGTTTGAGCAAACAAAAATATACAAATAAAAACAGGTACATTAAATTTTAAAAAATCAACAAAATTCAGCACAAATCTTTATCAAAATCATTACATTTAAAGCTTTATAAGACCTCAAAATTGGTGTGTAATACATTTGCTTTTTACTCTTTAATTACATTTTAAATTGAATACTTCAATACTTTTACTTGAGTAGATTTTTCCGATATCTCTACATTTACTAAAATAACATCACTGGTATTATATCAGTGAACACGGAATCTGTTGACATTTGTTGACATCCCTTTCAGACATTCAGCCTGTGTACATCGGACTTCCAGTTTCTCACAGAAGGAAAAGGCGCAGACGTCACACTTATGCCAGTGCTGCTGAGCAAGAGATGCGTCACTCTCATAGCGACCACCACACTCATCAGGAGCACTTGAGACGGGGCTACTACCACGAAAGAGAAGAGAGATATGAAGAGGACGACGGAAGCACTGAGAGCCACGATCCTGACCTCTTGGGTTAGTAAACTGGGTTACACTTTGTAATAATTACATCATTAGCCTTACAAAAGCATGAAGAAAGGCTTAATTCCAAATGAACAAATAATTTATTAATAAGATGCACTTAGCAACTTAATTAAGGGGTTAGGAGCCATGATTAGTAAAGACAAAAATTGTTAAGACTTTTAAAACCTTTAATCATCTCAAAGACAAAAATTTACTTTACAACAGACCACTTCTGTAAATAATTTTTCTCCCATTGCAATTTACCTTGGCATAGTTACTTAAAAAAAAAATTATACATTTTTCCTAATATTTATGGGCAATAATTACCTGATAACTGCACATTAAAAAAATGTATAATTGCTAGTAATATATATATATATGTATGTTAGATTTGCTGACATAATTCTTATTGGCTTTACACATTTTTATGGTAAAACTGGTTCTTCATGAGTTATTAGTACACCATACTATAGTTATTATAACTCCATATTATCTAGTTACTTAAGCTGTGGCCCATCTTCATTGATTTAACATGGAGCATAAGATATGTTTGATCTACATGCATGTAACAGGTCAGTGGGTAGTAAGAATGTGAATTAACCAGAGAGCCAATGAAAATGATGAATATTTTCCAGCCGGGTCCCTGTTCCCAAGAGGCCACGAAGTCTGAGGTCTGTAAGCTGATTAGGGCTGAGGAAGTTGTGTTTGTTATTTGGGCAGTAGTGAGCGTTAGCCAGTTTCAGCAAGAAAGTGGATAAATAGTTAGGGAAAGGGCAGCCTATTCTTGAGTTTACATGAACGTGTGCACTGAGAGAGTACTTGAGGGCCTTGTGGTGTGCGTCCATGCAGATACAACCTGTTTTTACTGCCATTTTGACAGATCTTCTCAGACTAGTTAAACTTCTCAGATCTGAGTACCATAGCCTACATGAAAGTGATAAATAAGAGGACAGACTAGAACATGTCACAGAAGTGAGAGTTTAAACTACTCCGTACTCAGTAGTGGGTGAAAAAGACCAGTGGTGACCTGTGGAGCCATACATTTAAGTTTTCGTCTGGATTAAGGAAGCATGCAGGACTCCGGAATATATTTTCCTTCTTGCTGGACATTGGCTGGCACTGAAAGAGGTAAAGGCAGAAGCATTAGAACAGTCTGGTTATTATAATAGACTACTACATGTTAAGAGACAGTTAAAAGGATTTTTTACAACCAAACGAGAATGATAGAATTGTGTCTTGTTTTACTCTATGGGTTCAAATTAATTTTCAGTAATGAACTAAATGGGGAAAAATTGCTTAAGATGCTGCAGGCCCCACTTTCTGAGACAATGTTGGCCCTCCATAGTCACATTCCTGTTTCCACAATCTAAGATGAAGAATGAATTTGTATTGAAATGTTTGCTTGTTTTATGTTTTATGTTTAAGTGTATGTTTATAGAATAAACTTTATTGTGTTTTAATTTGTCATTTTTGGATTAGTAGATGCAATAGATTACGTATTTACTCCAAAAATGTGTTCAATAAAATTATTTAAAGAAGGTTTGCCTGTCTCACCATAGGCTGTATAAACCTGTGGTAAACTCTGTATGATGTAGATGTATGGAAGTATGGATGGATGGATGTTAAACTGCTGCTTACTACTTAAGTGCAGGCTGACTTGTTTTTTGCTTGAATGCAGAGCTGAGAACATCATTCTTAGCTGACTTATAAACCCTTTATAAATACAGACAGATTTTGTTTTTACACTTTAGCCCTTAATACAGAGGAACACATGGAGTAAGCCTCTTGATTTGAGACGCTCAAGCGCACAACTATGCCTCATGACCCAATTTTGACACTGTTGCTAACTTGTGTACAATTGTATGATCCTAAAAGTTATCTATATTTATTTGGTTAAATATTCGGTTATAATAATATTTCCTTGTCCCTGTTTATTTGCATCTAACTTACATGACATTTTAATTGTGAAACTTAAAGCCCCATCAATTCATTTGGTGGTCAATGACTTTTTCAGATTGAGGTATGAAAAGGGAAACGAAGTGAACTGTGCACACAATGATGGCCGCAGGGCTGAATGTTAATGGAGATTGATTTGCTCAGAGTAAAATTAGAAATGTTGTGACTAACAGATCAGTTATCATCAATAAAGCAACTGGCTGTCTCTGCCCCTGTGTTCAGTTCAGTTAATTAGATAAAAAAACGCAGTAAAAAGCATACATTACAATATATACAACATTTTACAAATCAAACCAAATATTTCCCCATTTCTTTATCTAAAAAATATACAGGCCAGTTTTAAAGTAGTGAAAAAACACACAAAGAAAAACTATAATTATTTCACACTCCACTACCAATTTCAGCATTTACTTACAATTTAAATTTTTTACTTTGTTGACCTTGTGATATTCGGAGACCATACAATAGAGTCCCATTTTACAAATATGGATCCAAAATACACACTTCTCCAATACTTTAAAAAGTACAGAGAGATATATGGACCTGCCAGGTAATAACTTACTGTACTATACTTCAGTCGCTTCATGCTTGTTTCTTACATAGTCTCACCTGCTGCTGAGAGATTACGCCATATTTTGGGAGATGATGATGGCACGCCCACACCAACAATCTTCACTGAAATGGACACACTACAGCATGATGGTGGAGAGCTTGAGTGGAAAGAGTCTGCCAGGTATCAAATTGAAGATATTTTAAAATCATCTCCAAATGCTCTGCTATGTTTAGTATTTAGTGGTACATTTTGTTCAGATTCATCAGGTAAAGCCTCTTTTATAGATGGGTGAAGTTTGAGGAAAAGGTGGAGGAAGGAGGAGAGAGATGGAGCAAGCCACATGTGTCCACGCTGACCCTTCATAGTCTGTTTGAGCTGCGTACGTGTCTCCAGACCGGGACCATCCTGCTCAATCTGGAAGGGAATTCTCTGCCACAGATTGTGGGTAAGTTGATAGCACTGTTATTAGACTGTGGACATATGAGTTAAAGATATGACATATTATGCTGCATTTTTGTTGCAGATGAGATACTGGAGCAACAAATAGCTGATGGCCTCATTACCCCAGATTTGAAGGAGAAGATCAGTTTCGTCCTTCTTAGAAAGCATCGTCATCAAACCAAGAAACCCATCCATCGCTCACTGGCAGACATAGGGAAGCCCTCCAATCCAGCTCCAAGTGAGTCTGTCTTTATGTTTCACTTCTCATTTCTCTAACTAACAAACTGTCAGTAATGGCGTCCTACTGCTTTGTGTGACTTCCCCTCTATAACCACTCTATGTGCCTCTGTCAGACCGTAGTCCTGTTAATCTGAGTCGTAGCACTAGTTCAGCTTCTGGGATCCACCGCTCCACAGATGACCTTCGCTCTCGGCAGTCGAGCAGCCTTGGCCGTCTGCGTGAGTTGCACTTTGGTTTCCTTCTTTAATTAACACTATTTACCTGGAACTAACTTTCAGTCTGCATGACTTTCCCATTTTGTTAACTCAGAATGTTTTGTTTCACGACATTATGTAGGGCATTTTGGACGATATTATATGCAACTTTTCTCATTAGATGAGTACTGATCAGTTGTCATTTTCCCCTGTTTTGTGGTTTGTATATCTCGATCAAGTTGTGTCACAATCACAGACTGTATATTGAAGTTTATATTACTCTTATTATACTTATTAATACTCAACAGAAGATATTCTAACACAGGTTTTATTCACAGATTACAATCAGAGCCGAAGCATGAATGATATTTCAGACACTCCAAGCACAGACCAGGTAAAGGTTTTTATTTGAATGAGTTTAAAATTCAGATCACTCTACTAGAAATATGAAGTTAGCAGAATGTTATAATCCCTCTAATCCACATAGACTGGTGGCAAATTGGGACATGTAATACTGTGTGTGTGTGTGTGTGTGTGTGTGCGCGCGCGTGTGTGTGTGTGTGTGTGTGTGTGTGTGTGTGTGTGAGTGTGTTAGTGCTTTCCCCTTTGTGTAATCTCCACTTCAGTACTTTGGCTGTTTTTAAATACACTTTACATCAATAAAATAAAATAAAATACTTACTGGGCAAAACTGATGCAGTGAGCAAGAGATGGTTATGGATATAGTCAGGTACATATGTACAACATAATAGCAGTAAGATTAGCTATGATATGTAACTTTGAGTTATCTTTTTTTTCTTTTTTCTTTTTTTTTTTAAAAAAGATGTACATGTACAGTATGACAAATAGAATGCATGTATGGAACCAGACAGTTTTTAAAGAACAGTTGGTGATTTGACTCTTAGAATAGCATTAAAAGATTATAACAAGATTTTCAATATAAGCACTTGCCATTTCTTTGCCACATGTTTGAGTTTGTGAAACTGTTGGGATAAGTAAGGAAAAACAGCAACTGCACTCAAATCATTTGGTAAATGTTGTGAGTATGTTCTTGTATAAATGCAGTAGTAAGTGTATAGGAAGACATTCTCTGACACCGCATCTGTGTTATGTTTCAAATTTGTTTTCCTTTATCTTATCTAGTTAAGGAACAAGTTCATGAAGAAGATTCCTCGAGATGCTGAAGCATCCAACGTTCTTATTGGAGAGGTGGACTTTTTAGACAAACCATTTGTTTCCTTTGTGCGCTTGTCCCAAGCCACAACTTTAGGGGGCCTCACTGAGGTCCCAGTCCCGACCAGGTGGGTGCGCAGACCATTTACATATTTGCTGCTCTTATGGGGTCTCCTCCCTTCAGTTCCATATTTTTCTCATAGGTTTCTTTTTATTCTGCTGGGTCCTCATGGTAAAACCAAATCTTACAATGAGATTGGCAGAGCTATTGCTACTCTTATGGTGGATGATGTAAGATGAATAAAACATATTCTTTATTTGTCTCATGTCAGTTTTGATGTTATTTGACTGTTTATCTACTAGCTCTTCAGTGATGTTGCTTACAAAGCGCGAGACAGAGAGGATCTGATTGCTGGTGTTGATGAGTTTCTGGATGAAGTCATTGTTCTTCCACCAGGGGAATGGGACCCAAAAATTCGCATAGAACCTCCTAAGAAAGTCCCATCTGCAGAAATGAGGTGTGTTTTATGTTTTTTCAGCATATTGCAATAGCAAATAAATTGTTCCCTCTTTTTGACTGAAGGAAGTCAGTGCTGAACTTGAATGAGCTGGGAAAAATGAATGGCTCAGTTGGTGGGGGAGCTGTGGCAGAAGACGATGAGATGCCTCCTCAACATGAGCTTGGAGAGGAACTAAAATTCACTGGGAGGTATAAAAACAATGGGGCCATGCTGTACAGTGCAGTGTGTCTGTTGCATTGTAGAGTGTTTAATGTGTTTTGTCTTTTCTGTAAAGGTTTGGCGGTGGCTTGTGGCTAGATATTAAAAGGAAGATCCCTTGGTACTGTAGTGATATCTATGATGGCTTCCATATCCAATCTATCTCTGCTGTGCTCTTCATTTACCTTGGTTGCATCACTAATGCAATAACCTTTGGGGGTTTGCTGGGAGATGCCACGGACAATTACCAGGTTACAAAAGAAACCTCTTCTCAACTATTGTCAAATATATTTGACACAATTCTTCTGTAAACTTCTGTGTGTTCTTTTCAGGGTGTGATGGAGAGTTTCCTCGGTACAGCTCTGGCTGGAACTGTCTTTTGTTTGTTTGGTGGACAGCCTCTCATCATTCTCAGCTCTACTGGCCCAATTCTCATCTTTGAAAAACTGCTATATGAATTCAGCAAGTAAGTATCAGCGTTACAAAAATGCTAAAGAAAAAATATAATTCTTGTTTTAACGGTGTCCTTGGACAGGAATAATTCTGTTGACTACATGGAACTGCGCCTGTGGATTGGCCTTCACTCGTGTATGCAGTGTTTTGTACTTGTTCTGTCAGATGCCAGCTACATCATCAAATACATGACCCGCTTCACCGAGGAGGGCTTCTCTAGTCTCATCTCCTTTATATTTATCTCTGATGCCATTAAGAAGATGGTACGTTTATCAGACTCCATGGTGTTGTGATTGATAAACTTCCAAGGAGAGTAAAAAAATAATCAAAACCATGTAAATATGTTTAATTCAGGTAGGAGCCTTTAAGTATTACCCAATCAACCGAGGTTTCAAGTCAGACTACATCACATCTTACAGGTGTGATTGTCTTGCTCCAGACCAGGGTGAGTCTAAACTCAAGAGCATTTCCTTTTACAAAAGTTCCAGTGTGATATTTAAAGTATATTCTATGTTTATCTGCCTTGTTTACTGGACACTCATTGGCAATGTAAGTATAATGTATTGAAACGATTGGGCAGTATGTGTCAAAATAAACACAGATTTACACCACTTCTAAAATGTAAATATATTTCACAGCCTCTGCTCTGGACTTTAATGTCTCAGCACCACTGGCAGATGACAACATGACTATACTGGTAAGTAATGCAACATACATTTGGTTCAGTTAACTGTGTTTAACTGTTTTTGTATATGTGCAGTTTAATCTGACTGATATGGGCTACAGTCAGCTCAGTAAGAAAGAGTGTGTCAAGTTTGGTGGGTCTCTGGTGGGAAAGGCCTGTAAGTATGTACCAGATCTGGCACTTATGTCCTTCATCCTCTTCTTCGGCACCTATTCCATGACCATCTCACTCAAGAAATTCAAGTCTAGCCGCTACTTCCCAACAAAGGTAAGAATGGCTGTCACAGTGCTCATCTTCAGACTTTCCAAGAATGTACATAACATAACTTTTTAATCCTTAACCGGTATGGTGACCATTAAACCTTATTTTATGCTCTTATTTGATCAATTTTGGAAGCTGAAAAAGTATAGATAAAATGTAGTTTACATATATAATAAATACTGTCAGCATCTATTTTTGTATTAGATGTGCATTTAATCTATGTCATAAGGAAAGCTTTTTTTAGTTGTATTAGGTAAATACTACATACCATGATCTTAGCTCATGCATGCAAGTTTGTTGTATCCTGTACCCAAATGTGTTTTCCAGCTGCGCTCTCTGATCAGTGACTTTGCCATCATCATTTCTATCCTGGTCTTCTGTGGTTTGGATTGTCTGTTAGCGTTGGACACGCCCAAACTCCACGTACCCACCCAGATAAAGGTCCCTCTTCCCTACCGTGTTCCCTATTGTTTCTTTTTTATCGACTGTAATCAAAGAATCAACATTTACTGATCTCATATCGGTATTGATTGAACATAGTACTTCTCACAAGTTTTTCTCTTCTCTTTCTTTTCACTTTTTCATTTTTCTGCACTGTTGTAACCCACCTGCTGTGTACTGGGACCTTTGGTAGCTGAGGAAGCTTATTAGTGATTTTGCCATCTTTATGTCAATCATGACCTTTGTGGGTCTGGATATGTTGATGGGCTTAGACACACCTAAACTGATCGTACCAACAGAAGTCAAGGTATTCGACAAATTATGCAAAGCAGTTATCTCTGTGTCTACAATTATCTCTGTGTCTATAACTTAAAGCCTTATAGTAACTTAAGGCTTCCTGTTAAAGTTTCTTTGTCTGGTTCTCCACTTCACAGCCAACGCGTACGGACCGTGGCTGGATAGTAATGCCATTTGGTAAAAACCCCTGGTGGTGGTACCTGGTCAGTGCCATCCCTGCTCTCCTAGTGACTATACTCATCTTTATGGACCAGCAGATTAGTGCTGTCATCGTCAATCGCAAGGAAAATAAACTCAAGGTCAGCCCTTAGAAAATGTTCTCTATAAAGAGTAACTGTATGCATGAACTAATATGTGTGTCTTAACCTGGTTTACAGAAAGGATGTGGCTATCACCTGGACCTGTTCTGGGTTGGGGTTCTTATGGCTGCATGCTCCTTTATGGGTTTGCCTTGGTACGTTGCTGCTACTGTGATCTCCATCGCTCACATCGACTCTCTGAAAATGGAGAGTGAGAGCAGTGCCCCGGGAGAACAGCCTCAGTTCCTAGGTGTCAGGTAAGACCACACAGGAGTGGATATTTGAAGGTGTATCTCTTAACTCTGCTGCTGTAATGTCTTTAATGATTACTTTTTCTATTCAGGGAGCAGAGGCTCACAGGTATTCTGGTGTTTGTCCTCACGGGTGTATCTGTCTTCCTCGCTCCAGTGTTGCAGGTTTGTAAATACAAATACTGCTGACAGATGATTAGTCAACTAGTTTAACTCCACACATGGACTCAGAATTACAGTTTATTTTCTTGTTAAAACTATGTCACTACTTTGATTTAAGTGAAGCCCATTTTATTCCAGTACATCCCAATGCCTGTCCTCTATGGTGTTTTTCTGTACATGGGAGTGGCCTCATTAAGTGGCATCCAGGTAACATTTTACTTTACAGTCTATAAAGTGTATTCTTGCTGCCTTTACTAGAGATTTGTTAATACTCTCATATAGCTCAATCTTATCTAGAATTATTAGTATGCAAGTTTCAATCAAACAACAAGTCACAATGCACAGCTTTCTCTCATCTGTATCTGCTTCTCTCTCTCTACAAACACGCTTGACAGCATTGCATTGCTTGCTCTGACTGGCCAGAGATAATATGCAGATTGTGGTTTAAAACAGCTAAATTCAGCTTTTTGCAGTTTAAGTAAATTCAGTTTTGTGTTAAAGATTTATCTAAAATCATGCTAAAATTGTTAAAAGAGCACTTACTTTATATCTATATCTATCTATCTATATATATATATGTATATATCTATATATATCTATATATATATATATATATATATATATATATATATATTTTTTTTTTACTTCGTCCTTTGTAACTCATATAAAAAATTTAAAGAATAAAAAAATTAAAAGAATTAAATAGGGTAGTTTGCTTACCATCTTATTCTGCATTTTCTGTTGCAGTTCTGGGAGCGAATCAAGTTGTATCTGATGCCAATTAAGCATCAACCGGACTTCTCCTTCTTGCGCCATGTTCCTCTCAGGCGAGTGCATCTGTTCACACTGATCCAGATTGTCTGCCTGGCCGTCCTCTGGATCCTCAAGTCCACCTTTCTGGCCATTGTCTTTCCAGTAATGGTTGGTACTTTCTAACCTTATATTTGCAGTTATATTTTTGTTTTAGTTGGTTTGTGTAGTAAACAGTGAAGACCAAAACCTCAAATTGAATCTTAATGTGGTAATTTGCTGTTACCTTGTTCTCAGATCCTGGGTTTGATGGTGGTACGAAAGTTGCTGGACTTTATTTTTTCACAACATGACCTGGCCTGGCTCGACGACATTCTGCCGGACAAAGAGAAAAAGAAGAAAGAGGATGACAAAAAGAAAAAGAAAGAGAAGAGGACAGGGCAGCCTGATAGCGATGAGGAGGTGATTCATGCAGTGGTTTATGTTACAAGAGTACATATTTGTATCATATGTCTAACCCTGAGTCTGTCTATGTTGACTAATACTGTATGTTTCTCATCTGTCCCACAGTGTTGCTGAAAAGGCACTGTATAACACTGTCTATTCACTTTAAATGTCATTCTACTGTCCACATGTTATAGTCAAAAGCTGTGGGCCAAAATGTAGTTAGCGGTTAGGGTAAAAACATATATCCCAACTTTTTGCTTATATTGAATGATCATGATTTTCAGTTATTTTTTATTTTGTTGTATTAAAACAAATTAAAATGCGTTCAATATACTTTCAATACACACTTTTATTTAGTGTAATTTAATACAAACCATGGTCATCTGAACTTTGCTTTTACTTACCAAGGATTGGCTGTAGACCTAACCACATTGATTTCGATTAACATCTGATTGCAGTTATACACTATAATACTGTGTGGCCCTACACTTTGATTATGATAATGGCCAGAATAGTGCATGTCTTTAAATTTTAATCCTCTAACTGCTCAAGTGTGTCAGTGTAAAGAAATGTTAAATATGTCTGCATGCTATCAATCCATCCTTTATTTGTGGCCAGGCCCACAGCCCATCCCCATACTCCCAGAAGATTCCCATGGCAATAATAGATCCTCCAACCGAACCAGACCTCACATCTGTTACCCCAAACCAACCCTCTCACTGTAAGTACAATGTGCCCCCCCCCATGTTAGTATCCCAGCTGTATGGATAAATGTTGGATTCTCTGAAACTATAAAACAATATTCAGCCATTTAATTTGGTTTCTTTTCTCTGTTATGCCTGTGGCCTAAATTAAGAGAGAGTAATTAATACACTCTGAAACTGATTTCCCCCTTTTTGTCCCATTTGTATTTGTATTGTGTATGCTTGATTGACAGGAAACAAATCCATACTCGACAGTTACCTCCGATGATGACGAGCTGGACCGCAGGTACTGTGTGCTGAAGCTACACGTGCCCTACAATGATGTGATGTAACCTGGACACAAGATTAGTTGGACAGGAGATTGAAATTTAATTCATGCAAAATGTTTAAAACAGAAGCATTTGGTCTCAATGTAACAGTTTCTCTTTTAGATAGGACACACTAGCTTGGTCTCGATAGGCCTATTGAGAATTATAATTTTCTATGATAACTAACTTTTCTATGATAACGTTTTATAATTTAAGTATTTTAGTAGCCATTTGTTATTTCTGAATATTTGGATTGGACATTTTTTGCATTAAGTTAACTTGAATTAGACTTTATGTCATCATCCTTAATTTCCATTTCTTTTTGTGATTTAGTGTATCTTTATAAATGTATATGGTATTTTGGTTGTTTCTTTACAGTTATCTTAGTTGGATAACTGTTATCTTGTCTGCACACAGTAACTAAGTCGCTTAACTGAGAACAACTTTTTGCTATGGTCAACGGCGCCCTCTTAAGTCAGAGAAGGGCATTGCCTAACTGATGATTTTTTTCCGGGTCTAGACTCTAAAATGATTTGTGTAAACCTGGCTATTTCTCAGCATCACCGTGCATCTGAAGATCTGCCCCCCCTCGCCTGTGCACTCCCAGAGGAGCTACAGTTCAGAGTCCCCTCCCGCTCAACCCTTGTCCCCAGTGCCCTGGGTCCAGAGGACCGACAACTGTCAGTCTGACTTTAACATCAGGAAACATCACCTTTATCTCCCCAGCTACGAAAAGAGCCCAGACCCACCCAGAGACTACTACAGCAAACTGAGAGCCCACTTTGAAGACTCGTGTGCAGAGACCATTCTGTAGTGTCAATATATAATCAACTTTATCCTTTTGGCAGAGCAGTAAAATTTGTAATATTCAAACTTATACTAGAATCAAGACATTCAATTGTGAAGAAACAACCAAAATGTGTTATGAATAAGTGTTCTCTTGCCATTATATTGTCTTGTACTCTTTAGCTAGTATTACTCATTGGAAACAATGTGTAGGCCAGTTTGCTTGTTCAGAAATTATGGAATCAATTGTCTTACCAGGTCTAATGCACAGCAAATAAAGAAGCAGCATTAGATTGCATGAATTTTATTGAAAGGTATTTAACATATTAAAACACAAACACATCTAAAACAAAAATCAGAGATTTGAACAATTCCTGTCCCTCCAAAACACACGTTTCCCAATTTCTTCCTCTCAAACATAGCACCAAATGGAGGGTGGATTCCTTCTGCATGTTGTAGTCTGAGAGGGTATGACCGTCTTCAAGCTGCTTACCAGCAAAAATCAGTCTCTGCTGGTCAGGAGGAATATCTTCTTTGCCCTGGATCTTTGCCTTAACATTTTCAATGGTGTCACTAGATTCCACCTGCAACGTGATGTTTTTTCGGTCAGGGTCTTGACAAAGACTGCATTTTACTCTGTCAAAAGAAAAGGGACAATGCATTTTAGTAATTATACACAGAGGCCGGTAACACCATCTCGCACAGGAGTGGTGTTCTGGTTCGCCGTGGGATCATGTCATACAGAAGCCCTGAACCGCCAGTGTAAAACAAATTGAAATAAAAAGCTTGTGAACAACATGTGTAATTTTAAAAATTAGTTTTTTTGTTTTTTTTTGTTTTTGAGATTTTATCTCGTTATTTTGAGATAATCTCATTATTTCAAGATATTATCTCGAGATTTTGAGATATTATCTCACTATTTTGAGATATTATCTCACTATTTCAAGATATTATCTCATTATTTTAAGATATTACATCTCATTACACAAATCCTTAAAAAAATTTTTTTTTTTGTTTTTTTTGAGGTATTATCTCACTATTTCGAGATACTTTCTCATTATTTCGAGATAATATAATACTGTCTAAGGTTGAAACAATATTGTTATCAGCCACTAGAGGGCAGACGATGATAGCAGACAGCAGGGCAGTGTACAGAGATATAAGGCTCTGGCAGACAGCCCATTCAAAAGTCAGTACTCAAGCACCTATGACTTTAACCCTTTAATGTTCACTCCAAGAAAAAAACTATTTAAAAATTATTTTTTTGTACTTTTTAAGTTATTGGGTCACTAATAACAAAAATAAATAAAAAAAATATGTATAGACCCCCCAGTTTTAAAAATATATGCCTCTACCAAATGGTCGAGGTGGTGCTTGATGGTAAAAGTATCTAATACATATCTATAAATGTATATTATCAATAAACTTATTATTTAATAACTAGAAATACAAAAAAGAAAGTTGAAAACATAAAAATACCAGAAAACAATTCATGTCAATTAAATTTCATTCCAACTAATTAATTTCACTCCCATTTTCTGCATAAAATTCCAATACTTATGTGACAATAGTACTTTTTTAAAACATATGGGGCATTTATGTATTTCCCCTGTCTTAAAATAAGAAAAAAGAACACCTGAGGACCTATCCAACTTCTCAGTTGTGCTGTGTAAAATCTTCAAAGAACTTATTTTCTTGCATTGAACAAATTCAAAAAGGATACAAATCTCTCAAACAAAATAATGGTAACCAGTGGTAACCCTCAGCACATTATTTTTGATGATACGCTACAAAGCGTGGTGAAGAGGGAGCTGAGTCGAAAGGCGAAGCTCTCGATTTACCGGTCAGTCTTCGTTCCTACTCTCACCTATGGTCATGAGCTCTGGGTAGTGACCGAAAGGACGAGATCGCGGATACAAGCGCTCGAAATGAGTTTCCTCCGCAGGGTGGCTGGGCGCTCCCTTAGAGATAGGGTGAGGAGCTCAGTCACACGGGAGGAGCTCGGAGTAGAGCCGCTGCTCCTCCACATCGAGAGGAGCCAGTTGAGGTGGCTCGGGCATCTGTTCCGGAATGCCTCCTGGGCGCCTCCCTCGGGAGGTGTTCCGGGCATGTCCCGCCGGGAGGAGGCCCCGGGGAAGACCCAGGACACGCTGGAGGGACTATGTCTCTCGGCTGGCCTGGGAACGCCTCGGGGTCCCCCCGGAGGAGCTGGAGGACGTGTCTGGGGTGAAGGAAGTCTGGGAGTCCCTGCTTAGGCTGCTCCCCCCGCGACCCGGCCCCGGATAAGCGGACGAAAATGGATGGATGGATGGATACGCTACAAAGCATTCCCTCACTCCGATCAAGCACAGGAAAACATTGTACTTCTCACATTTCCATCTTGACACACCCTTTGGGCAGAGGCTGCATCGTCCTTGGTTGTCAGGGTGAAGTGGCCAATGTCCATAGTTGTCATAGCGTATGTCTGGTTCTGGCCGTGGGGGTCTTGGGGGGAGGCGTTTCTTCTCACAGGACATTTATGGTGGACAAGCAGATGATAGCTGACCAACTCTAGGTGCTGGTTTGTTGACTTGTTTCAAACTGTGGGCCACAGTCAGGCGAAACATTTTGAGAGGCATTGTTTTTTCCTTCAGTAAGTCACAGTCTCCCTTGTAGACAAACCAAGAATTGGAAATGCACAGGTCAAGGGCGTATCCAAAACAGGGGGAAGTACCAGTGTTGTTATTTGGCTGGGGTCTTGTACCCCAGAAACTTGAATCAGGAACCTGGAATTCATCAATATCTACATGCTTCCAGATTCTCCTGGATTAGTTTTCTTTCTTTTCAGCCATTTTTTTCTTCTTTGTGCATGGGGGTGACACAAGAGCCTCATCCAGCTCTTCCATTACTTTTTTAAAAGGTGCTTTTCCCTTTTTTTCTTCTTCTTAGCAGATGTGCTTGTAGAGGGCATCTCCTCTTCATCCATAAATTCAGTGGAAAGGTCGCCGATCACCTCTACTTGTTTGGGCAGATAATCAGGATCCCGCTATTACACATATTAAATAATTTCAGTATAATAACACTGTAATTGTAACATATTGGCAACAATGTGTGAACAGAAGTGTTTTTATTCCATCAAAAATAGTAAAATTGAATGAAATTAGCATAAATTCACCAAACTGTTACCATATGGTTGAGATGTCACTCCATGCCAAGTTTTACCATAGAGTGACATCTCAACCGTTTGGTCAAGCATGTTTTCAAAAAATTATTTGACCCTTATAAAATGTTTTTCTGTTGCAGCAAGTGACATAATTCTGTTAAGTAACGTGTTAGATGATGTAATATGTTGAAAAAACTGATTTACCTTTAAAAATGCAGCCAGAAGTTGTGCATATGTCAGAAGTGATTTTTCTGTTTTTAACTTGCTAGAGTCACGATGAGTGAAAAGTCCTACTGTCAAAAAATAGAGTGCCCTCTAAAGGTTATTTCATGCATAGCATACTTCAGCCAAGTGGTTGAGATGATCCAATCAGGTTGAGTTCAGTTCAACACATTTCCCAATAAGATATAGTGACTCAAAATGTGATCTACCAAATGGTTGAGCAGAACATTTTAAACGTCATCTCGGCGGTTCAACCATCAATTTGATATCTAAAATTTTCTTTATAAAGCCCACGTGACAAGCTAAACAGTGATACCACAAAGCAGTGGTGTGGTGGGGATTTTTTAAGTGGGGGTACGCAATTCGTGACATCACCAGTCCACACTCATTTCCAAATTGGATATTTTGCCAACAATGGTTAATACAGAGAATGGACCAACCAAAGGTGCGAACGTGTCACACAGTGAGTCAAAATACGGAGTGCATACCTATGCTTGAGACCTCTCAAAGCGTGCAGGTCCGATGTTCACGTAGCAACCAGCATTTGTTATTTTAGGCTATTAATTAATCGGATAATTTTATGGCAACAGGCAATAGACTATTCAGTTGATTTAACTAAAAAAATGCCCTGCTTTTAGCCTAGTGTACAGTCTACAGTCGGCTACAGTCAGACTAGATCCAAACCCAGACTTCTGAACCAGTGGGAGCAGCTCTGGTTAAGGTCAGGCTCAGATGAGCTGGAGCTGGAGTGATGTTAGGTGCCTTGGCCTGAGAAGTGCTTTCCCCGGGAAGAAACGGGAGTGCACGGAGGACAGACCGCTCAGAACAAAATATAACAAATCAAAGTGCATTCGCACTTCTGTCCAGATACTTTGCACCACCTTGGAAATCCGCCACACGGAGAACAGGAGCAGCCCGCCCGGAATCTATTGGTCACTGCGCATTCTCGCTTACCCCACATTGATCCAGTGCTCAAAGGACGGCACGGAACCGCTCGGACCCAGTCCACTGCGCACTGGTCTTGTTCATCCCCGTTTGGAGCCAGCACATGGAGAACGGAGCCTCCAAACCTATCTGACCAACACACTCACAAGGACAGCACAAGACCAAAGACCAGACCCCAGCCCCATCCTGAGGGGCCGCACGCTACGGTGAGGGTATCCGTGTCTTTACTGCTGTTGCCTGAACTCAGTGCTTCTGCTCTGGACTGATGTGCGGTGAGTTGTGTATAAAGGTATAGGCTACATGCTGCTCTTTTATGAGTTTATGAGTAAACGGGACTAAACCAGGACTACACCAGGACTAATCTTGGACTTGAGAGCAAGAACCCGGAGCCCATGTGTCCGAAAAGCGCGATCGTTTGATAGCTGTGTTTAGCCAAGTGGGGCGTGGAGCTCTGTGCCGGTCCTTTCTCCCGTGGTCACCTAACGTCTACGCAGGCGCTCCTCCGGGCCCGTCCCGACACTGAACTAAAGTCTGCAGAAGGTTGAATGATGGTGGTTACAAGGCAAACTTCGCTTCTATAGAACATCTTGGCATGCAATATACCTAATGTGGCCTGAGGGTGGCGCAAAAATGCAAACACCAGTGTAAACAAATTACATCTTGACATGATCTCAGGATGAGCTCTGATCATGTCAAGATGTGATTTGTGATTTGCGCCTCCCTCAGGCAACATCAGGCATATGCACGCCAAGATGTTTTATCAATTGTATCTGACGTACATTTGCAGATTCGCCAAGAACGATGCCGACTTCTCCCCTCACACAAGTATTATATGGAACAATGAATACATTTTAAAATATAAAAAATCAATCTTTTCTCAGACCTGGATGGACAAAAATATCATTTACATTTCAGGTCTTTTTGATTCAGGTCATATCTTAAATTATGAGACGTTTTTGCAAAAGTATCAATTTCCAATCCCTTTCAGAGAATTTAAATCAGTTATTGAATGTGTGCCAAAGGGCTTATTACAATTGAGGAAGGGTCAACAGAGAGCTCCATCTTTTTAACCGCTACAATTTATATATAAAAGGAATAGCATTTCTTAATCAAAATTGCAATAACAAACACATTAGGATCAATTTGCTCAGCAACAATAAAACTCAACCTAGAGGAAAATTTTACTGGAACACACAATTTCAAGATATTTAATGGCATAAAACCTAGACACTCTTTTCAATACCCAATCATCAATAAAATATGAGAACTCCAATTTAAAATCTAACACACATTTAACCCCACAAACATTTTTTTTAAATTCAGATTTCTCCAAATCGACCCAGTTTGCACTGCTTGTCACACCCTGAAAACGTTCTTCATTTATTCTTCTCATGCCCCATTAGCTCCACCTACTGGAAACAAATAGAAAATTTTCTTTCCCAGAATTTACACATTCCAATCTTGAATGAAGAAAACATCATTACCCATTTTACACATCAAAATACAAAGATTGAAAAATGTATTCATCTATTTATTCTTCTCGGCAAATAACACATACACAGAGCAAAATTCTCAAGAACAAAACCTTATTTTCCATTACTATTAATAGAAATAAATCATAACTTTCAATCGATCCTGCAGAAAGGCCACTTCAATAATGAACATTCACAGAGACTTAATCCATAGTTAGATATTCTCATCCTTCAATTGATTTACTGTCATATGTTAAGTTATGTTTACATTCTTTCTGTCTTTTTGTTTTATTTTGTTTATTTTGTTGTTTTAATAAATCTGAATGTCTCCGTTACGTGTTTAGTGTATATATGTATATATGTATAATACTAAAAAAAAAAAAAACTCAAATCAAACTTGTGTCTAACATGACTGCGACGCTGGACTATATTAGCATGCCATTAAACTATTTATAATATTATTAAATTAAAACACACACAAACAAACAGACTACGCTCTTCCAAATTAGCAGTTATAAAACCTTCCCGTGTACTTACTTTTTCACTTTTTGCTCCACGGGCAGCACTGTGAAAGTCTGACTCCCGCTGTTCGCCTCAGAGACTGCGGTTCGTCTTCATGTTGTCGTTTATATAAACAGTCTATGGTCGTCGCATGGATCTTTTAAAATGGGTCGCCGTGACAACAAAGCGGTGTTCTCTGAGCCTTGATATCCTTCCGCTGCAGCGTAAAAAGTAGGACCGGCACAGCAGAAGCGGAAGTAGTGTATGGGTCACACATAGAACTATAATAAAATAAGGTTTTATTACAGATCCATGGCATCACACGGAAAATAACAATATTAACATCTATAAAAACATTATAAATACAGCCAAAGGTACTAATCAGTAACCAGATTACAACCATAGCAAATATGTACCGTATTTCTCATTATATAGAAAACTGAAATGCTAATCTGTGCTATTTGTTGTTGTATACAGTTTCAAATGGCCTGTTTTTAATTATCTTACACGATTCTTAAGTTATTAAATCAGTTAAGCTGATTTAATCAGTTAAACTGATTCAATAACAAGAGCTAAAGTGATCACAGTTAAAGTGATTGTTTAAAATAAGTTAGTTTGCATTACCTTCCACTGGCAGGGCGTACACTATGCACTATGAATTCTTGAAAAATAAACAAAAAGATAGAATTTTAGTATAACCAAATATTTGTTACTTTGATTTACAAAACTATAGCATCTCAGATGTATACTAAAGAGAGAGCAGAGCATTATTTAAAAAGAAATCTTACAGTTTATTAAGGAAACAAAATTGCCCTTGTATAGTTACAATGCAAATGTATTCGGCATAAAACATCACATAGGCCTATAGTACATCAAAAATAAATACATCATCTGGGAAACTTTTATTTGAAAGAAAGTAACTGAATTGCAACATCCAAATCTGCAGTGGTACTTGATGTACTGTTTCATGGGTAGTTTGAAGCCAGGTAGTAGGGTATGGCAACTCTCTCTTGAACTGGAAGTGCAGTTTACAACAACATTACAGCACTGGACCTAGTCAGTTTGTAACGTGCTTGTTTTGAATGACAAGTTGAGAAAAGGGGTGACAGTATTATGTCCATGGGAGTAACAAAATACGTCACCATTATTTATAAATGAATACACTGGCATGATGTAGGATTCTCATTCATTTCAACCAGTCTTGTCCATAATTATGCCTCCAATTGTCCTCTCCTAATTTCTTCCATCACTCTGTTCAGAGTAACATAAAAACTGGACAAAACATAATCATGGAGTCTCACAGAAGGGAATGGGGGTGGGGGGTGGACATCATATATTTTATTTACACTGCTTCCCCCCATCCAGCAGAGAATAGGATGAACCATAAAGATGGTGGTCACTTCATATTGATACTTCATATTCACGATTGTCCTGCTAAGAAACAAACAGAAAAATATTAATACACTACACCAGAGGAATATGCTTGAATATATTTAACAAAAATATATGCAAGACTGAATAATAATTGAATAACTAAATAATAAATACATACTCCTCCTGTCTCATAGAGTGGGTTATCAAATTCTGTTTCCACAGTGATTTGTCGGTATGGATGAGGATAGATGAGAGGCAATCTTAAATTGGAGTGATAGCGACACCTGAAGGACAGATGAGAAAATAAATTATAATTATTTAATAAATGCAAATATTATTATTGCTTTTTTGAAAAGAATAAATTGTTACATTCTTCTTTGGACAATATGACTTTATGTTTATAAAAATGTTATAAACAACAACAAAAATAGAGGTTAGTAAGGAATACCTTGTGACATAGACATAAGCTCCTCCCAGCAGCACAGACAGTATGAGCACTAGGATAAAAATGGACAGGGCTATTTTCCCTCCTTCGAGAGTAGAGTGCGCGGTTGCTTCTGCAACTAAAAGATAGCACACACCTAAATGAATACATGGTTTACTGTGGCAGAAATGAGCAGCAAGCTTAGATGGATGCTCTATGTGTAGTAAATCCAACATCAGATGGAGCAAAGAGACATTTGAAATGAATATGACAGGAAGATTTTATTGATGCATTGCAGAGCCCACGCACAAACACCAACATACACACACTCACCTTCCAAAGCATGGTTGCCAAAGCACTCATGGTTGGCTGCAAGACATCATTCTGTCAGTCAGTGCAGACATTATGAATACTGACTTCACTGACACAATCTGTGGGCTTTTCATTGCAACAAATGTGCACCAGAAAATTTTATTGGAAACAGTGCATGCATAAACTTGGGAAAGATGGGAATGAGGCAATTCAGAGTGGCTCATCAGCTTTCACAATTGCACTCTACAGAACAACTAATAACTTTCTAAGTCTGCAGGTGTGGTTAAAGTAATGACTCTGAATTAGGGCCTAGTAGTCAGTAGTCTCTACAGTATATGTATTATGTTAACGTGTCTGCCCACAAATAACTTACATGGTTCAAAATAGGAATGCCAAGAATATTCTGTTAATTAATAGTTATTATTCATGTCAAAGTATAATCAATATATAAATGGTATAAAGATATTAAGAATAATAATTATGTGAATTTCAATTCAATCTACCCCCAAACATTTTTTTTAAATCTGGATGTTTATGCCAACTTGACTTTACTTTTTAATTCAGAAAGTGTGAATTAAACTAAAATGTGTGACATTCCTAGTTCCAGCAGGCTATGTTATGTGGAAAACCTATAGTAACAGAGTCCATTCTATAAGTAGACCAAGGTGTTTCCTGTTTGTCTGTGTCGATGTTGAAATAGCTGATGATGTCAAATATGTTTTAACAAATGCCCCATAGTGACTGAAGGGGGATTATCTTTTAGCAAGACAAGAAGCATTCCATATAGCAATGACAAAGTTGCACCAAATGTGAAAATCTCTCACCCCTGCAGAGAGGAAGTGGTCCACTCCAGAACGATGGATTTCCCAGAATGCATTTAATTGCCACTTCTCCGATAAGCTCATAGCCTTGGTAGCAGACAAAAGTGAGAGACTCTCCAGGGAGGTAAAGCCTTTTGGACAGGATCTGGTAACCATTGTCAGGGAGACCTGGGTTCTCACAAGACACCAACTCCTCAGCTGAAAAAACAGAGAAAATACGTGAAAGGCTAAGATACATGACTCAGGGATAATCTTCTATACTTTCTCTAAATAGCTCATAGCTACGTTATATGGGGCATTAGTTTCCATTTACATATCAAACAGGCATTAAAAACCCTCACACAAGCATGCAAAAACACAAAGGCATCCACGCAGAAGGAACTTTGAGAGGCATCTTGAGAATAGAGATACTGTGAACTGCTCCAACAAAAATGCACTTAAACATGCACTTTATTTAATGTAATTTAATGGACAAAATGCTCATGTTATAACTAACATCTGTTAGACATTATACAGTATGTACATTTATATCAAGTAAATGGTGTCATTTTTATATAATGCTGTTCCACCTTCAAGGCACTCAAAGAGCTTTTACAACAAAGAACCACTCACCCATTCACACACCAGTATACAAAGACACTGGGGGCGAGGCAGGTTAAGTGTCGTGCCCAAAGACACAACAACAGCATTCATCTTTGCCCAAAGACACAACAACAGCATTCATCTTTGGGAGCTGAAATCATCCTGCCAACCTGTGGGTTAGTGGATCAGTGTCGAGAGCGGGATTCAAACCACCAACATTCGGATCAGTGGACAAACTACCA
Source organism: Boleophthalmus pectinirostris (assembly GCF_026225935.1). Lineage (NCBI taxonomy): Eukaryota > Metazoa > Chordata > Actinopteri > Gobiiformes > Gobiidae > Boleophthalmus > Boleophthalmus pectinirostris. The sequence continues at coordinate 23,633,394 of NW_026571133.1, read as the reverse complement.
ACTGAGCTACTGTAGCCCTAGTACTTGCTTAATTGCACACTGATTAACTGCTAATTGCTAAAACCACATGGTACGAGTACAAGTGCAATGACAATAAATTTGAATCTGAATCTGAAGATTAGAAGAATACACTACCAATAAGCAATGCAATATTTAACACTAAAGCTAAACACTGATACTCACAAACACAGTGTGGCAATTTGGATGTCCACACTGGAGTTCCAGGTTCACGGCCATAGCATGTGATAGTGGCGCCACCCTGTAGGATGAATCCAGGATTGCAGGTATACTGGATAGTTGTTCCCACAAGGAGTTTTGGGTCTGACAATGCCCGAGTTGAATGTTCTACATGGCCTGGGTCTGAGCAATACATAACTGAATGGAAACCAAAAGAAGACACATTTGTAGGAAAAATTGAATTCTTGCTTATGTACATATAGAACAATGTATTTTAATCGTAGCAGGCTGCAGTATAATTAGCAGAACTGACTTTTTTCACAGAAAGGTGGCTGTGAACTCCAGGCTAAGTCAAGCTGGCAAGTGAGAGTGTCTCGTCCCACCAGGTCGTACCCTGGGTCACATTGATAAGTGATGCGTGCCCCACGCACCAGGGCAATGTGAGATGTGGTCTTCCAGCCATTTTGTATCTCTGGCAAGTCTGGACATGAGTCATTTCGAGACACCTCTGTGAACGAAATACAGAATTTGTTGGTCAGAAGATTGTTTTTTATATTATCGCTGACAGAAGTGACGCAAGTGACGCATGTAACATAATCTACAATAAATGCAGAAAACAAAAGTACTTGAGTGTGAATGATTAATGCAATTACTGTAACATAACCTCAATGTGACAAAGACTGGTAGATTCAACCTGTGTTAGACAGTTTAAAATTCTAAACACACTGAGAAGGAAATTTAAAAGATGATCACAAGCAGTGCACATAGATGCATTTGATGTGTATATATCTGAAGAAAAAAAAAAAAAAAAACTCCTCAGGTGGCCTAATTTTTCCCCCCAAGAGGATTCTTTTTACCAGAGGTCTGGAAGCTTGAGGGTTCTGCACATTGTCTTTGCTCTTCCTAGTTCTGCACTTTTCTGGATTGAGATGGCCTGTTGTTTATCCTGTGATCTACTGTAGCCACTCCTCCATTTTGAGGGTTACTGAGTGCTCTGATGACCAAGGGAACCACTGATGTTTTAACCTTCCAGGCCTTCTCCACCTCTTCTTTGAACCCCTGATATTTCTCTAGTTTCTCATGTTCCTTTTCCTACTACAACTCTGGCTTAATGTTGCTCTGTTGTGTATCCACCTCCACTATGTCTGGTTTGTTTGCCATCACAATTCTGTTAGTCTGTATGTGGAAGTCTCACAGGATCTTGGCTGGGTCATTTTCCACAACCTCTGGAGGTGTTTCCCACCTTGACCTTGGGGTCTCCAGCCCGTACTCTGCACAAATGCTTCTGTACACTATGCCCACCACGTGGTTATATCTCCCCATGTATGCTTTCCCTGCCAGCATCTCAGGAGCCTCTTTGTACAACCCAAACCTTAGGTCTTGTCTGGTGTAGTAGATCTGGGCCTCTATTACTCTGGTCCTCAAGGCTTGCTCCTGTGCAGCCAGGATGAGTGCCCCTTTGTGTTTTTCAGACAAGCCCTCTCAAGCCATGGGTAGGATTTCTTGATGTCAGCCCCTTCAGTTATGTTAGGGTGGTACGCCCCGTTGTAGGGGCTTGTCCTCTCATGTTGGTGCCTCCAGCACCTCTTCCTCTGTACTTCACTGTCACTGAGCAAGCCATCTTTTGGGGCTTTGTTCTTGATGTACTTATGGGGTTTGGATGTTTCATCCTGGACAGTGGCTCTCACACACACTCACACTCACATTATTTGTCATTTCAACATAGATTTTCTAACTGTCTCTATCACTCATTTATTACAAGCACACATTTTCCTTTTATTTGACCAGTCTAAAAAGTTCACACATTTTAATCTTCTAGTATGAAAGTACTGAAATGTACTGTGGATCTGTTTATCAAACAACAAGCTAGCTGTTGTAAGTCAGAAAAATATAATATATAAGTTTGCCGTGTCCCAGACTCCCAGTAGGATAACAAGGGCGTGCATAAACTTGATTAATGGCCAGGCAAGAAAGAGTATCTTGTATAATTCTGCTCAATATAATAGGCCTACTGGGATTTGTAAGTCAAAGTTCTTGCATCAATTATTCATTGTCTATTGACTGGGCTCTCTTTGGACGTGGTGTGTGCTGCTGTGTAATATATTCTGAGCACAGATACACATAGTGCTGTCCCAGTTGCACATATAGACACACAGGTATAATCAAAGAGAGACACCTACTATTCATACTGTGTCGACTTGATTTAGTGGGAGACCGTGGTGTTTGCTGCGTGTGTCAGGAGGGTGACAAGTAAATTGGACATTGTGCTTCTCAGTGCAAGTCCAAATTGGTGTCAGGTGCTGGATCTGGGGAGCTCTATGTGCAGAGTGAGTGTGGATTTGAAGTGAAGTGAAGATAGTCAAACAAATAGAATGTGATTGAATAAGGGCAGAGGGGAAAGAAAGCAATGAAAAATAAAGATGAGAAAAACACAAAACCGCATTAGCAGCCTGAGACTGTGAGACACAAAGAAGCCTTTCCATACATTGGGAATTGAAATATGTGAAGTATCTTAATGGCATGTTAAGACCCAGACAAATCTGAGCAATATGTAAATAAAATTAATGAATGTTTTAATTTGGAATACAAATACTATGATTTCATAAGATTGAATGATAGCTTGCATCGTACCCATATAATTAATGATGAAACCTTCACCCTTGCCAAACACAAGTCCTGCAGGATCGGAGTGGAAGGTGATGGTCAGGTCAGGTGTGGTGGAGAAAAGCTTGAACGGGCTGCTTCCTCCAACATATCGAGCCAGAACATGTGTCATAACCTCATCTCCATCTGTGATGGTAAGCATGTCACTGTCGCTGATGTTCATACTGAAAATAGAAGTACAAATGATGTAGCTTGGCTACCAGCTAAGGCCCAGTGATGACTCAGTGCAGTAGTGTTGACAGCCAACTGTGTGGGAACAGATGAACGCAAAGGCTGAAGACAGCATTTAACAGCCACATTTAGTGCCTTCAACCTGACTGTCTAAATACAAATGTATGTAACAGACAAGGACATTTAGTATTGAGATATTACCATACTCTTATTTAACAAATACCTCAATCCTATAATTAGGTCATTGCTTTACAGGTCTATTCAATAAATTATTATTATACTATGCTATTAAAGTTAATGATCAATAAATATATTAATAATAGAGGAATTAAGAATTAAGAAAAAATATGGTCCATACCAGCTCATAATGGAGCCAGCCAATTTAAGACAAACATATTAGCCTGTTTGTTAAGTACACTGTTGACTGTGCATTGATGCCTGTTGTACTCACAGTTGTACATCCAGCAGAACTCGTTTGTCCTCACTGACATGTATCCTCCAACTGCAGTCCTCTCCCTCCCCATACCATTCGGGCCAGTTAGGAGATAGGATCACCCCACCTGGTCCAGTCAGGTCACCACCACACTGTGCTGGTAAGCCATGATATTATAAAAATACAAGGTATCATAAAACACCTACAACACGCATAAGATTCAAACAAAAGTATCACTGATACCTTTACACAATGGCTCTGTGTCATTCCAGTATGGGTCTCTGGCACTGATGCACTCAATGACAGGAGGTCCTTGTTCAAGCGAATGTCCTGGATCACAAGTGAACTGGACAACAGTGCCTACCCCATACAGAGGATCGGACGTGGTGAAGTTTCCATTCTGGAGGTAGGGTTCATAGCAGTGACCACGCTCAAAAGCTGGAAGAAAACAAAACCCCAGATTTAACAGACACAAAATAATCTCAACTTTTTCACCTACTATCAGAGATGCAATGGAAACCATTATCTTATCAATAAAATACAAACAATTGAATAAGGTAGCAAAGGCCATATTCTCTCAAGGTAAACTTATTTCTTGCTATCAACCAATGACAAAACACAAGGTATACAAATAGACAATTTATGGTTTCACAATAAAATACAAAATATAAAAAGTATGATACTTATAAGGGTGAAACAGAGTGAGATTGATAGTAACTTGTACCCTCATAGCGGATGTTGAATCCTGTGTGGTGGTTGGGCTGGTCTGTAATGAACTGGATTCGTACAGCAGGCCCCTCACTGATGACTCCTTCAAAGGGTATTTGCCCTCCACGTCCTGAGTCGAAGAGCACTACAGAGCCAGCATCCAGACCACTCCACAGCACCAACCTGTCAGACATAGACAGATATGCATTCATATTTTTTTACATAATCAGTCAATAAGTATGTTTTGATGTGAGGTACTGGCACCTGTCAGTGGGTCCCAAAGCCAGTCTCTCCAGGTGCAGGTGAAGCCTTTGGTGTTTGGGGGCCTCCAGAGACCAGGAGCAGGAGCGATCATGTGTTGCATTGGGCCCGTGCTGAGGTGAGGGTGAGAGGACCCTGCCTACTGTGGCATTTTTCACTGTGCCTCCACAGAGAGCTAAAACACAGAGCACAAACTATTTGTCCATTCACACCCACATAGAGGTAATGTATCCAGACAGTACCTCGGCAGGTGGGCTCCCTCCCGCTCCAAACAGGCAGAGAAGCATTGAGGCAGGTGAGCAGCGTGTCTCCCTGCAGGTGGTAGCCCATGTGGCAGTGGAAGCGGGCAGTGCCTCCAGGGAGCAGGTCGAGCACAGTCACCTCCCCAAAATGAGGCCTTTTAGGGAGGGAACAGCTCAGTCTGAAGACTTCAAAACAGATAAAAAACAAACATCAGGGTCTCTTTTGTAAATTTTAATTGAATATTATCTACCAACATAAATATCTCTAATATATTCATTGAATCAATATTTAAATGAATGCATGAATTAATTATTTTCATTGCATGAAAGAGGGTCAAGTCATTTATTTATTTTTTGTCGCTAAACTAACTATAATTAAAGTATGCTTTGTGACCTCACTTTGGTAATGCAGCTGGAAGGTGCCAATGCTTCCTTCAGGCCCAGAGCGGTAGTACACTGACATGGTGTTCGTGGGGCTGCGGATCACCTGACCCTCCACCAGCAGAGTGTGGTTGGCCAGGACCAACAGGGTGCCTGTTTCATCTGATCCTCTGATAGAGAGCTGCTCACTATCTGACAGGTTCACACTTTTCACCTGTAACACAAAAGACATTACAAAGATATCTTTATCCAGCAGCTGAACTACTTCAACAACTTTTAAATAACACAACTGTAATTTGCTTTCTGTTTTCTGTTTTAATACTCCTTGGGACTGGGAGTCTGTGCAGTGTATTGAGTAAAAGAAATGGAATTGATAAAAAAAAAAAAAAAACAAACAACAAACAAACAAAAAAACTAAGGTATCAAGGAATCAGTTAATCAATATATAGCTTAGATGTGTTTCATTTAACAAAGTAAATAGCATTGGCATTAAATTATTGGATTAAAATTAAATGCATGCAGTGACTTTAGCAGCAAATACAGTGAGCAAGTCTGCCAGTGGCCACTAGGAGGCAGAGTTGCATCTCACCACCAGCAGCTTCTAGTATGAATGGAACAACAATAGCAGTATAGGACCAGAGAGTCAAGTTTGGTGCTTGGTGCAGTGTACCTGCAGTTCCACTCCATATCCTGTGTACACAGTGATGATGTAGGTGCAATGGAGGAAGGGGCCATTCGGTAAAGGAGGGTCATCAGATGAGTCAATATATCCCTCCGGGCTGGTCAGACTGACTATGCAGCTGGGCACTGCAGAAGAGAGAGCAAGTGAAAAGTGAGGAGAGCAGGATAGCTTTGTGTGGCAAACTTAATCTAAGTAGAAATTAAGGAAACCCCTGTAGTGCATAATTAGTGAGACATTAAAGAGATTAGCCTCCACACTGCAGTAAGGCAGAAAGATGCAAGGGTTGTACCTGTTTGAGTGGTCCCTGTGTCTGTTTCCACACTGCCGGTTGGAGAGGGCCCAAGTTCAGAGCTATCTGTGTGCAGTGGAGGAGGAAGAAAGAGTTTGGGGGGAGCCTCAGTTGGAGAGTAATTTTGGCCCGGTGTTGTAGCTGATGTTGGGGCTTTCTCAGTGTGCAGCAGTCCTCTGTTCTGCTGCTCTGGTAAGCGTGCTCCTGACAGGGGGCCCAGGCTGAGCCCTCTGCCCAAAAGAGGCAGCAGACTGTAGGGCAGGGTAGCAGGGACAGAATCCCCTTTCTGGGAGGCATGCTGTCTTTTTTTGGCCAGTAGGCCACCAGTCAGTAAGGTGGAGCTAGAGTCTTGGTTTATTGTTCCTTGTGTGAGTACAGAGGACAGGGTGGAGGAGAGCACTGTGGGGACAGCTTTATCTGAAAAAGAGCAAAGACACACCATGAATCATTGGGAAAGTGTTTAAACATGTCCAAGAGTCAGCAGGACGGGGTGGGTCTGTCACTGCCCTGCTCTTATCAGAGGTGAGATTATCTCGTACAGCCAAATGCTCACCTCGGCTGCACATTAGCAGTGAAATGCTGTAGTGGCGACAACACCGTTAAGCATGACAGGAGGAAGGGGGAGAAGGGGCACTAAAAAAAGAGAAACATATCGACTGCAAAACGCTCTGCCTTGCATGCTAAAACGCCATCTCAAGCAGCTTAAAAAACAGCACAGAGCAGCATTTACACACATGAACAAATTCTAAATTCGCATCAGCCAGCCGCATGCCTATACACACACTTTATTTTTGGAGCATGCACACCTGACATCAACTGCAGCCAAAAAGGTAGGACTGTCTGCAGCTATATATCATGACTGGTTGATTATTCAAATAATTGCAATTGTGGACCACAAACTCAAAAAACACATGGTAGAAGACATTTATTTATTGTTCAAAATTAAAAACACACTTATATTTCCTTCATATTCTCTATGTAGAAGCCTTAAGTCATCATATTGCCATTCATTTGGCTAGAAATGTAATAAAAAATTTTTTTTTAAAAACTCAATAGAAAGAACTACTGTTTGCCTAATTCACTTGTCAACTAAATCGGTCACGTCTAAAATAATTCCTACAAAGCATATTCCTGGTTCATTGTGTGATACATGCAGGAAACATGCAGAATTTCTTCTAGTTGTTTTCTGAACACATGGGCTACTGTAGACTGTAATCCACGGCAAAACAACAGCAGTCTCAATTAAGCAGAGTCAGTCCCCAAAATGAGTAGTGACTGAGAAATTGAACCATCACATCAACTTGTCGGCATACCAACCAAATGTCATACAAAAGCAGTTACCTCAAGAAAATAAGTTTTTATTTCATTTATATAGCACTTTTCACAGACATATGTCACAAAGACACTTTTACAGATCATTAATTCATTCATTCATTCTATACCAGGTGGTGGTAGGCTACTATTGTAGCCACAGCTTTAAATGACAGAAGTACGGCTGCCAAACTGCACCACTGACACCTCCTCTGACCACCACCATCACTCACGTACACACCACTTTCATACTAGGCAATGTGGGTGAAGTGCCTTGCCGAAGGACACAATGACAGTTGTTGTGACTGGTGCCTCATTGTGGCACCTGATTTTCCCAGAGGTCTCCCATCCAAGTACTAGCAAGTCCTGGCCTTGCTTAGCTTCTGAGATCTGACAAGATCAGGCAAGCTGAAATGGCCACAACATCAACATGAACGCATAAAGAGGTACAAGAACAACAAAATGTGTCACCATTGAATTACTACTGCAGCCCCTCTTTGGCCACCATTTTTCAGAGGACAGAGAAGGTGATTGGACCCGAGCAGGACAACATGCAGTGTCAAGACAAGGGGCAACACTACAACTGAGGAAACTACAGGTGTTTATAGCATTAGGTGGGAAAATATCAGAGACTCTCCTACTCTCTCCAAGATTGTACAAGGTCCAACCCAGTCACTGTCCAGTTTTGGGCACCTGCCCTTCTTCCACTGGGTGCTATTTGGTCACATTTTAATATAGTGGTTTTGCACCTTCAAGGCAATCAAAGAGCTTTACCACTCACCCATTTACACACACATTTATGCACCAGTGTGTTCTAACACTAGGGGCAAGGAATATATATATAGATATAGTCCAGATGCCATCTCATATGGACCTGGACAGGGTCAGACCGATGTTCCCAATGTTCCTCCAACTGCGAAAGGAATCTATGTTTCCCGTTAATACCGCGGGCCGTCCTCATCTCAAGTTATCACCATGAACTCATAAAACAGCAGCATGTAGCCTAGAATTTTGTACGCAACTCACCGCACATCAGCCCAGAGCAGAAGCTCTGAGTTCAGACAACAGCTCTAAACACACGGGAACACTCACCGTAGCGCGCAGCCCCTCAAGACAGGGCTGGGGGTCCAGTGTTGGTCAGATGGGGTTGAGGCTCCATCCTCCATGTCCTGGTTCCAGACGGGGGCGAGCAAGACCAGCGCACAAAGGATTGGGTCGGAGTGCTTCAGTGCAGTCATCTCCGCAGCTGGTTCCAAGGTGGTGCAAAGGAGCCGGACAGAAGCGTGAATCCCATTTGGTTCATTATATGTTGTTCTGAGTGGTCCGTCCGTGCACGTGTTGTTTTTCCCGGGGAAAGCGCTTCTGAAGTGGAGGCACCAGACACCACTCCCCACTTCAGCTCATCTGTTTTTTCTGGTGCAAACACTTTTCATGTGTTTGCATTTGCACACACAGCTGATGGATCACATCCATGAGCAGAGATGAACAAAGGCTCGGAGGTCAGTGATTTTGCCACTTCTTTAACATATTTATGGAGAGGCGAGCCCCCTCACTAATGCACGTTTTCAAGGTATTTGTGACTAATACTTACAACTGTAATGAAATAAATGCTACAGATTTTAATCTAATCCAGCTGCGCCCAGAGGCTCGGTGTAGTTATGACAGCGCTCAATGGAGGATTTATGCGGGTTGATGTAAACTAAAACTTTTTTGAAAACAATGCTGTGTGCACGATGTTATTTTGGAAAACAGAGGGAGGGAAATATTCGTTTCTCAAAATATCCAGCTATGTGTAAACGTAGCCTGCAGTGGTCGGCGTTTGGGCATTTGAATGGTGTGATTGTCTGGAAAAATTAAGGAAGAGGATCTGACCGCTCAAACTGTGTGGGTCTTACTACGTTTATCATGTGGCAATAAGTTCATATGGCAAAGTGAACATAAAAGCATTCGGCTTCTGACGCTGATGTGACGAGAGTCTCCCTGTGTCGCTTTACTCCAAATTATCCCAAACATGGCTCAAACTCCTATTGGGTTGGTTTCAACTACGGCTTCTGTCAAAACCACGATTAGGAAAACTATTACATAAGAACACAGCACAATCAAGCTTTAAATAACAGTGGTAAATTATCCACTGGGCGAGTCACAAGATAACACGTGCTGCCAGGTGTTACATCAAGACATGGAAGCGAAGTTTTGTTGTAGCCTTTTAAAACACCATCGTGCACCCTTCTGCAGTGTAATAGATAAGTGTTATATCTCGTGTTGGCCACTAGGTGGAAGCAGGTTCGGAAAGTGTCAGTTGTTCCTGGGTACTGTGGTTGAGTAACGTTCAGTAACAAGAAGTCATCTACAACATGTTGTCCGCTCATCCTTCATTAACAAGGATATTACATGTGGCGACGAAGAAACTGGTGACCTCGGAAGACGCTGTTGGTGCGGGTAACAGCTTGAGAGTTCTATGAAACAAATTCTCGGCTAATGTCGGACAGCGAGGAAGAGCTAGCGGGATGGCTACTTCCATGGTGGGAGACTGTTGGCGGAGCTGGAGCTGACATTTGATAAAGCCCTGAAAGTCGAGCAAGCCCTCGAGACAGCGAACAAGGATATATGTGACTTGCAAACAAAGGCGCTGGACAATACTGTAAGCAAGGCTGCCACGCCGCTGTCAGTGCATAAGGTGAATGTACGACCTAAAGATCAAAGCAAGAGTGTTCCATTGGCCTGTTATAGGTGTGGGGGGAACACTTGGTATGGGACTGCTGGTTTCTAAAAGAAATATGCCATGGGTGTGGAAAAAAGGGGCACGTGAAGAACATGTGCAGGTTCTCTCCTTGTAGGGACCAGCAACAGGCTAAGGGGGAGGGAAGAACTATGTAAAGGATGAAAAGGCTAGCCGGAAAGAAAAAAGGCAGCACGCACATCATATGAGCTAGTTCACGGATCCCCAGTCCAGTGACGAAGAAGTGTTTTCAATGCACAACCTAAAAGACTCAAAAATGACAAAGGTAGACCCCATTACCACACAACTAGATCTGAATGGGAACATGGTATAGTTTGAAGTGGATACAAGCTGTACTGTGACGATTTTGACAGAAGATGAATAGAGCAAGTTATGGGCAGCGGGAAACGCACTGGAGCTACAAAACTGCTCATTGACTCTGAAAACATACACAGGTGAAAAAGTCTCTACACTAGGAATGGCAATGGTAACAGTAACCTACAAAGACAAAGTCAAGCAGTTGCCAGTAGTACCGGTAGCAGGGAGGGGGCCAAATCTGCTAGGCCGAGCATGGCTAAGAGAGTTGGAAATGAACTGTGTATTTGTCAGTAAGATGGAACAGCCTCAGCTAACGTTACAGAATGTGCTAAAGCAGAATGAAGAGGTATTCAAAGAAGAACGGGGAACCTGGAGAGGCCCGCCCGCAAAAATATACATAAAAGCAGACGTGGCTCCAAAGTTCTACAAGCCCAGGCCCGTGGCCTTTGCCATGAGGAAGAAAGTAGAGTTAGAGCTGGAAAGACTCACAAAGGAGGACGTAATCGAGCCAGCGAGGTTCTCAGAGTGGGCTGCACCAATAGTGCCGTTGTTAAAGAGTGATAGTTCTGTGTGTGTTTGTTGGGACTACAAGCTCACAGCAAACCAAGTCTCCAAGCTAGAGTGGTATCCATTACCAAAGTTGGAGGACTTATTTGAGAAGTTGACAGGGGTTGAGAAGTTTACTAAACTGGACCTTGGTCACGCTTATCAACAAGTCACCCTCAATGAGGCATCAAAGCCTTATGTCACAATCAATACACACAAAGGGCTTTTTCAAGTGAATCGCCTACCATTTGGTGTTTCCTCCAGTCCTGCCATTTTTCAACGGATAATGGAGGGTCTGGTGGCGGGAATCCCTAATGTGGCAGTTTATTTAGATGACATTTTGCTGACCAGTCGGAGTGACCACAAGCACCTGGAGACCTTGAACGAAGTCCTAAGGCGGCTACGAGAGGCAGGTCTTCATCTGAAGCGCAACAAGTGTGCCTTGATGGAGCGAGAGGCTGAGTTCTTGGGACACAAAGTGGATGTCTCGGGGCTCCACCCTTTACCAGGTCAGGGTCATACAACAGGCACCAGCACCAACTAATGTCACAGAACTGAGAGCCGCTCAACTATTACAATAGATTCTTGCCAAATCTATCAACATGGTTAGCTCCCTTGTACAGACTGTTAAGGTAAGAAACTCCGTGGAAATGGCAGGAGGAGCAAGAGAGGGCTTTTGAGGAGTCTAAGAGGCTCATGCAGTCGTCAGAGGTGTTAGTGCATTATGACAGCCATAAAGACTTAATCCTGTCCTGCGATGCATCGCCTTATGAAGTAGGGGCAGTGTTGTCACATCGCATGCCAGACGGGCAAGAGCGGCCTATCAACTTCATGTCACGGACACTCATGGCAGCACAAGCAAACTACTCGCAGCTGGACAAAGAAGGACTGGTGGTGATGTTTGGCATTCAGCGCTTCCATAAATATTTCTATGGAAGGAGGTTTGTCATTTGTACAGACCACACGCCTTTACTGTCCCTCTTCAGTGAGATGAAATCAGTGCCTCAAATGGCATCCCCTCGCATTCAACGTTGGGCGGTGACCTTGCGAGCATGAGTATGAGATTGTCTATAAGCCAGGTAAACACCACAGCAATGTGGACACTCTGAGCCGGCTCCCCCTGCCTCAGCCAGCCATCAAGAGAGAGCAGGAGGACCGCGTACTGATGGTGGAGAAGGTAATGCTTGTGTCAGCCAGTGAAATTAGCCAGTGGACATGCAAAGACCCAGTGCTGTCCAGGGTCTGTCAGTTCATTCAACATGGCTGGCCACCACAACACTCAGACTCAGCTTTCCAGCCTTATGCAGTGAGAAAAAATGATTTAATTGTGCATGATGGGTGTATATTTTGGGAGTCACGCGTGGTAGTACCTCAGCCAGGTCGCGAAGCATTACTGGGTCAACTGTATCATGGTCACCCAGGCATTACCAGAATGAAAGCATTAGCATGAAACTACTTTTGGTGGCCAAAGTTAGATGCAGACATTGAATCTGTAGTGAAAAGATGTAGCACATGCCAAGAACATCGCCACTTAACAGCTCCAGCACCACTCCACCCTTGGAAGTGGCCAAGTAAACCATGGCAGAGGCTACACATAGCCTATGCTGGACCTTTTATGGGTCACATGTTTTTGATACTGATAGATGCCAATTCCAAATGGATGGATGCCTACCAGGTAACCTCAGCAACTTCTGCCAATACGATTGAATGTCTGTGGAGGAGTTTCAGCAGTCAGCGATTACCTGAGATGATTGTGTCAGATAATGGTAAATGTTTTGTGAGTGCCGAGTTCCAAGAATTCATGATGAAGAATGGGACTGAACACATCACTTCACCTCCTTACCATCCTTCTTCAAACGGTTGTGCCGAGCATGCAGTCCAGATATTTAAGTCTATGATGAAAAAGGCAGGCGAAGGTAGCATCAATACCAAAGTTTCAAGAGTGCTGTTTAGGTACAGCATTACCCCTCAGTCCACCACAGGGCTGTCACTGGTGGAAATGTTGCAGGACAGGAGGTTGAGATCGACACTGGATCTAGGGCATCCGGACCTCAGAACCAAGGTGGAACGGAAGCAATGCATGCAAAAGAAACATCACAACAAGCTCAGATCAGGAAGAGGTTTTCAAGTGGGAGATGCATTGTCTACACGGAACTTCAGTTATGGGCCTAAATGGGTTTGGGGTTTTATACCAATGTTACAGGACCGGTGTCTTACAAGGTCATGTTGGGAGATGGAACAGTTGTCCAAAGGCATGTTGACCAGATACTGGCAAGACCTGAAGACACTGACCTAGCAGAACCTAAAATCATAGAACCACCCATGGTGCATTTGTCCTCAGCTGATCCTGCGCCAGTGAGAAATAGCTGTGCCCCGGAAGGAACTGTGCAAGACAACCCAAAACCACCCGTGACATGCATTCCGACCCCAGATGCAGTGAAGGAAGCACCACCCCAACAAACAGTTGCACCGGCACAACATTCTCAATGGACTGTCTCAAAACCTAGTTACCTGAAAGACTATGAATGTTGATTAAGAAATGAAAAAAAATAAAAATGCTTGATTATAAGGCTGTGTCATGGTTATTATATTTGTTGAGAAGGTGACACTGTTAAATGTGAAGGAGGCTAGTTTTGGAAAGCTACAGAATAATTCATAAATTTTTGTTTAAGTGTTTAAGATGGGAGTAATAGTTTAAGAGGGGAGGAATGTAGTAGATAAGTGTATTTCGTGTTGACCACTAGGTGGAAGCATAGGCTAGAGATTCGTAAAGTGTCAGTTGTTCTTGGGTAGACGAGCAAACCGCAGCTTTTGGAAAACGATGACGTCACGACCCCGTCATTGTCAGGGTCCCCCGACGCAGCGAAGCCTGCAGCCCTCGAACTGGCCTCCACAGACCCCAAAAGCATTGCCAAAATGAGACAGGTCTAACCTACGGAGCCGCTTCCGTCGCCCAGCAACCGAGACACGTGCTAATGCTAACAACACGTACCGCAGATTACGCACACAGATCAATAATAAAGATTACGCATGAGTAATTAAACTGTTGGATTTTGAGACCAAGTTATTCTAATAATTCTCATCCAAATCTTGTATATGTAAATGTTTAACTTTTATCTGAGCCTAGATTTTCACACATACCTGCAAAAATGCGCGGCTCAAAGTTTTGCCCTTGGTCTGTGTATATGCTACTAGCACCCCAAACCTATTGAACATGCCAGTAAAGCATCCACTAGTTTCTGCTTAATGAGCTAGAAAACTGTACACTTGAGGCCACTAAAAACATCCCCTTTTCATGGGGCAGCCAGCCAGAAACTGCTGGAGGAGGACATGAGACCTGTCTATGGGTCCCTTGTGAAATGTGCCACTCTCACAGAGGTGGCAGTAGTCCTCCACATCCCTCGACTGTTGGCCCCAGTAGAATCCTTTCTGCCCCAGTAGAGTGCTTGTCACCCCAAGATGACCTGTGCCCGCAGCTTCATAACAGCCAACAGTCTCCAGTAGTGACTGTGGAACAACAATCTGCCATCTCACCTCCCCCATTCTTGGGTCTTTCGACCCTCTTTGTAACACTCTTTCACACAGGTGCAAGGCCTCACACATTCACCAAAGTCCCTTAGTAGCTCAGGAGAGGTCAGCGATGTCAGTCCAATTAGGCTACTCACGGTTTGTGATCTATGTGAGCACTGGGCTGATCTTACTGACCAGGGGCCTCATTTATAAAAAACTGTATAGGAGTTGTCCTAAGCTAGCGCGTACTGGCCACAAGATGTTTGTGCCACACAAATTCCAAATTTAGATCCCACCTGCAGCTAGAATATGTGCACATAAACCCACATCATGTCACACCCTCTCCACACCTCCACCTCAGCATAAAATGAACATGCCAAGTGACTCCTGAATGAGATTTCCCTTAACATGAGCCAGTGAAGGGAGGGGGACGCCCCACGCAGCACCACACAGTCACGTCAAAGGCTTAACCAAGGTTTTACAAATAAATACAAAAGTAAAAGTGACAACAATGACTCATCTGTTAATTTAATAATATTTCATAATATTTAGGCAGCACACCTTTGCAGTAAAACAACATTTTCTTTCTCTTTCAAGAGTTTTATCACTATATTTTTAAGAAGGCCTATGGTGTGTGTGTGGGGACTGGCTCTTCATGCACATATACTAGTAGATAAATGCATGCCGGGTCTGAATGGTCAAAGAAGGGGGCTATTAGTGCGTGCGAGAGATTCAGATGCCCTCTCCAGGAGAGTGAAAGGAGCAAGGGAGGGATACATGGAACAGCGGTCAGGGGAGTGCTTCAGCAGGTAGAACACAGATTTGGCATGTAACACATCAGATACAGATCAGTTGCTGTTATTCTGCCAATAAAGTATACATGGAATATCCAAATTCTGCTTACCTCTGTGAGTGTGCAGGACTGGGTCGGGACGCCACAGGCATATTATTGTGTTCTTCATACTGTCAGAGAGCAAGCTTTCATTTGCAAGAGCTCCTTGTTGCACAAAAATGTAGGGAATATTTTGAGTTCGAGTCAAGTTCAGACCAGCAGGTTTTGTGTCGTGTGCAGACTTAGGCCACTCTGGTGCTTGGTGTTGGAGCTACATCCCAGTGCTTCTTTAAACCAAAGCCTGGCTCCTGTGCTCTCAGGTCATTATTTCATCTTCTCTGTGTTGGGTCATAGCCACACACAGCTATAGAATTCTACTGTCACGACCTGGACTGTGGGAGACCCTGTGCTTGCACCGGGAGAGTTTCAAATGTATAATATTGTAGAGCATAATGAATAAACAGCCCTTCTCCAAGCTTTGGCTAAACTCTGCTTAAATGCACAAAACTGAATGTAATTATTTTATATACGTGAATTTTCTGATGAATTCCTGATCACACACTTTCCTCAGACTCTCTTCACTTCTGCTCCTCTCCACGAGTGTCGCTTTTTCCTCGTGTCTCCAGACTTTGCATAGAGCTTACAGCAGATCCTGAGCTGCCGTAGAGATAAGCAAAGCTCAGTGCTCAGGTCAAGTTTTCATAAATCCTGCGGTTGGCGTAAAGAGCACCTACACAAGGATTTGTGTGTAAATGAGCTTTATAAATGAGGCCCAAGTTTTTGTTGACTGGCGCAATCAGCTATAATAATGTCCACTAGGCTATGATAGGCTGGATTATCCAAACTGACAATTGCAGTTAACTGCCCACAGTAGCTCTGTGTTTTCTTGAAACTCCTTCTTTGCACAACAGTTCAGTCGTTTGAGAAGCAAGGTCAGGGTTTGTGCATTTGAATGGTGTCATTGTCTGGAAAGATTAAGGCATCATTTGATGTCAGTTATGCAATCCAGGGCCCCCAATGTATCCATGCCCAGTATACAGTTGTCCAAATCTGTGACCCTCACCAGATTGCAAATAATAATTTCCCACCCTTTAAATTACTGTAGTTTCACCGACCATGCGGGCCCACTCACCAGTCACAGTTTGCTTTTGAACAGAAGTAGGATTAAAAGCTGCTATATCTCCAAGTATGTCTGGCCACAGCATGGTAGTCGAGGAGCTGGTCTCTAGTAGTGCAGAACGAATCAAACTTCTGAGTGTTATGGGTCAGTACCAGCAATCCATATCGCATGTGTGGCCTTCATACGGTCTATGGTGGCCCACCAAGATTCTGTTCCTCAGTTGACGTTGTGGCTGGGGTTTTTTTTTTTTTTTTTTGTGACAGCACGTACCAGCTGAATAAGATGACTCAGCTTGGAGGTCTATGAGGATTTAGCCTCTGGGTCACTTGTCGTATTTACATGCACTTGGTCCCTCAAAGCAGCCGTTGGGGTGCACAGCAGCTCCCTTACTATAGCCAGATTCAGTGCTTGTTGTAGTGATCTAGGGTGAGCCAGACATGTCTATATACGCAGTCAAAAGGCCTGTAGAAATGATTCCAGGCTGGTTCAGACTGTATAGCAGGTAGCATGTGAACATAGGTGTGATGAACTAGTCCAATATCATTGGCAAAAGTTGTTCACCAGGGTGACGGTGGTGGCTACATACTCCTGAGCAAAGTACTCTGGACATGGAGCAGGACCCCAACCTTCTCTTCAAAGCCCAGACTAAAGCTCTGTTGTTACATCTGTCTTTAGGCTTCAGCAGACTAAACGAAGACTCCACAGTGAGACACATGACTAATTGTAGAGCTCTCATTTCCACAGACTATTTTGCAGCCTGGACCAAGAGTTCAAAACACAGCAGAAAACACTTCCCAATAAGACATTTCATACCTGGCACAAGCAGAGACCATTTCATTGTGTGGAGTGAAGTCAATGTCTTTCTCTAGCTTAAGTGAAACTTTCCCAGGAGGTTTTGCTTACCTCACTTTGGACACCAGTGTAGCGTGGATTTCTTCCAGTTGTTTATTTTCTGAACACAAGGACTAATGTAGGCTTAATCCATGCCAAAAGAACAGCAGTCTCAATTCAGCAGTCGCCAAACTGACAAAAAACCCTATTATAACAAAGACACCCGCAATCATCTAGAATCAGCATTAATCTATGTTAACTACATTTTACTTAAACAACCTACACTGGCCCCTACCTTCTTGCGCCCAATGACCATTAGTCCACAGTTTTCCAGTTTACAGAACATTTACAACATGTCCAGAATTTCTGTAATTGACTGCTAAGGGCTTCTCTTTCTGCCCCTTTTATGTGTAAATGTATGATCCATGCTTTCACAGAGTGTATTTCACATAAAGCCCAAAGCAACATCTACTGTCTTAGAGAAAAGGTACATTTTGACTCCTACAATTAGTCTATATCAGTCTCAACAGACTGAAAAAGAACTAATCATATAAATACACATGTTATTTCCCTCAGTGGCTATGCAGGAAACCAGGGAGTGCAGCCACAAGGAGAGAGACAGACTCCTCTGAGGAAATTACATCTACCTTGAATTAGAAACACAAGTCTCAAGGTGCATGCTTGCCGAGTTGTGATGAAGACAATACATTTCACAGGAAAAAAAAACAACACAGCATAAAAACTGCAGATGACAATGTTTTGCTTCTAATTGGTCTCTAGTGTTTATACATTTGCATTTCATGTGCCTTGATTTGTTGTTGCACTTCTATCAATTACTTCATTTTAAGAAAGTGCTGCTGATGAATCTGATTGGACAGGCAATACACACGGTGCCTAGGAAGTTATTTAAGAGAACAAGACAGGTAAATCCAATTTCCTATTTTTTTTTTACTAAATGTTTGCTTATTATACTATACTTATAGTATATATATATATATATATATATATATATACTACATATATACTATATATATATATATATATATATATATATATATATATATATATATATATATATATATATATATATATATATATATATATATATATATATATATATATATATATATATATATATATATATATATATATATATGGAGAGAGAGAGAGAGAGAGAGAGAGAGAGAGAGAGAGAGAGTATACTTATTTACTGTCATAGGGTATTGTATCATTGAGTGGGAACAAATACAAACTCCATGAGATAAATTCAATAAGCCAATAATCAGTCAATTTATTCTTACATATATCAGTGTTAGCCATGTTGCTATGGGTTCAAACAATAATACAATTTGAATACATGTTGGAACAGGATCATGACGAAGACCTAGTCTTATTATTATTAAATTCAATAAGTCTGACTAAATGGTCATAGTTTTGTTGTAATAGCACAGTTACAGCATATGAGCATAAGAACAGAAGTAGATAATAAGAAGGTAAGATAAGGAATAACAGTGTCTGGTGCAATGTTGAAACAGAAGGTCATATTATACAACTCAGAGAGCAAAAAAAAAAAAAAAAAAAAACCACCAAAAAACAGTCAAACACCAAAATCCTAATAAGTGCTACTGTTTTTAAGAAGAAAATGGAAAAAAAAAGGTTACACTTTCATAGTATGTCATGGTACACAGAAGGTACAATAGAGTCTGTCGACTTGAAGAGACTGATTATCCGTTTGCAATGTCTGTGAAATAACCTTGATAAACTTGATGTGTACCCTGTTTTTTATAAGCACACCTCAGCTTTGACACTTTGAAAGTCAAAGCATGTAATTAAATCTATCATTGATGCAGAGAAAATAATTGAACAATATCACCTGTCTGTTGATAGTAGCACGTGATGACGTGATGTAATGACAAAATAGTGGAAATATCCCATCTACCATTTATCTCCTTCAAAAGCTATCATAAGATGACAAGAAAAATAAAATGACAAGAAAACAAAAACATGGCTTGGCATGGTTTTAGTAATTAAAATGTCTGGTTAATTCACTGGTTAATGCTGATCAAATAAGAATAAGACACACATTCTCCAAAGAGCAAGCCACCAGGTAATAACACTTCTACTACACTTTTACTATATTTTGAATTTGAAAACATAGCTATTTTAGATCTGTCTTACAAATGTATATGGACCTATACAAGAGCTCCCCAGTGACAAACAATCTGCCATTGCAGATGTATGCATTCCCAACAGCACTGAGTTGTAGTTATAGTGAAGATATAATGTCTGCACTGTGTCTGAGCACAAAAGCAACCATGGGCCCAGGAAACTAGATACTTCAGCAGTTTAATAGGAGAGACAGAGGAGAGAATAATTCAACCAAAGGTGAGCATTTCTAAAATGGCAGCATATTTAATGTAGTTACTGCCAATATGTTTATTAGCATTGTCACTTACAACCCTGCCAACTCTAAAGTAGGAGATAACTGGATGATTATTTGATTTATTTGATGGGCGCAGTGCTCATTAAAGACCTCTCAACACTCATCTGTAAATTTTCCAGATAATAGCAAAGTGTTTATCAAAAACATTTACAAGGTACAAAGAGTGTAAGAGGCCTAAGTTAAAAGTGCTCACAAACTTCCTACATTAACTTTTCAAGGTGTGATTTGAAGGTGACTAGTGTTGTAGTGCAATTGATTCTGATATCAGTATTTAGTCCCTTTTACCAACATCACAGTCATTCTAAATGTGGTGCATGATCTTGGTTATCCTTATTCTTCAATACAACATCTATTAAAAATACCACCAAAGCTAAAATGTCTATCTGTCAATAAGATTTAAAATGGTATGGTTAGTTTTTTTAATATTGTCCTAGTATAGTTTGTTTACACAGATGACTGACTAAAATTATGTTGTTTATGTTTTATATGTTTTATATTATACTTTCTATTGTGGCCACACCACCTTGTCAAAGCCTTATCTCGTCAGACCTCAGAAGCTAAGCAAGGCCATGCCTGGGTAATATTTGGATAGGAGACCACTGGGAATTCCAAGTGCCACAGTGGGGCGCAAGTTGCAAAAACTGTGTGTGTCTTTAGGCAAGATACTTCTCCTACATTGCATAGTAAGAAAGTGCAGTGTGTGTGAGTGTTAGTGGTGGTCTGAGGGGGCGATGGCACAGATTGGCAGCCTTGCTTCTGTCAGTATGCCCCAGGACAGCTGTGGCTACAGTAGTAGCTGGCCACCACTGAGTGTGGAGTGAATGAATAATGAACTGTAAAGTGCTTTGGGTGTCTTGAAAGAGACTATATAAATGCAATAATTCATTAATAATGATTTTATAGTTACAAGAGCTCTCTTTCTAAAGCTTTGTAAAAAAGTGTTTATTCTAATCTTCTAAAATCCCTTCTTATTCTCACTAGTAGTTGTGTTTAGTGCACCATTAGTTGCTGATGTACCCTGTTTATATGCAGCAAATGGCCTGTAGCAATGGTGGATGGGAAAAGCACCCTACTCTCATTTTCATCAGTGTTAATGTGCTTGTTGTTAGATGGATGACTGAAGCCGTGAATACTGAACAGCTAAACTCTTTATTTGTTCTAACGCACTTCCTTCTTGACATGATTACTGCAAATCTATAATACTGTGTAACCTTCTTGAGGAGAGTACATCTATGGGAGACTGTTGAGTGTCAGTATTTGATAATTGTGGGTAACTATATGTGCATTTAAATAGCAACAGAGGAGCAAATGTGCATGCATCATGGGGAACCATTGCAGCCATTGCAACACTGAGTGCAGTCAGAGGGGGATTGTAGCGCGATTCAATGGGCTATAGTGACTGCCAGCACTAACTGCCAACAAGACAGTCAAGTCTGAAGTTGTAATGTCACAATAGAGCCCAGTGACGCTGATAAAAGGCCCTCAAAAGTGGCTCTTTGTGGTTTGTTTGTATGGATATTCCAAAGCCCAAAACATTTGACTAAAAGCTTATCTTCTGTGTTGCTTGGATTCATTCATATGCTAGATTTAGGTGGCTTTTTGGAAATGCTTTATCAGACCTCAGACTGACAGTAACTGTATCTCAGACATTCTCTGTCTAGCTTGTCCGTTCTCCATGGAGACCCACCGTGATAGCTATACCCACACATACACACACATACACACACATACACACACATACACACCACTGTCACAATGTAACGCTGGTCATCACAGAAGATTTTGTCTGTACAGAGACTGAGTTAGAGGAACTTGTATCTTTATATTTGTGTTCATTTAAGTTAAATATATACAAAACATAAAGCATTGTGTATATTGTTCATGCTATAGTTGAGTCAAGACTCAAGAACAGAAAAAAGGAATGTTATGGCAAAATTGATGCATCTCCATAGCAACACAGTTTTGCTCCACCTGAGTTGTTCTCTCTGATCAAATTAAATGCAGAGTCTGACCAACACTAGACCACAGCTTGAAAAGTCAGGTCAGAACACCCCACCTGTGTCCCCCTGTGAGACATTTACAGTACCATCGCTCTGAGAAGGGCACACTCCACTCAGACTACATCTAAATGCAGACAGCCTTTCACCATTTTACCCAAATACAGACAACTGATCAGGTGCAGGCATTCATCAGCAATGTCATAATGTTTAAAATAATTTGTTAATTACCTGAACCAAACATATAATCGCATTTGCAATTTATGTTTTAATATTTAAGAGAACAATGAAATATTAAGAAGGACTTTTTCAGCTATGAGGCTGACAATGTGTTACATAAATAAATGTTATTTAAATGTGATCACAAATGCTCTAGACAATTTGTCTAGCCATCACAATCAAGCACTTGTCTAAAGAACTCCTTATAACAATATCCATTGTGAGAGCATTTATTCCATTCACTAATATCTGCCCCGATTATAGCATAACAAAAATAGAATTATGGATGCACCAATTCAGCTCCTTCAGCTCCAATATCAATATCTGATAATATATAAAGTATCTGTCAATATGCAATATTAACCAATACCACTGTAGAGACTGTATGCACTGTTATGTAACTGTTATTTATCTCTTAAGTAACTACAGAACAGCTTTGAATAAATAAAACCATAGGTTCAACCAGGATATCAACTGAACCGATATGCATCCCTAAATATAATCATCACGTTATCTGTCAGTGAGCATATGCTTTGGTTGACCACTGCAAGAGACGAAAACAAGAAATAATAATTAATGGAATGTTGTCATGCAGAATTTGGATTCTCAAATGAGTGCATCTGATGGACTCTGCACTTTATAATTATCAAGGTCACAGCGCACACAGCACCAGGCTGTGACACAACTATCAGCAGAGAAATGCAGCATCTGAAAGCCGTCCAAGCCCACAACACACACACTCATCAATGTCATTTCCAATGGCAAGGAAAAGCACACAAGGTCAAGGGTGAACACAATGGATTAAGAGGTTGTGTTAAAAAACTATTTATGCAGCAGTTCCATTTAAAATCTATTTTGACTGCACTCTATACTGGAACTATAGCACTCAGGCGAAGTATAAATAAACCTTATTTTGTCCTTAGCTGAAAAGAATAAAACAGAGCTAGGTTTGTTTACAATATATTTTGCTATTAAAATAAATACATATCCCTAATTTAAGATACTAGAAGATACTACAACAAAATTGATTTGGAATCTCAGTATTTCTTACAGACAGGTATACTACTCATTTGTATGAGTATGGACTCCACTTTCGGATGCAATCTTCTTGATAAATTTGGTTCTTAGATTTAATTGTGATATATAAACAACACCTTTTTCAGTATAAGGATAATCCAGTAAAGATGAATTAAATGTCTCCAAAGATCTTTTTTCCACAGTCTCAAACTTGGCAGCTGAGTTTAAGTAAAATGAGAAAATGTCTAAGGTAGTGCTGGAAAAGGTTAGGATTAGGGAGAACAGTATAAAGCAGTTAATGAGTTTTTAGTAGTGTGTGTCAGAAATACAATTGTAAATGTGTGTGTGCGCTTGGAACAAAAACTCATTGAAACTCTGCTCACATGGGTCCAGTGAGCAGTGGGGCGGACAGAGAGTGGCTATGCGGATACCAACGGAAACAGACCAAAGGAAAACACAAATCAAACTGAGATGTGATGTAAAGTTTACCATTAAACTTCACACCAGGGGTCTCTATAGCTTGGGAGCTACTGGTAGCTCTCCACCCCCTTCTAAGTAGCTCGGCAAGGGATTTCTGAATTACATGTATTGTGCTGAATAAGTTTAATTTAATTAATTAAATGCCTGGTGTCATTATGCATGTATCA
Source organism: Boleophthalmus pectinirostris (assembly GCF_026225935.1). Lineage (NCBI taxonomy): Eukaryota > Metazoa > Chordata > Actinopteri > Gobiiformes > Gobiidae > Boleophthalmus > Boleophthalmus pectinirostris. The sequence goes on along the minus strand of NW_026571133.1, from coordinate 23,609,876 downwards.
TTTTGATGCCTAACTTGGTGCCCCACTATGGATAATGATTTATGTGTTATAGCCATCTACCTATGGCTTACTGTGGCTCTTATTTTTACTCAATTTCTTGTGGCTGCTAAAACTAGTAGCTCGCGGGCATTTCATTTTGTAAAGGTAACTCACCAGAGTGAAAAGCCCCCTGCCTTACACTGTGCACATGCACGATTAGGTGTCATTCTTTAAATATGCCAAGAAAAAAGCACCTGATTTTGGTTAAAAAGAAGATGACATACTTACAACAAAGTCACACAATAGTTTAAGTTTAAACTGAACAAAAATATAGATCCATATTGGAATAGATGCACTGAAATTACACTTTACTGAATATTATTGGGTCACATTTTATAATTTCATTGATGCTCTGAGGGGAAAATGAGTCTGGCAAATGCACAGTTGTATCATTAGAATATTTTGCTTGTCTGGGATACAGATGGGTGAGGTAACAAATATAGCTGCTTACAAGGAAAAAGGAAAGGAAGAAATATCACAGGGGATTGAAAAACATGGTCAGTTTTGCAGAATCAATATGTGAAGCACTAAACTAAACTAATGATGGGGGATCAATGAGCTTGTTCGTTTCCCATGCGTCATCCGATTGCAGGAACAGTTTGGTTCTGGCTAAACACGTGAAGGAGGGTGTGGTGACCAGACTATTAACCCACTAAATAAAAAATAATACAAAGAGATATGATCCTGGATTTTGCCAGACAAATAAATATGTTGTATTTTGCCACAAAAAGATGCTTGAAAAACAATACAAAATGTGCTGGTAAAATAATCTATTTTTTCCATGGTGTAGATTCCTGAGACATTCAGGTATACTGTATGAGCCTCTGTGCTTTTAATCTATGAATAAAAGAAACGCTGCAGAGATATTTTCACTCCAAGGAGAGCTACAGTTGAGCAGAAGAAAGAAGTAATGCTTTTAGCCTGAATCTTGGGACAGTCAAGACCCAAACGTCAACAGAACCTTCAGCAATAAATGATGAGGCAATCTTGAAATCACTCCAGTAAAAAGAAGAGAAACATGGTGGAGGATTGAGTGTGAAGTTCAGAAATATGCCCATAACAGTAATTATTCATAAAGGTTTCTGTCTCTTTCTGTTGATAATGTGTGATTAAGTGCAAGTTCAGGCCAATCTCAGTTACACTATGGAAAAATATATGAGCTGTTGCCATTGGAGACATATTTTTCTCAGTGTTCTGTTATGGACTCTGTCCCCTGGTAGTATAATACTAAATTTTTTTATTTTTTTTTCATTGACAACTGACATCAATCACACCTTACCCTATATTAATCATGACCTGCTCCAATTTCTGTAACTGACCAGCAAATCTGGTCTCATCCAGCTCTTGTAAATAAGTGATTGAATCGACAAGATGGCCAACAAGAATTCATCAGATTTAAAAACAAATCTGATCTTGATCAACAGATGATGCTTTGACGAGAAAAGGCATCATATCTTCCAGGAAATCATCAGAGACTAGAGCTATAACATTAAGTACAATCAAAATTATAATTTGAATGGTCAAAATTAACAATCTTTTAAACTCTTTTAAGTGGGATTCAAATTCTTTCTTCACGCTGTTCTTCATGGATAACATTTTTACAATATAGGGCTCAATTATTAAGAAATAAAAAAAAAAGTATATAAAAATACATTAAAAAATATACAAAAACTAAGATTATTGTGATCATAACTTTAATTATGATTATTCAAGCACAGAGAACACACTGCATTATCGTGCTTAATAAAAACACTACAAACTAAGATTAAATCAAAGTAGGAGACATATCTAGCATTAAATACTATAACATATTCTGCAAGTAAAAAGTCCAAACTGTGTAAAACTTGTATGCATACAATGCTCTCCAATGGGTGTAAATTAGTGGAATAAGCTGGAATTAAAGAATAAACATTATTAAGAACACTGCACAGCAAGATGTCACAAAAGTGACAGCATATATACACATTTCAGTCCGCACATTGTATGTGTACAATGGTGAACATTGCTGTTGTTGGTAATAAATTTATTCACACTGCTTCACTGTTTTTCCAAAGGCTCAAAGGGAAATGGAGGGGAAAAAAACGGTAAACTCTGAGTGACAGAAGCAGCCACTTGAAGCTGTGGTGGTGAGGCAGGACCAAGTCTACAGTCCGGAGCCATGAGGAACAAAATCATATCATCCATCGTAGCACAGGGCATTATGGTCAAAATTTTTATCATGATATAAAAGATAAATGTGTCATACTGAGATAAATGATGATACAATGACATTAGACAAAACCTCTTAACAGTGGCATTTAAAACATTTGTGACACACAATGATATACCGTGAGTAATATGATGTGGCCGATTACCCTGTCATCCTTTATAGCTCTGTGTGATTTCAAACTTTATTTTGACCTCAATTCATGCATGAGGAACAGACACCATTTTAGGTAGAATGACAGTGCAGAGCTTTAACATGGAGCGGGATTATCACATATGAACTCAGCTTCGTCAACAGACCCACTTCAGTCAGGAATCAAAATCAAAGGCAAAAAGTAAGGAACAGAACAGGCTTAGCATAATCTTTGAGGTAAATGTCTACTGAATTACTAACCTCTTATAAGACTTGCTAGACAGACACAGACCATCTTCTTAGTCACCTTCTTAAGTTTGGCTAAAGAGTTTGCATATTTCTATAAATAACAATTGTATTATTTGATATTTTGGTCAGAATTAAAAGTGCTTTTTTTTTTTTTTTTGTATGCCCTTTAAACCCTGTTCTTGAAAGCCATGACTAAGTTTTTTTCTTAAATTTAAGCTGAAGTGGTCAAAGATGAAAGCAAATTCCAGACGGTTTAGTTCCACTGCAGAGCGTGGCTTAAAACAGACGTTGACAAAGTTAAGCTTCAATTAATTGCTTCTATTGTACAGAAGTGTCAGGCGCAGCAGCATCCGTGCAATCCTGCCATGGTCCTAGTGAGGATAATCCCAGATTCTAAGAAAAGCAGCAGCAATGTACAGCCAAACGCAAACCACACAAACCCCAGACCTAGACTGCCCCTACCACAAAAGAGATACTCACAGTAGCCCTCTGTATTGGAAATGCTCCTTTGATGTCACCAAAACACAGAGAGGTTAGTGCCAGGTGATCACAAGATAAATACTGTCACACAAAACCAAATAATTTATGGTTTTGTAGTGCCTCCGCTAGAACAGTTCACTGCAGAATCTTGGACCATATGCATGTGTCTGTGGAAGACTTTGGTCCTAATGAGAACTGGGACTAATGGCAGCTTGCACATCATCTGCACTGCACAAGATTTTAGACCTAATTACCAATAAATACGTACTGTGTAGTCCCATGAAGAAAGGACCAAACCTCAAATACCCAGAACTCTTTCATGTCTGTGGATAAGATGGATGATGAGATTCAAGATTCTAGATCTAATGGTCATAAGTTAAGAGCATCAAACACTACCTAGTTTTGAGGTGAAGTGCAATGAATTTATGCACCACCTATGAAAATACACTATATCTACATGAATACTGGTACCAATTAGGCAACCATATACTTTTTTCATTAAGGACAATCTGTTGCTATAAGCAATATATATGATCAGTGTTACATCTTAGGTTGCTTTCATGTGACATCATAACATTATAGAATGTTTTGATAATAACTGAATTCTTTTATTAGTATTTTTTCTGTCATTATTATCATTATTTAGTTTAAAGGTATTGTCAAGTATTGTTTTAGTAGTTGCCATGACCATAAGATAAAATAGGGGTTTATACATTTCAGATATATTACACAAGGTGTCATTTCTAATGTCTAAAATGTCACCCCACTGGCTAATGTTAAGTGAACACAACTTTTCACAACCTAGCACCAGAACATGTTCAGAACATATTCTATGTCAAAGCTGTTGCTGGTGTTTTTAAACTGTATTTTAACAGTTGTACATAAAATATGATAAACCTTTACTTGTCCCAAATGTGAAAATTACAATGCTGCAATGCAAATTTCAAGAACACAGGAGAATAGGAAGCATGACATCAAAATCAAAATGAAGTACTGAGAGGCTTAACAACAGACATAAAATCTTGCACAATTGTGAAAAGCTATAAGTCTACAAAGTGGCTTTGACTATGGTTATATACAATGGAACATACAAGCAAGAATAAAGAGCAAATAGCAACTGATGTCAGTGTATTATTCTGTTATGTACAATAAGTGGCTATGACTATGGTTATGTAAAGTTCAGCATATGGACAGAATGAATAAATATTCTCATTTTAAGAGTTCCCAGTGCACTGTTTACCTGTTGTTATACTGGGGATAATTGGCTTATTAAAATCTTTGATATTTGTAAACTATTAATCATGCAAAGTCTGTGTAAAATTAATCAAATGACTTTGAGACATTTTTTAAAGCCAAATGCCCTTAACAGGTACCTCATAAGAAATACTCCTCCTCACCTGGTTATAGTGCTAATCAGCTGCTTATATTCTGAGCAGCTCTCGAGGAAAATGAAAGGTTAACCTGCTTTAAGCCCTGGTGTGCTTTGAGCTGCTGCTGAGACTGAGGCTGGCCCAGTGTCACTGATTAGAATAAGGTCACCTCCAACTTTGTGTCTGCCTCTGTCTCTGCTGCTGCTCCTGATAACAGCTCAACCTGTCATCCTATTTCACAATATTATTTTTTTTTATATGTCCTCTTCTGTATCACATCATACTGACAGATGTAGCACAAAAAAAATTGTCATTTTTTATTGTCTTCTCTCAACACCTTCTTTGAATATCATGCTACAGCCCAAAATATCACATTGAATACAAGGTTTTCAAGAAGAAGATTCTTTTTTTTTTTCTCACTAACATAAGTAAAAACAAGTACGAGTCAAGACTGAAGCATGATGTATCCTTTAAAAAAATCTATAACCCATAAATTAAGAGGACGTGCTTCAGTGATATTTGGACAACAACATAATGTCAGCATGGATCAATACAGAGGCTCCATGCAGAGTGATGCAAACTGGAGAGGGCTATACTTCCCAGTTGGAGCTGTTCAGTCTTAACCTCACCATCTTTCTGGAAGATTATCACCAGTAGACTATGAAAAATTAAACCTCATGGTGACTGGGCAGATACCAGACCACTATCTGTGCCTTAAACTAGGGATGCACTTATCCAGCTTCTTCCATTCCGAAATCCATACTTTGACTTTAAGTATCTGCTGATACTTTAAAACACAGGTAACTTATTACACAAGAGATCCAATTGTTTTATGCAACAGTTACTTATCCTTCAAATAAATAACAGTATCATATGAATAAAAGTTCAAACATCATGAGCTGTTACAGGCCAAAATTAGCCTATAACTAGTCATATTACATCTAATTAAAGGCCAAACCAGGGTATTGGCTTAATCATTATCATGGAACCGATAACCGATGCAGCTAATTTTTCAGTATCTGTGCCGATATTTGTATTGGTATCAGTGTATTCCTACCTTAGACAAATGCAGATAATCATAGATACACAAGACAACACTGTGAGCCAGGCCTGAGACTCACATCCCTGAGGTGGATCTCATAGGAGCAATCATTAGGACAGAGACGCTACACTAAGAGAAGACTCTATGGGGAAATCTGGGCTGTGACAAGTATCAGATTAATTGTGATGAATTAACAATAAATTATTTAATAACTGATCACAGTTATCATCACAAACTCAAACAAATGGCATGGACATATTACAAAAACAACAATGTTGACTAAAATGTAAGCACACTCAGTCACATTCTTTAGCTCCAAACACAGATTTCAAAAGACTGCCTTAATCTGGTTAAAAAAAAAGATAAGATTAACCGACTACTAAAATAGATGGTAGCCATTTGTATGCAAAATTGCATGCAGAGTAGACTTGATTGGTATTTAATGACTTACAATATAGATCAGGATTGTTTATATGTCTGTGGGTTTGGTCAGAAATAATGGTTTGATTTCAGCACTCCATGGGCTCGCAGCAGACTATCTTTTCACACCCTGTTTAGGTCCTTTAGGTTTTACTAATATAAACTGGTTGCTGCCAATATGTTAAATCAATCACTGTTAAAACAGCACGGGCTAGATGACAGTTCCGGTCATGCAAGTAGGCTATAATCATCATGTAGGGTAAAGACGGGCATTGGGGACATTACTTGTACCATAAAATCATTTGTCCCTCTCTTAAAGGTCAGTAGGCTGGAGAATGAGTTGTTCACCATAACAAAACAGATCTGCAAAAAACTGTCATCATGAATGCCCATTTAAATATTTTTACAGTATAAGAAGTTAATACAAATTCTAAATAATCATTAGCTGCAGTGTTTTTTTGTTTTGTTTTGTTTTTTGTATTAAAAACATTTCTAATGTCTGCCATTGCACTGGGCTGTGTCAGTGCGTTAAGGATGCTTAGACTGGAGGAATCCCCTGCCTCTCTCGCTCACTCTACAGCGCGCTGACAGGTGAGCTCTCTCTTGCAGTGCAATCCTACTTGTCAAAGCTCCCACGCACACGAGTGGGCAAGTCAGCGTGGGCTCTCGCAGTACGTGTCTGTGTGACTATGCAGGCTACTGCTGCTGGTGTCAGAATGAGCGCTGGTAAGCACGCAACAGCGTTATTTCGGGACTTCAAAGGGCTGCCCAGACTTATGCGACTCTTCCTCTGAGAACACGCGGAGCCAATCCGCACACGGAGTACGTAAGATAACAACAAGGTTATAAAACATGTTAAAAATATAAGAAAACACACCTCCTGCTGAGACGCAGCTTCCCAGGAGCACCAACCACAGCGCCGGGGACAAGATCTTCCGAAGTACGTATCTGAACGACCAGGCGCCCGATCGCATGGCTACAGTGGCCGGTCGAGGCAGCTTCCCGGGTGAGCACAGATGAGGAGCCCGGGTGGGCAGGAGAATGTCCTCTTTGTCCGACAGAAGAAGAGAGTGTCAGCGTGGCATGCTCCAGAGTGTACAGAGCTCCTCTCCTCCGTGTGCCTGCACCGTGTCTGCCTCTGCGCCCGAGTCCCACGGACTCTTCTCTCCACCCCCTCCCTTCGTCTATCTCTATTCTGATTCTTTCGCATCTCTTCCCGCTTGTAGCCCACGTCCTGTCAACATGGTCACGTGATCTAAATATAACTGCAACTTTAAAGGACCTGGACAACTGAGGGAGCCACATTGTAGATTGTGAATTCAAAACACTACCTGCTCATGATAAAGTGCAAAAGTCAGCCTCCAGCAATATTATCTTCCAGCAATCTATAGACCTGTATACCTCGATATCAAAATAGGCTATTATCAAAACTAAATTAGGCCTATTAGACAGGAAGATCTGATCTTAATGTAAACGTACTATGCTATCACCGCTTATGCGAATAAAATGATTAATAAGTGACAGAACGCACATCAATGGTACAACTGGTCAACTTACAGGGGCGCGGTATGTAGGTCACTTGTGTCATGGACACACTTGGCTCAGAGTAGTGTCGTTTCTTTAATGGTAGGCTATGTAGAATTTATAGAACTATTTCAAATGTTATACATCTGTATCCCCAGAGAGGTAAATATGCTCAAATTCAATAGATGCCGAAGTTTTATGTTATCTTTGGGTTTTTGATTCTCATTAAGATTATCCAATCAGAAAGCATGAGTCTTATAAAGGATGAGCTCTTTCTGATCTTAATACTCACTATCAGCATAAATCAGTGCAAGTGCAGCTACTGCATCTCAGTGAGTGAATTCTGGAACTTTCACATGAGAAATGACTTGTCCATGAGATACTGAGAAAACCTTGTATGTGTCCATTATCTGTAGGTTAACACAGTGGTTCTCATTTTTGTCTTGTGTACCCCCAAAGACATTTTTTGTCTTGCTGTCTCACATTCTTGAGTACCCCCTATAATGTGTAACTGTGTTTTTCTATTTCCTGTTTTTCAAAATTATCAAAGAATATTTAGATTCTAATACTATACTATTCAATTCAATTTTTCTTTTAAATCTGAATTAATTTCAAGTATCCTCTGGTAAATGTGCTACTGGAGTTGTTATTGGAGTACCTTTTTTAGACAATAAGGGCACTGGATACATACCCTCCCTTTTATGTTGGCAGCAACAATCTTTGTTGTGGAATGGCATCTCTGTCGATTTGTAAAGGATTATCTTTTATGCAAGTATGCAATCATGAAACCGAAGTCTTGGCTATGTAGCCTAAGTCAAAGAGAGGCAGCATGACTTTGATGCCAACAACATCACTGAGTGCCCCTTAGAGCAAATTAATGGAGTGTAAGAAGAGGCCTGACTTATGAGCCATTTCATCTCAAACTGTTAATCTTTGTAAGTAGCTGTATTTCACTGTTTCAGTCACCTCAATCTGAAACCATTGGATCACAACTGGCATTATGGGCAGACAAATGCTGATCGCTCTGGACAAAGCTCCAGAATCTACATGGAGCCAAAGGTTTATAGACATCACTCTTTCTACCTACAATTTGTTGTGAGGTAGAATACAGACACAACAAACATTGCCGCCAGGCATTTAAGTAAAAGTAGAAATCAAATGTTTCAAATCAACTTTGATTTGATATCAATACATATCAGTCATCAGTATTTCTGCGTCACTCTCTGATAAACCCAAATTTAATCCTGAACTGCCTGTCTATTATAAATCATGTGGGATAAACAGAATATGTCATTCTTAGCTAATCCAGGTGTTGAAGGTAATATACACATGGCAATCTGGGTTATTCAAATGACTATTGTCTTGTTTTTGAAGGGGTCTGCCCTTCATAATAATTAGAAATAATTTAGTTTGGTTTTTCCACTGAAAATCCCTGATATCCAAGAATTCTGAAACATTTTACAACAGATGCTCAGTGTTCTCATCCTTTATTTATCCTGGATCTGAGGGAGCAGTAAATTCTACTTGGAATCTGAAATCTGTATTATTGTGGAAATGTTGTACAGCACATTCAAACAAAACACAAATGTGTACTGTGATGACGAGGCAGTCTCTGTAACAGTAACTGTCTTTGTTATCAGTGTCTCTATGGGTGATCAGAGCTCACATGAATCAACTCCTTGATTTTCCCCTTAAACAGCCCATGCCGTGTTTGGAGTTAGGAGTGTGCTGTCTCGCTTATCTATGATAACCAAAGAATCTGAGCAGACAACAGTCACAGAAAGAGACAGATATGATTATTCCTACAGTATACAGGCTTCACTGGCACTGCTGCTCATCCCATCTTGTCCTAATCCCCCATGCTCCCATCTTACCCCAACCCAGCCTCTTTTATCTGCATTCTGCTGTGTAGTTCTCATGCTGCAGTTGTGTGTTGTCTTCACAGATACATGTGATGGGGATAAGCCTGTGCCCTGAGCCAGCCTCACTCTATTCCTGCATCTGTGTGCAATGGAGGTCACAATAAACTAAGAAGAGCTGCAAAAATGTCTTTCCATGCTTTAGTTTAGTAAAAGATTTACCAAAAATAAACTGATTTAAGGAAAAGACAACCATGGTGTGCAGCAGGAGTTGTTGTATATACTGTATACAAATTGGTAACAACAAAAGGTAAACACCTTTTTCTGAATAACAGTATGTTTCCTTTACACAATATTGCATGTACAACAAAAAACAGGTACTTCTTTATATTATAGTAGCTTTTCAACAAAGCACAATACATCTTTCTTCTTTCCTCTATTGTCCAAATGTGAGTAAGGCATATGTTGTTGTCCATGTTATACAAAGAGGCATCTCTAATATTGAGCTGCCTCTAACAAGTCCATTAAAGCCAGCCACAACGATGCATTTACTTAAATTTTATTTTCCCTTTTTAACTATTTCAGTATAAACAGGATATTAATGGGAGTCATTTAGCAGCAGGAGCTTGTCCAGTTGCCGATATCAGTCTTGTGGCACAACCCTGTTTGCCAGCCTTTTCACTCTAAATCATACTGCAATTACAAGCAGCATAATCAGGCCCCTTTGCTATAATTCCTGCTCTGTGCCGCGTTGCCGAGATGTAATCACTGAGAAAGTCTCCTGATGTGACATACAGTAGCTAATGCACAGCTGTTCACAGAGACTAAAACTCAAAAGGCATGGGTTCAAACAAGACAATAATTCACTTATAACTTTGGGATACAGCTTTTTCTTTCAGTCTTTCATTAAAACCCTCAAGGATTGGTACTAGGGCATAATAAATAATTTTCATTGTAAAATTAAATGTGAAGTTCCCAAAAAATAAAATTTTAAATGTTTTGCAAAAATCTATAAAAAAATGACAATGCATGTGTTATTATGAGAAGCGTCAATATAATTGTGTGTGTTGTGTGCTAACATTGCTTCATAATTAACATTAGGGGTGCAGGAGTGTTTTACAGAGCTGAAATCAAGTAAAGCATGTGATAATGATTTAATTGCAGCCCCATGTAGAAATAATTAGCGGTTAAGTAACTTTTGGCGCTTAAATTGTATCAAAGATCACTGATCATTTATATTCATTTGGGAATAATGGTATTACAAAAACAAAACAAAAAATAAAAGATGTACTTTGCTGCTGTGAATTTACTGAAGGAATATAGCTGCCATTGCCATTCACTGATTAGACTGTTCACTTGCTGTTAAGAGCTATGGTTTGGGACCATTTGGAATATGATTATTTTGGGTTTTCATAATTTTGAAGGAATGGGGAGTAACTCCTGTTATTCCAACTATTTCTCCTCTACTTTTTAAAATAACAGTACAATTTTTTAATTTAATTTAATTCTGCATATACCTTACATAAATGTCCTTTGAGCCTGAAAACATTGATTTGTTGTGGCTGACTCATAATTTCATTTTTCCTTTAAATTTCACAGTAATGACTCTAGTGTATATGCAATGTTTTCAGTGTGAGTTAATTTTATACCACCTTCACTTAACCAAGCAAAACACCTCCCTTGTGGCAGTGAAGTGAACTTTTAAGAATAAAATATCAAAATCACGTAGCATAAATATTTGCCAATACTTTGAATCAGGAGACCAGAGTTTGATTCCAGCTCCTTCACATTAATCCATTGGGTTTAAAGTGAGGCAAGCTTTCTCTGCTTGAGGAATGTAGCTTTGGCTTTTACAGGTCCCAAATGCAAATTGCATTTGCTTTAATAGGCTCAGATAACATCAGCTGAAAATCGGCCAGATGATGGTTGATGTAAAAAAAAAAAAAAAAAAAAAAAGAAGCAAAAACATGAATGTAAATAAATAAACATGTAGACAGCTCAAATTATTTTTGCATTTTATTCATGTACAAACTTATCAATATCTTTATTAACATGTATTCTCAAAAATAGACCCTTGACGTTCAAAGGACTTCTTTGAGCCTCGACTGCAGCAGGTGGACTTTGTGAGGTTTTGTAAAGTGTACACAACTGGGTATGGGTTCTTGTACAGGCTGGTGTAAAAGAGAAAAATAAGTCAGATAGAAACTCTAAAATGGAAAGTAAACATTTTCTACAAAGAAAGAATGTAATGATGGTCAGAAAACAATGATTGAGATAAAGGTTTTTGAGAAGACAAGAAGACCGACCTGTTCAGTCTGCCTCCTTCTTGAGGTATTTTTTCATGACTGAAGCCACATCTTCTCCCTCACTGCCTTCCGCTTCAAGTCTCTCCCCCTGAGGCCTGTCAAACCTCCGTCTGGGCCTGCTGCCCTGTGAACTCCCCGCGGACCCGCCTGAACTGGAAGACTCAGTGTCTGAGGACCTCCTGCTGCGAATGGATGGAGGCAACTCCCCAAAGTGTACACTCAGTGCCCTGCGCCCCCCTCTCACTGAACTGACCAGACTGCTGGTGGACTGGGCTCTTCTGATGGCAGGCAGGATATCTGAGGCTGCATCATCCCCTCTGTCACCAGCCAACCTGCGATTTTGAAACACCAAAGGTTCTGAGCCGAGCGGGTGCTCACCACCATCTTCTGTGACCAGACTTCCCAGCATGCAACGCCTGAGAGGCTGTGGGGAGCGCTGGGCTGAAGAGACAGACCGCAGAGGCTCCTCCTCCTCTGGGATAGACAGAGATGGAGAAAGGTGGTGAGCTGCTAGAGAAGATGCCAAAGAGGAAAGACGAGGCAGTGAGGGAAGAGAAGAGACTGAATCACTGGAGCTGAATCGTTTTGTTCCAGAAGTCATTTCACCAATCGACTGCGAACTAGCAGCTCGTGGCAGCAGGGGAGAGGAGGACTTCAGGATGCTGGGGCCTGGCCGGGGCTCCTGTGCATCTTCAGGACTGAGGGATAGAGCAGACGCTCTGCGTCTCAGAGTGGATGCAGCGGTTGTTTGGTATATAGGCAGAGATGCGGTGCTGCCAGCCCCATCGCTGGTGTCAGTTGTGCCCCTACGTTTACGAAGACCATCCAAAAGCTCAGATAGAGCAGAGGAAGATGGAGCTCGACTGAGATTGAGACTACCTGGCCTTGCCTCAGAGCCCTCATCATCAAGATCCACACAGGAGCTGCGTAATATAAGAAAACATCTTGACTAACACAAAGAAACATAATGTAAGATGTAAGTTTATTACATCTTACATACAAAATAGATTAAAATGTAATGTAGAATGTACCGGAAACTGTAGGTACTAGCAGTGTCCGCTACAGACTGGCGCCCCCCATGTCCACTCATGGTACTACCAGTGTCATAAAAAGAGCTACCTCCTTGAGATCGGGCTCTAGGTACACCCAGCCAGTGACGAATGCCCTCTCCCACATCCTCTGGTCCAACGGAGCCAACACTAGAGATTGAGTCACTACAGACAATGGGTATCATATGTTAATACCAGTAACACACTGTCAGTATAAAAACATGCAAACACATGGACAACTCATTGCAGACAAACATGAAAACACAGCAAACTCTTGATGAGTTTTCACTCTTTTTTTTTAAAATTTAAGCCATCTTTACTGGCAGGCTTAAATGCTCTGTATCTACACTTCAGACTCTCCTACAAACCTGTGGCATTAGGACACATTCAGAATGTACTCATTTGATTTCCACTTGTTCTAGCGCCAGCCAGCAAGATGATTACATTTCAAATCAGGCAGTTAAAATAATAATAAACCTTACTTATAATGCAGTAAGCCTGACATAAGGAGTAAAGCCATAAAAGTATAAGGTCAGCACATTGTTAGTAGCTTTGAACCCAGCTACTTTAAAGTTCCAGTTTATTGTATTGCTGGAATGCTTATTAAGGTAAGTATATTTAAAGTCCCAAGGTACAAGCATATTCACTCAGACAGATTAGGGTAAGGAATCAACTGAGCACACAGGCACAAGACAAGTCCACTGTCTTACAGATCTTTCTTTCTTGTCAAAGACTCCACAGCAGTTTTAACACTGAATTGGAGGAAGGTCAAGTGAATATTTGGGTTAATGTACTTGGACATGTTTTTCACTATATTTAAATAGTCACCTCTCTGTATCACTCTCATCACTGGACTCCACCTCCTCCAGGGCAGCCTGCAGATCTACGATACGCTTGATAGATGTCTCCAGATCAGCCTGTAATGCCTGTCGCACCGCGTTCAGCTCCTCCACCTGCATTTCCTACAAACACACAGCATTTCAAGGTTGAGAGGAAGAGCCACTTATTAATCTTCAGCTGTGTTTTTATCCCCTGATAACTATTAAGGACTGTAGGGCTATTTCAATTAAACAATTAAACCAGCTCTGTCCCATATTACCTCATCAGTTAGTGAATGTCCTGTGGCATGTGTCCTCTCTGAAGGTGTGACCACAGTCTCTGGTAATCACTCTGGTAATTGTGATCAGGTTAGTTTGAAGAGAATTGTTAGCTACATGCAATGGCATTGAGAGAATAATGCGATTTATTATTTCATCTTGTCGTTTTTCTTTCTGTCACAGACACACACAAGCTTACAGGCTTTCAAAGTTATTGGCTTTGTTGGCTTCAGAAGACGGGTGTGGGTGTAGCAGTTGTCATAGAGACACATAAGCATGTATGAATGTGTGTGTGTTTGCCCATAACCTTGAGGAGACAATGAGGATTAATCACAGAGAGAGAGAAGGCAGGGAGAGGGAGAGATGACGTGAAGAAGGGAGTATGGAGGCAGGTGGAGGGCGATTAGGTGTCTGTTTATTGGGGGAGGGGGGGGGCTTTGCCTTAATAAAAATGACTTGTCTCTTTTTTATACAGACCAAAGGTCAAGTGATAAACGCAGTTTAAAGGAATTCTCTAGAACTAAAGTAAATGCATAATCCGAAGGGCTTTGTCCAAATATCAGTTTACACTATACAGGACAGAGTTTTAATTTACAGTTTTCCTTGATAATTACATTGGATAATGGTATTGGCAATGGTAAAGTTTATTTTACTTTAACCTGGTAATAATTCCAAAAAATAACACAGATTTTTGTAATATACAATGGATGTTTCATATAACACCTAATAAGGACATGAAAATTATACTGTTACTTTGTGTTTTTGCTACAAAGTCAAAATATTTTTTTCTGAGAACAAAAGCTTCTAAATCTGCACCAAAGCCTTAGATCTGTTGAAATGTAAAAATGAGGTTTGATTTTTACAACAAATGACAACTGTAGTTAAACTATCAAGCAGCCATGTATTGTGACAACCATGCTAGACTAGATGATAAACAGGTCTTTAAAGTGACTGCAGTCACAAACCACAACAGCAGTGAACCATTGTAAATCTATTAAAAACATCTTAGGACAAACTTAGAAATAATTCAAATTGGCCGACACCCATGTGCACTTGGGGTGTTTAAGCAGTCTGCTGATGGTGTAGCTGTAGCCATAATGAAAATATAATGCGATGTTATAATGGTTCAGATAATTCAGCAGCTGTTGTTTTTCTTAAAAGCCACGCCAAGACATTTTGAAAGTGGAGCACATTTGCTAACTTGCCCAGGGGAAGGAGCTTTGTGCTGGCACTTAACAGAATTAACTTTTGTAAATCGTTAAAACTTCCCATAAATGTAATGCTTAAGTCCTGCTGTGCTCACAAACAGCAGTCTAGTGATGAAACCAAGAGGTAATGCCATACTGTTCTAAGAGGTGGTAGAGCCCTGCATTATTTCAATAACATTATCATCTTAGTGGGTACATTTTGGCCTGTCATAGTGTAACTCAGTGCAGATATAGGCTACCAGTTCCATGCGCTTGCGGCTGCTATCCTGCTCTCTCTGGATCAGATCCTCCATCTCCAGTCTCATGTCCTGCAGACGCTGTTGGTAGTAACGGGCATTCTCTCTCTCCCGTGCTTCAGCCTGGGCGCTCTGCTCAAGCTCCTCCCCCAAACGCACCACACTGTCCCTGAGGCGCAGCACCAGCACCTAAATATACACATAATTAGACCCTCAAAAGTATCATCAATATCAACAATGCATGTAGTGTTTTCAAACCTCAAACCGCTTGACTTGTCCTCTCTGAAACTCCAGTTTGTTTTCCAGGTCACATACCCGTGCCTCTTGTTTACTGACAATGCTGCGCCCCACAGTGGACGACTCAAGAAACTGCACCCTAGATACACTTTGCTGAAGCTACATTGAGAAAAACAGAGGTGTTGGACAAAGATTTAGAGAGCCAAATTATGCATTAGTCCATTAGCGAGAGTGGCAGACCTCCACCTTAAAGTCATATTGAGATCTGTAGCAGGGACATTAAAGTGAATTTGGAGCTGTGCTATTTTGTCAGTTACCTCTTCCTGGAGGGACTGTCTCTGTTTCTTCACTTCCTCAAGTTCAGCCTGCAGCTCTCTAATCTGAGCAATGTCACTAGAGGACTAAACAACAGACAGAACAGACATTTAGTATTAGCTTTATTGTAAACAGAGCTGTAAGGTATATAGTTTAACACCTGTGCAATGAGAGCTTTGTGCTTCTTCATAAGTTCATTCAGATCTTCTTGGTCCTCTTCAAGTCTCTTAAGCAAGTCCACTTTGTCATGTTGAAGCAAGGCCAACTGTTCATCCACCTGGACACAAGTCAAATATAAGATATCCAGAACAAAAGCTGTACCTGAAAGCAAACTCAGTAAATGATGGTGCAGTTCTTCCTGTATTCAAGAACAGCACACCAATTTGAAAACAATGCAATACACAATCATTCTAATCAAATAACAAAAGGCTATTTTTAATTATTTTTTTAATTTTTTGTCAATTACCCTTTTATTCATAATCTCTCTGAATAATTTATATTATTCATATCATTATTTTAAGCATTACTTTTGAGTTGTTTATCTATTGAGCTCTCACTGTTTTTGTTTTTAGTTTGTATTTTTGTTCTTAACAAAAAAATATAAATATTTAAATAAAAATATACAGTATATTTATATAAATATATTTGCTTACCACACTCTTCTGTTTGCAGATGGTTTCTAGCTCGATCTGTGTGTTCTCCAGCTCCTGGGCGAGAGTCGTCTGGATGTTCTCAAGCTCCAGTCGTCGTGCTTCACTCTCCTCAAACTATCCAGAGCAGGAACAGTTATTAAACTAATGTCTATATGAACAGCCCATTAAGTCAGTGGTGCAGACCTGACAGTGAAGGCGCTCAATCTGGTCCTTGTTGCCACTCGGCTTATTGTCTTCTGTGTTGTTGATGGTGGCAATCAACAGCTGGGCATCTGCCAGTAGAGCATGGGTCCGCTTCAAATCCCTCCTCAGCTTCTTCTCCACATCAAAGTCTCTGTGACCCACCTAAAGGAAAATGTTTTTACCAACTGGTCATCTAAACAGTTCATAATAGTGGTCACACAACAGTGATAAATAACAGCGAAGTTAAAAGACTGAGTGCCAGATGTTTCTGTCCTATGGTTCATAATAATTATTTGAAAAACCCTCTGATTCACGTCAGAGTCAATATATTAGTAAGTAAGTATATTATTAAGTAAAATGCTTTGTTTACATATTGTAGACCTATATCTTATTTCAGTCTGTACACAGACTGAAATTGTTTATCATCCTATCACAAAATTATCATGTGTATAGCACACATTGAATTTGTATGATCTTTTTCAAGTGGTACAGTAATTCCTTACAGTTTCTCAACACATACATTTAAAATGCAGTAATGAAAAAAATGACACTATTATCACTCATAATACATGATTTGTGCCTGTGAGTGCAAAACATATGTATCACAGAGAACAGGGGTCATGTACGTGGTACCTGATCGCATAGTGTTGCAATAAGTCCCTCCAAGTCATGCTTCTCGTGAATCACCATCTGTTTCTCCTCATACTCCTGTTCCAACTGCATCTCTAACTGTCTGAGCTGTAGACAGACACAAAATGGCAGAATTTATGAACTGGCATCAAGCTAAATGAATTTCTATTGTTCCAGACAGGAAATGTCCCCTTGCAGGGTGATCTTCTACAATAAGCATTAAAATAATTATCTATAGATCTTTGAAGACAAACATAGGCGAACGACAACCTTCATCTGAATAAATTTGACTTCTAAAGAAGTGCTCACTGTCAAAATGAAGACAAAACTCACACAACCTAAGCAGAGTTACATTTTTACTTGGCTTTGCCTCACACCAATAAATTAAAACATGTCTACTACTATATCATGTGCTCGGCTGTTGAATGCATACTGCAATTGCATGCAGGAGTGTGTTTTTGCATGTGCAGTGGTCACTGACCCGTCTCTGAGAGGACTTGTGGACATCCTCCAGCTCCTCTTCCTTATCCTCCAGCTCCTTTTGATGGATCTGCTTCATGCGCTCCATCTCCATTTCAAAACGCATGTGTATCTACAGTAAAGCACATGAGGTCAGGAAGTGGGTCATGGATGTTTCTGAAATCACTGAAGGGCAGTGGAAGCACCTGTTGCTGTTGTTGGAGTTTAGCAGTTAGTTTGGTGATTTCCTCTGCTTGCTCACCCGCCTGGCTCTCCAGCAGGCGCAGCTGCTTTTTGAGGTCAGGCAGTGACTCAGAGGCAAGGTCCACAGGCAGACTGAGGTCTCGGATCTGAGCACACAATTCATCCTTCTGTTTCTGCAGACGGCCCACCTCTGTCTGGGTCTCCTGCACACAAACACACATCAACATAATGTAAACAAAATATACATTAAAAAACATGCAATTTAAATAGAAAAATAACCCACTTGTAGGTTGCGCCGCAGTGTATATATTTCTGCCTCTAGAGCAGTGTTTTCATGAAAAGCTTTGTCCTTTTGCTCTCGCTCATTTTCAGCTTCTTCTAAAGCTTGAGTCAACTCATTGTCAAACCTGTAAACACAAACACAGTGAAAATGGATTTATGCAGCACATAATGATGCAATACACAGGTCAGATGTATCCATGCTCAAAGTCAAATGTAACCTCTAAATACATTGTAAAGTGTGCACTGTATGTGGGCAGACTAACTTCTTCTGTTTGCGCTCCAGCTCGTGCATGCGACTCTGCAAGCTGTCAGTGAGGACCCTTGCATCTTGAAGGTCAGAGGTCACACGGCGGCAGTGACGTTTCAGCTCTGTTACACTCTTTCTGGACTGTTCCAACTGAGCCTGTAAAGCAGCCACCTAAACATGCACACAGTCAATGTATTTGTACATATAATGTCCTACATGTTGTGCAACAGGGTGTTTACTCACCTTGGCATCAAGCTGTTGACGTGTTTGTTTCTCTGTCTCCAGTTTTTCCTCAGTCTGCTTCAGTCGTCTGCGTAGAAATTCCACCTCTGTTTGGCAGCACTCCAGCTGCATGGTCAGCTCACTCTCTGAGGAGGACCAGATGGATACCACTTTGCCAGAGGTGATGGTCACAGTCAGACAAAGTCAGATGTCTTTGTTTAGCCTGACACAAACCATCTCTAACCACATCTGACCTGCTGACACCAGCTCTGAGGGAACGCAAATGAGATCTCTTTCCTCTTTCAACACATCAGTCTTTCACTAATGACACATACTGTGAGATATATACTCACCAAAATGAATTTTCACAACATTCACAAACTATTTTGGCAGATGTTTGGTTATAAATGTGAAGTGAATCAATAATAATGGTAATCCTCACTATCTTTAAATGGTGACAGGTCTATTTAATGAATAAAGTTATTACCTGTCCCTGCGCCTCTCTGACTCTGTGCGATGGTAGATTTCTGTGTCTCCTCCTCAAGCTGCTTCTCCAGTGTTTCCATGGTGACTTTGCACTGCTCTAGACGAAGCTTGTATTAAAACACAGACAAAGTTGCAGTTAAACATAGTCAACCAATACAACACAAACTTGCTGGCAGAAAAACTAAACAAAAAAATTATGTGGTTAAGATATTATCATAAAGTCACATAAATACAAATTTCCAACATGTACTAATGATACCTGTAGATCCTTGTTTTCCCGGCTGAGCCGCAGTCTCTCGGCCCGTTCCACATCCAAAGCTTGACCCACTGCATCTCCACGGAAACGCTCGTCGCTTAGCTCGGATGTCACAGCTGTGACCTGGACGCATGGTAAAACATCGCTTTAACCAATTTACAGTAAAATTGTAATTGTCAAATCATGCGCTGTCAAACCTTTGTTTCCAGGCTGTAGGTGCTCTGCCTTAGTTCATTTCTTTCTTTCTCTGATTTCTCAAGACGCCGTCTAAGAGCTGAAATCTCGTCCTGACAAGAGAAAACCACATCCTTAAAATAAATGATGAAACGTCAAATTCAATTTACTTATGAGGACCATTTTAAAGATCCACAGATGCCCAGGCAGACTGAGTATACTGTTTTTAATTCAGTTTGAGCAATGAAAGACAAAAGCTGTAATCTGTCAAGCTAACACTAAACACATTCTGACTCAGCATTTTGTGTACCTCTTTGGCCCTAAGTCTTTCATTGTCCATGTTGACATCCAGTAAAGGACGGACACGACAGAACAGTTTCCACCAGCTCCACGTAGACACCGTCCTCAGTGCCCTTAGGTTCCTTTGCAGACAGCTCACTGCCATCTGCTGCACCTGGGCATGTAGAAAGAATACAATGTGAATTCATTAAATCTTTACTCTAAATCCTTAACCACTTAAGATCAGTTTTCAGATTCTTAGTCTTAAAAATAATAATGACATCCAACTCAGAATGCATGTGATTTCACACACAGAAGGACAACGCACTTTGAGCTTCCTGTATCTCTGACGAGCTAGATGTCCCAAACATGCAGCCTGTAGATGCACCAGCCAACCAGTGACCTGCTGATCCCGCTGCTGCTCCAGGTATCGCAACACACCTCGCCTCATGAACACCTGAGACACAATACACACTACACAGCATTAGTGTTTTTCTTCTTATCTTATTATTCTTATTTTCTTCAATCTTATTTATTAGATTGAGTTTGGAAACACTTTCTCACCCTACTGGCCCCCAAAACAACACTTTTTCTGTCTAAATCCAACTCAACCAGCAACTCCTCCACTGCCTGAGAAAAAGATCATATTTTAAACAACAATCCAAACCATATTTAACATTTTACATATCCGTACTTTCTGACCTTTCTCTCATCATGCATAACAAACATTGAAGAGTAGCGTTTCATAATTGGAGGAGACAAAGCCTGAAAATGACACCTGAAGTCACTAAGAGTCATGTGATCAGGATAACCTGAAAGAGAGTGAAACAGTACATATTTTTAATATGCAGTTTTCAGTTAGTGTGCTATTACTCCAAAGAAGCAATCACAAATATTTCACAAAAAGAAAGTTTGGGCTGATAGTTTCTTGGCTATTCATATAACACACTTCACAGAGCTGGTTTTTCCTTAGTAAGAAGAGTGTTGAATTTTATAACAAAACAGCTCACCAGTCCGGTACAACTGCAGTGCTGATAGTATCTGAGTTGAGTGGAGCTGGACCCTAAGTGCAGGGACATCAAAACCTCCATCAGACTTGGCGCTTACACACTGAAGAAACACTGGTCTGGCTCTACGGATGACATTCACCAGAGCATCCTACAGCCCACAGAGACATAAGTGTCACATGCTTATTATTAATCATACACCTCTAGTTTACACTATACTTACAGCCTGCAATTTCACTGCAATGCACTGCGAGAGTCTGCGTATGGCTGCCATTCCTCCACTGAAGGTTTTTCTGATGGTGCCATTTCTCTGCAGAGAGCGTTGGCTGCTTCCCTCAAGCCCACCCAGACCACGGCACAAAGGAGGCAAGGAGATCTTTGGGGTGAACAGGGCCTTTACTGGGGCTCTAAGCAAAGCATTAGTTTTGAAGTACTTAATAATGCAGCGGTGTTATATTGAGATTGATTCAACATTTGTTGAAGTGATCTATACACTATACACATGCATGCACAAATTTACATCCTTACACTCAATATTTATGTCATGTATTCTGAAGCTCAAGGGTATGCCCAAGTAGTTTAACTCACTGGTGGCACATAGCCAGCTGCTCCCAAACATAGTACAACAACATGATTAATGCATCCTCAGTGCTGACTGCTGGGCCTTGCACACTTACATGGTGGAGTTCTGGAGCAGGCAGATGGCGTTGGAGGCAGAGAGGTTGTTCTGGATGAGCCCAAACCAACCGGTCATGTCGTAGCGGATCGGGTCACCGGACATTAAGTGGTTAAGCTCACATTGAAGTGGTTGCTCACACTGACGTACTGCAAGCATATACACATTTATTTCTCTTACTTTATTAGTAATTGAATTTAATAGTAATTGAGGATATGCAGAACAGTAATACCAGTGCTGCTGTAGTATTGGCAGACTCTCTCCAGGGCACTGCTCTCATTGGAGGCTGGTGTCACCATCTCCTCATCCAGTACCCACAAGAGGCCTCGGGGGTCTCCATCTGCTGCTCGGATCTAAAACACAAATACAGCACAACAGAAGACACTGAAGTTGTCAGCATTAGAATGGCACTGCACATATCTATCTGGCATATATTCAAATCCACCATTTTTTATTGCTACCAAGAGCCTGCATTCATATTTTAAAGATCTGACCTGAAACTTTGCTTTGTAACATCATATGTTTGTTACTACAGAGATCGATAGGTTTAATGCCTTATCCTCTCATATTCCAGGCAAAGCAATAACATCTCCATGGAGACAAGCAGGTAGCAGACCATTCACCATAAAAGTTACATAGTGCAACTGTAAGGAAATCAGTTTGTTCTTGTTTTGCACCTGTGGAGGAGGTTGATCAATGGCTGACACCAGCTCAGATGGACTGTTCTCTGGACACTCAAACTGAACAGGGATGCTCTCCTGAAAAACAACATGTGTTAGACACAATTTCAAATGTCAAATTACTCAGCAGCCCAAATTAGGTGACACACTGTGATTAAACTGTGAACTGGGTGTTGTTGTGGCTGGTGAAAGCATACACAACATTTCAATAGCCTTAAGAAATTGGCTTATGATAATAATTCTATTGGTCATTTACATGTTAAGTTGTACATGTATATGTGCTTTTCTTTATGGCTGCAGTACCTGCTCATATCTCTCCAACGTGTGTTTGAAGGTGTGCGTGTGGTAGTGCTCCAGAAGTCGCTCCTGGAGGTAGTTGTGACAGAGTTCAGACCAGGTGGCGCCGCGCTCCTCCCCGCAGTGTCGGGGATTCCGGATCCCCGGTGTATCTGTGATCATCACGGAGGCCAACGTCAGCTGCTGACTGCACAGGGCCCTGGTAACAATACATGTATAAAACTCAAACTGCATGAAACTATTTCAACTTGTGTTGGCAGCTTCATACTCCATTGCACTAAATACCTGTTTATGAGAGAAACTAGAGCAGTGAAAAGTTCTTCATAGAGACCAGCAGCCATTCCATCGAGGCACTGAGTTGCTGTCAGTCGAGGCCCTGCGCGCAAAGAATACATTTTTTCAGTTATGGAAATAAGATACGCAAAAGATGCGGTAATGATAACGGTGATACAAATTTTCTCACCTTCATCTGATTCGACAGGCAAACACTTCTCTCTAGCGCTCCCAGTGGCTCTTTGTAGGATTTGTCTGAGATGATGTTTGAACACAGCAGTGTGCAAATCGTCCCCCTCACAGCCCAACACACTGCTGGCCACCTGTGAACTGTCAAAATTACCAAACTGCCTCCTTCCCACTACAGACAGAGAAAAAAGGGGGAAAAACATGTTGTACATGATGCAACTGGGCAACAGTAGAAAAAACAGTAGAAAAAACATTAGTGTCTGGTATGTTTGCTATAATAAGAACTTGTTTTGGGCTTGCTTGGGCAATGTAATTGGTGTTGATGATGTATTGTTACCTTTGCTGGCCCCAGCAGCTCCCAGATGGTAAATACCAGCCAGCACATGCCATATTGCCTTCTGTTCATTGACAGAGAAGCCCAGTGTTTCCATGGCACTTAGCAGCTTAGTAAAGGCAACTGATGCACGCTGCTTCTCTTCAACCTAAAGACAGCAAAGCAGAATAAAATATCAGATATGCAGTTATTTCGTAATTTCCCCACTGAATTCAATAATTCCTGCCCTAAAGTCCTTCACAGTAACAAAGTAGAGGACTCTAGACTTATCTGTTACACTTACTTTACCTTGGTGGGGTAGACAATACCAAAGGAGTTGGTCTCAGGAAACTGATGGAGCTGCAACTCTGTTCTTTTAAAAGAACATAAAATATATTCAGTACAAGAACAGAAATATTAGATATGTGTCTCATGTCAGTAAGAATATGAAATACGCAGTACCTCATCTCTGAACTCAGTCCTGCAAGCATCTGGGCAAAGACCAGGAAGTTACTTTCTCCTGGCGTTTTTTGACACACTTTCCATTTGTCGAGCATCATAGTCTGGAGAAGAACATTTGGAATGTTCACATGTATATTCTGTGCATGTGACTGTGTCTAACAGGTGCATATGGGACATACCTGGAGATGTCCTGCAGCAGCCTGGCCTGCATGGTTGAAGTCCAATGAGAACACCATTGCAAATCGCGTTGATGCATCGCTGTGAGGAGACGCAACACAGCCAAAAGACCTTAGAACAGTGAACATAGCCTTCGCTCGATCATCTGGAGAAAAGAAGAGAAAAATCATTCAAAAAACCATTAGCAAGGGTCCTTGTGTCTTTAGCAGAAATACCCACAGCTTATGTTGTTCCCAGCTGTCCCTGCTTGCTTGAGCAGCGCAAGAGTAAAGGCCTGACAGGCAGTGGTCTTGCCTGTCCCACTGCGACCCAGTGCACACACACTGTGGTCCCTCCTGGTGCCCACCATGGACACATACACCTGTTTGACCAGAGTGTCCAGAGCAGGAGGGGCATCCCATACAGACTCTCCACGCCGTGACTTTGGGGTCTGGTGAAAAAATGGAGCAAAATATAACTCATGCTTAGTTTTCTTCCATTTGTGATGCCACTAACTACTTTAATTAACAATACAGAGACATTTGAAAAATGCCAATAACAGAGAGTGATAACAGCCTACTTTGTTTATATTTGTCATTGTAACAACAAGCAGTTTAAGTAATTATTTTGACCTGGTTGTACTTGAAAGTAGCATCATTACTTAACTCCATAAACCCCTACTACTCTAGCTCTTTGAGTAATATCCTTTTACCTTACTGCTGGCTTGCAGTGGGGGCCAGAAGTTGACCAGGTTGGGTCCAGCATGAGTGAGGGGCATGTTGGCTTTAGCTCTGCTGATGAGGGTGTGTAGGACACCACATTCATTCACACTCTGGAGGTTACTCAAATCTTCACAGAGATCCAGCTCTTTTGGGTTGCACTGTGGATTAGGAAGAGTTAGCCCCTTATGAGTGAAATACATACTGTATTTATGTAATAGGATCAAGCACTGCAAACATCATTATTCAGTCATACCTTCTGTATGTCAAACTCAGAGACGTCATGCAATGTGCCATCGCTATGCAGGCGCACCCTCACTTTACCATCAGGGAGATCAGGGGTGCCTTCATCTGGCTTCAGTTGAGTGGCTAATAAAATGCAATTAGAAAATATACAGTACATCAAATCCTTCACTGGCTGCACATCCGTGGTGACCTGCTATTGGTAATTATCCACAAGAGGTCGAACAGAACAGAACAATACAAGGCCATTTCCATATGCTATGTTTAATGCACGTTGTGATTCCGGGGTACAGGTCATGTGTTGTGAGCCATATGATTTGATCTTTAGATTAGCGCAGCACACAAGAACAGTAAGGACGTATGGATAAAGATGGCCAGAGGAGATCTGCGCGCATATGGACCAGCATCATAACAGATAATATGTCACATAATATGAGTGCCCTATAATAAACTAGCAGATTATGAGAGATTGTAATTGGATTAACAGGCTTCACGCTAATCCCAGAGCATATTATACTAAATGAATGAGATTATTTCAGTGTTCACACACATGGTGACAGAGGGAATAATAGGCTAGTGGCAACAATAGTGAATCAGTGGAGTATTACAAAGATTTACTTACCAAGACTGTATCCATCTTTGTGGACATACCAAATGGTCCCAGCTTCATACCACACATCTCTAACCTGTTACAATTTGAACAGTGCATAACATAATCATACAATTAAATAAATAATTTGACTATTACTTCTACAAAGACTACTGCAACTATTAATAACATCACTACTGCTGTTACTACTAATATTACATTATTGCCACTACTGTTACCTGTGCCTCAGTAAGGTGCATTCCACTTTTATTACACTGCTAAATTGGTAATAACAGTGACGTACCTCTTTTCTCTCGTGCTCCACAATGGTGCTGTCTGCCTGCTGCCCCTCTGGCTCCTGCCTTGTCTCAATCCTTCCCACTTTCATCTCCACCTGTGTCACCTCCTCTTTCTTCCTCTTCTTCTCCTCTGCCTCCTTGTTCACTTTCTTCACTTCTGGCACAACATCCTGCTTTTGTTTGGACTGTGGTGAAATTACCTCTTGCCTTATAACCTGTAAATTGTCGGGAGTGATTAGTTGCCTTGGAGACGGAGATTTGTGTTCCGATTGTGCCGAATTGCTCCGTTGCTTATTTTCTAACAGTTGGTCTGCTTTAAGGGACATCTCAGCCTCTAGGATTGGAGGAGTCTGGTCTGGGGTGAGGAACTGTTGTACAAGGTTGTTACTTAGTTTACTGGGCTGTTGAGAGAAAGAGTCCAGTTAGGTCCTTGAATAACTCTCTTAGTGAAGGAAGAAAACACTTACTGCCTTATCATCTGTTTTGAGCTCAGGTTCCTTAAGTTTGGTCTCCTTCTCTGAGTCTCTGACCAACTGTTTGAGGAAGCCCCCTGGTACTGCTGACAGAGGCGCTGGTGCGACTGCAGTGGGCACTGGGGTCTTCTCCTCTTTTATCTGTTGTTTTCAGTGCACCACAGAAAACAGAAAATTTTATTATGGGATGTGGACACACCTGGATCAACTATTTCCATGACATACCCATCACAAATACATTTTGGAAATGAAATGATAAACACAACTTATAATATGAAAAAAAATTATTTATCACGAATGAAGGTGCAGTAAAAAGTATTAAAATAATGATGACTAATTCAGGCTTAACAGGCAGCCTCACAGTTACGTGCCAGTGTGAATCAGGGTTAGAACAAGGAGGACTTCTCACCGTGCTTTAAGTACCACTATTCCACACACAGAGTACATATTGAGTCCATGCTGTGTTTACACAACATGCAGTAGCCCTGAACCTTCCTTCTGCTCCCAGAGCTTGAGCCTCGATGACAGTGCCATGGTGCCTGGTGTGTGTAAGGGGGAGGGGATCACAGTGGGGGATCTGGCCAGGTGTGCTGTCAGCGTCGTGTGGAGCTGTGTAAGCCCAGAGAAAAACAGTAACACAGAGCACCTGAGGTGAAGAGGTGAGACACAAGGACAAGGTGATGCACCACTGTAAGTCTTCATAATAGCAACACATTCTTCCATTGCCACTGGGGAAGTGTATTAAGCAGCAACCTGTGGTGTAATGAGCCTAAACAATTTTGTCCATGTAGGAGGTTACATGCTGAACTATCAGGAGAAAACCTATGTGTACATGCATGCAGGTTGCTCTAGGCCCAACAATTTTACCAGTAAGTTTCAAAGATGTGTTCTGTGGACCTTTCAGTTGTGCCCCCAGACAGTTGTACAGCTTTGTAACAAAGTTACAGTTATTTAGCTTTATCTGTAATAAGTTGCTTTTGTGTATCCATGCATGTTTATATCCAGTCAGACGTTTCTTCAATATGTTGTCTGCTTTTATATATTAACAGAACCTTTCCTGCATTTCTGTAACTCACAGTTCAGTCACAACTATTACAAACTGATTCCTCGGTAGACTATTTCTCACTCTCATGTTTCATTCAGGGGCTTTTTCATGACAGTCTGGAACACAGGCCGCAAACAAAAACACAGCATAAAAAACAAAGGTTTGTAATTTACGCACCATTTTCCTGAAAGCCCTTATAGTCATCTCAGCAGATAAACTATTTCATATTATACCGACTAGTACCAGTTGACCATTTATCTTTGTACCAAGCAGAGATAAAGGCACTGACCTATTACAAACGAATGCCAAATGTACCAGTCCATCATAAGTCAGTTGAGTTGGTGTGGTGGTATTGGCAGAAATTACTATAACAAGACTGGACCTAAAGCATTTTTCCCCCCAGAAAATACTAGCTATAAAATAACTATAATACATAAATTGTAAAAATGTCAACCTATGCTTGTCTGTGTAGGGTGACACAGGCAATGTCAAATCACACCCTAGAGCACTTAGTGTCAGACCTAAGCTCATATCGCCATAAATATAGCCTAGAGAATGTCATATATGGACAGAAACACCTACACTAGATTCCACATACCTTCAAGGTCCAAATTTCAGTAATTCCAGATTTGTTGATGTGAATCCTGTGGCCAAATTGGAAGCCTTCTGTCCCACATACAGACACGCGGCTGCACAGACTGTGAGGGGCATGTAGCAATAGGGTCAGAAATAGAGTCACACGGGGTCCGACCAATCTCCCCCACTCCCTCACACAAACACTGACAGCAGACGCCTCTATAAATACACCAGCAGGCAGGCGGTGAGCAGGGACTGTGCTGTTTAGAGAATTACTTCAACAAGGAGCGAAGTTTTTGCTTCATGAGTTTTGTACATGATATTTCTAAGTCTCTCTGAATCTTCTTGTGTTCAGAGTAAAAAATCTTCTCAAAGCACAGGGAGAAAAGCACATTTTTGCAGGTCAGTAGTCAGCTGTTCAGTTTGAGTGACAGCTGCAGCTGAGTGGGAGGAGGCAGGGATCTGTATGGGAGGTGGTGATAAGTAAACTTTGAGTAAATTTTGGCATTTAAAAAAAACATATTTTCACATTTTCAGATCAGTTATACCCAATAATAGAAATAATTAAAGCATTTCATCAAATTCAGACATGCCAATATTCTACAGCTCAGTTCAAAGCTTTAGGACAGTGGCTGTAGGACTGTTGAGGACAAGCAGTTATAATAACTGTTGCTTTTAAAAGAAAATCAAATTACTTTTGGTTACTGTTGTGCATACAAGGGTTGAAAAAAAACACCACCACTGAATGTCGAAATAGAAACAGTATCTGCTACAACTCTTGCTTGTGCATCGTCTTCATGCTTAGTGAAATATTTGGCATTTGAGCAATACCTTTCACATGTAAGGACATTAGAATAATAAAGTGGACATCAATGGACCACACCATATATCCAGGGTGACAGTATTCTTCTGTACATAGATTTTCAAAGTAGCCTCATTAAAGCTATACCACCTGTATAGTTATTAGACCTTTTGTTACCAGCAGATGGCAAATGTGAAACCTGCCCCCCTCCCTTCACCTGGCCTTTGCTAAGGTCAAGTCAAAGCTTACATGTTATCAGACTGCAACAACATAGTTGATGGTGATATGCGAGACTTTAGACTGAACAACCCAGCCCCTGTTAATAACGGATTATAGCTTTAAAGGAACAACAATATTTAAGGAACGATAAAGAACATGCTACAGCAAGCAACACGGGAAAAAAAAAAAAAAAAAAGACTTTATTCATGAACTGTTTGCACAAGCAGTCCAACACACAACTTCCTACCATCCTTGGAAACGAAAAGAACAAGTTCATCGAAATAAAATTAATTTAATTGTTGAATAATATCACTTATATTTCAGCATCATCATAACCTGAATGGCAATAAACTAAAGCCAGTAGTACTTGTGTTTATAACATTGAAAAAGGGTTTTGATGGGTGTAAACCGGAGGATCTACCACCATAGTCTCCACACACTCCACAATAAATATGAAAGAGTCCGGTATTTGAACAAAAATATTCATCTGTTACTCCAGGTACAATATCTCAGTCTTTATGTGCAAGGTTTGAGCTGAACTCATAACAACAAACATAAACTCACATCAAAACCCCTGATGTCCTCGCAACAATTTCTGTTTTCTACATCATTTTTTAAATAAACCTAGAGAATTTTTTTATTTCATATTATACACATATATTTATATATACCTTTAATTTTTCCTATATTCCACACCCTTTAAATGGTCTTGTGTTGAGCCGGTATCTGGACAGATTTGTGTACAAACACAAGAATTAAGTAGTTCACAAAGCAAACATACAATAATAAGCACACATTTGCTCACACATACATACAGAGAGGTGAAGTGGGGTGAAAGTTTCATGGCAACTTGGTAGAGGCCTGTCTGATGCACTCTGTTGCATTCAGTCCTGAAAAAACACAATTGGTCACAGTTTTGCACCCCTGCTTCCGACTGTTACTCTGGACCAAAGTTCAACTGTGGACTGCTGACTCAACTGGTCCACAGAGCCCACAGAGAGAGGGGTCAAAGGTCCCAAAGGACGGCTTCCCATTGGTTCCCATCAAGCTTCCAAGTTATTTGGCACATTTAACAACTAATAAGTAACACAGTGGGCTAAAAGGTGCAAGAAGAGTAAAACAACAAAACCATTTTGGTTTATAAAATTAAAAAGACACCTTGAAAGGTGTCACATCTTTCTAGACAAAAAAACTCTCCCCTGAATAATAAAGCTAAAAATAAAAATACTAATCAAAAATGCACCCCAATTAACCTTTTTCTGCAAAGTTGAATATTAACTAAGAAATGCATGGACATTACAATGACAATACTGCATCAACACAAACTTAATAGAGTAGAGTGATTTTCCCAACATACTTCACTACCCTCTCAAGCCAAGACTGTCAATGACGACTCAAATACATACAACTCAAGCTATAATTGTCATTTGTGGATCTGGTGGGAGTAATTTAAAAAATACAAATGAAAAAACGTTTATACCCAAGATTCTGAGATTAAGGAAATAAACTGTAGACAACATTTTGATTGACATAAGTGGGCAATACAAAATGTTAAGATGACACAGG
Source organism: Boleophthalmus pectinirostris (assembly GCF_026225935.1). Taxonomy (NCBI): domain Eukaryota; kingdom Metazoa; phylum Chordata; class Actinopteri; order Gobiiformes; family Gobiidae; genus Boleophthalmus; species Boleophthalmus pectinirostris. Next base: position 23,579,448 of record NW_026571133.1, on the reverse strand, counting down.
CTATAACTGGCTAATATGAACTATTATTCATCTATACAAGCACTTATTCCCAAGTATAAATTCAACAGTCTCATACTATTAAACTTGTGACAACCTACAATTATTTACATTAAAAGCCTCAAAAACATTGGATTTATGAAGGGACTTGTGATATGGAATAATAGGACTGTAACAGGGCATCTTAAACTGATAATCTAATATTAAGTGATATTGAGTTTGACTGAAAGCTGACTGAAAGTAAAATATACATGCATCCTGAACCCATTTACAAAGTAATGACATTTAATAAACATTACTGTGTAGCTAGTTCTATATCAGTATTAGAAACTTGATTTCAGGGAATTCTGAATGACATTGGAATGAATGAACAAACTGAAATCAAGGCAGGTTGGATAAAAAGAGTGCAAAAAGTAGAACATTTCAAACCTTCATATAAAAGAAACCAGAAATGCCCCTAAAATGTATATAGAGTGAAATATCTTTAAATTAGCTTAAGGTGGTCATCTTCATATTCACACTAAAATCAGAGGTGGATTGTTTTATAATGATTGATACAATGACAAATATATACTTCTCTCACTCATACACGTGCTCATACACACACGCACATCGCACAAAGAACATTTGGCCCATAAAAGAAAGTCATCGCTCAGCCTAGATAAACTGACAATGTCCAAAAAGGTTATGTATGCTGTGAGTAATTGAAAGTTCCTCTGGTTGCTCCCACCCACAAGAACTGACCCCAACCCCTTTTTCAAAAAGCCCAACACATGGACAACTCACAACAGGCAGACAGAGAAGTCCTTGATAATGCACACACATTGTAGCATAGACTAAAACACTGGAGATGCACAGAGAAAGGGTTACTTATATACACTCAAGAGTCACTCCCTGTTCTCCTGACGATCTCCTTGATTTCTTCACCTCAGAGTGTAGCCCAAGTTACAATGTTGTCCTTGGATACCAGTCTATGGGGTTCCCATAGTAACCAGCTGCTGCTTGTCACCCAATCGAAGTGCAGTCTCTATAGTAACTGTGTCCGAGGGCCAATCAGAACAGTCTGTGGTCCTTGCACTTCCTGGCGTTGGAATGATCAGGCCTGAACCATTAACACCCTGCTTTCACTCCATCTCTGTGAATTTGTGGGCAAAAACCACCACCAGGCTGTTGTGTCCAGGTGTCTCAAGTACATATCAATGTTGGCACTTCACGCACTTCACTTGGAGGGGAGGAATGGTTACAGACACAATGAAGAGAACAACATTTTGAGCAGCCATTTTTTCTAAGTTAGGCCACTCAAAAATACACATATACATAAGAAATACTTTTTCTGATTTTCTTCTGAAGGAAAAGGGAACGTCCTTCAGCTGGTCCACGATAAAGCTGGTTCAATGCAAGCCTCCTGAATTAATTTCTGTAGAAAGTGTGGAGAAATAGTAAGCAAAACATTAAGCCAAGGGAGCTTTTCCTGGACATAGACATTCACTCAGAGGCCTTTCACATGCTAAGACCTCTAAATGTAATATCCAGCACCCATCCTCCATCACGATGACAAGTCAAGTTCCATGGTGGTACAAACAACAGATGATTGGTCACAAATTAAGCTGTGTGCTGTTGGTCCGTAAACACACGCACAGGAATCAGGCTCCAGGGATGGACAGGGTTCAGGTCCTAAAGTCCTGAGGCTAGTGAGTAAACAGGGAGGACTGTGGTCAGACTGTGTGTGCAAATGAGTGTGCCGGTTCACAAGCCATTGCTATTGCGGTGTGTAAGGGGAGGTTTGGACAGCTCAACCACTCCTGCTCTGCCTTTGCCAATGACTTTGGGGGCACGACGCAGTAGCTTCTGGGCCTCTGTAAACGCTTCAGTCAGCTCTTTCTTCCACTGCACAAACTCAGGATCACTCTACCAATGAAAAACATGATCAGATTATTACTTTTAAGTTTTACTAACAAATAAATCACAACAGCTCTATACTCTTACCTCACACTGCAGCACAAACTGCTTTCCACCTTTGATGCGTAGCAAGATGCACTTCTTGTCTTTTATCTGTGTTTCTTCCACAGTCACTATTTGCTCCATCGTCAGCAGATTTTGCTGGAAAAACCAGGCCAATGAATGTGGGCAAAGAAGAAATGTACAATAACTGCAGTGAACTAAGTCACCCACTATACATACTGTATATTCTTACATGTCACACTAGAGCATTTTACATTTATTAGAAATTTGTTACAGAGATGGTACCACAAAATGTCCAAAACCACTGATCTTAATTATTCAAATGTAATCTAGAAACTAAGGGAGAAAAGACATTCTTGGTTTATAAGGTTTTTCTATGGTGGTAGAAGAAACTGTTAACACGTCTAAATGAATGAATACAGCAAACGGCAGCACATTATTCCCAGTGAGTTCAAATAGTATTGAACAGATCCAATTATATTTGTTGTGTTTCTACCAGTAGGGGGTAGTCAAAGGAGCAATGCATGCTACAGACTGAAGCAGGGAGTCTGTGACTAGCTCTAAGAAAACAGGACATATTAACACCTGGCAAATATAACACTCACCCCTCTGAGCTTTTTTAATTGTGCTAGCCAGGATTCCTTTAATGAGTGCCAACAACAACAGACAAACATGTATTCACTGACAAATAGACAAGCAACACAAGACAGCTATCATGTCAAAAATAAAAATGGGAACTTACCCGAGATTCGCCTTCCCCTCTCCACTCCACACGGTTAGGGAAAAGATAGAAGTATCTGCGCTGCCACTGGGTTAGGAAGGGGTTCCCCAACTTGAGCATGTAGCCATGCATTATGCAGTCTTTTCCTAAGGCATAGTCTGTGCATGTACAAGAAAAGAGTCAGCTATGTAATTTATACAATTTGTACAAAGTTAATAGTTTAAACATAGGACATGCCTTCTTCATGGCCTAGTTGCTTGTTTTTGGCTCGTTTGCGAGCCTCAATCTTGTCTGTGTCGGAGTTCACCGCCTCATACACAGTTTCTGCCACCTCCTGCTGCCAGCGCTCCGATATGACCAGGGGGAAGTTCTTGTACAATTCCTGGTCACTGTCCAGCAACTGAAAGAAAGATTTAAGAATAAAAAAATAATAATTATGTAGGACAATATTAAATAATATTCATGATATTAGCTGGTAATCTTCAACATACTGAACCCAATTTTTATCTTGTGCGACAGTTTAAGGTCACTAATAATCAATAAAAATTTAATTATAGACTGAGCAGTCTTTGCTTTAATTCTATATTAGAAGAATTAGAATTAATTTGTGTGCATTGTGCAGTTGCAATGAGGAATATGATCCACTTTAAACTGGAAACTGTTGACTTGTACATTGAATAACAACAATAACTCATTTGCAGTGAGCGTGACTTCGTAGTCATGTCATTATTAATATTACTTACAGAGAAATGGTAAACAATATATATTGTTCTGCAGGTACGTACAATTATAAATGCTACAACATAAAATTTAATAAGACGAAAGCTGTTTTTGTGAAATTAACCCAAAATGGAACACAACAGACTGTCAACTGGAGAGCAGGTTAGTTATGCAGTGTCGTACCTTGATGCCCTTGGTGTCCTCCTCATCAAAAGAGCCTATATCAAAAGCGTCAGCAGCATTTACTTCTCCTCTGGGAGGAATTAATGGGGGAGAGTACTGTGGGGGAAAGCAGAAGAAAAGATGAGCACAGTGCAATGACAGCCTTCCAAGTAGTGTTGTGGTGACCACAGCAATTCAATGAAACTGGACATTTGTATCAACAGTGCTTGTATTTGTCTTTTTACTAATTGAAGGATACTCCACATCCACTGAGCACTACTAGTGTGCACAATAAACATAATCTATTATTTATTTATTTATTAACATGATGACAGACCTTTTGCAGATACACCTGCTGCCAATCGATGCCTTTGAAAAACTGGTGTTCCTTTACTTCTTGAGCTCTGCATGGAAAAGAGCATCAATCATTGCTCTTAACAGAAGGTGGTGCTGTTTGCCACAGTAAGAGTGCAAAGTTCAATTCATGGCCTACATGGTTAAAGTGCTATACTTGTCATTATAATTATTAGCAGTAATATTTAAAAAATAGTATGTTATTAGCAGTGATATTTTAAAAAACAGTATAAAAAGAGCGCAGGCTTCTCACCCTTGCCCCTGGCAGCCGAGTCTCTTGGATACGTCCCTCTGCAGCAGACCCTCCAGCAGGTCCTTGAGCTCTGTGGTGAATGAGTCCGGGAGCTCTACGTTCTGTAACAGACCAGGAGTCACAGAATTAAATCAGACACAATCAGTAAAAAAGCATTTAAAACTTTTTGCACATAGTATTAACAGTATATACTGTTATACTATGTGTAATACTGTTAATACTATGTGTTATGTGTTAATAATCTTTGACCACGTCTTAGCTTGAGTCCTGTCCTGCTATTCCTCATTCGGTCTGTGCCTGTCCTGCTTCTCTGCTCTCAGCCCGGCTCTCTACTGTCTGTTTAATGAAACTAAACTGTTAATCATCTTAAATAAACACAAAGACATATAGAGTGATATTTTTAGATTTAGAAAGAAAACAGTTTAACTCTGACTTTTCTTTACAAGCAAATGTAAAATAAGATAGTGACTGATCCCAAACAACTACAACAACTACTACTAATACAACTACAAATACAACTACTAGTACTAGTACTAGTACTACTACAACTACAACTACTACAACTACAACTTTGACACAAAAAGAAAAAAAATACATCCAAGTTACTTAAACTTTAAGGTAGATCTCCATTAAACAAGCATTTCAAAAAACTGTGTCTGGATGGAATGCAGTTCAGAATTAAGGTCAGGAGGGAGAAATATAACCTGTGTCCATTATGTAGCTTTCAAAGTCTAAAATATCTTAAACAAAAATGCAATTGTCTTTGTGCAGTAAGGGTACAACCTTTGTAGATTCCACTTCAGGTGCCTTATCTATAGCTCATAAAGTAAGGCGGTATTGGAGTTTCCTTGTCATGCATTTGTTTCCTGTTGTTTTGCCCTGCTTGGTTACACCTTCTTATGGTCTCCTAAGTCTCACAATTAAGACAGCTCCTGGGACTGCTACAGTACAGCCAATCCACTCTAATCCCAGAATTTACAAAACATAACATAGCAAAACATAGCAAAGTGCCATTTTAAAATGTACTCTTTTAAAAGAAAAAAGTAAGATCCAGTTTAAAGTAAGTGTCGTATTGTATTGCTTCTGATAGAGAATTTACTGTTTACAACCAACAGCTCTTCTTGTCTTATTGTTCACACTGCTGTATGCATATAACAGTTGTGTGCATTTTGTATTACTGGAAGGTAAACAGGACGAAACCCATGTGAGCATGGTTGAGTACAGGCTAGTTCTCTGGCAGTTTTGACACAGTGACTTCTTGTACTATACAGCATGTGTCCTCCACTGTGTGCATTTTGTCACTGGGCACACCTGTCTTTAAGGAGGAAGAGTCTTACCATGGTGAGCGTCATGCGGTCGATCTCATGTTTATCTTTGGTCTTGTGCTGCCTGAAAGGACTGTGCCTGAAAGGACAGAAAAGGGGAGGGCTTTAATGTTATATCTGTATAGAGGTCATGTGAGGTCCAAAACTTTAAATTGGGCCAGTGCAAGCAATGCCCAACAAAAATACTCCATTTAGTTAAAGAATGTTGTTGATGTGTAGTTTTCTAACATGAAAGTAATGACTCACAAATAGGCAAAATCTGTATTTATAAAAAATAGTATAGTTACTGCAGCTTCTGTGATACTAGGGGAGACACACGTGTTGCAAAGTGTAAAAGCTAATTAAACATTCATATGAGGGAGATAAAACAAGATAACCCAGTTTATGTATTCAGAAAAAAAAAACATATGTAGTGTTTAAGTACCAAATTACCTGTCACTTTAAGTGACTTGAGCCAGGTTTACACCTAAAGCAAGTTGGGTGCCAGGGGTGGTTCTAGAATGAGGGGCCACAAGGGTCCTGGCCCCACCTCTAATCTGATTGGCCCCTGAAGTGCCCCTGTTCTGTCAATCAACTGACGAAAAGAACAACCGGAGAATTCATTGATCACTTATGCAATTCCACCCCCACGCAACTTAATAGGAGAAGAAACAGACCTGTGGAGGGCTATTTTTTACCGTCTATGAATGTATTTGCGCCATACAAAATTAATCATTTCTGTGCTTGGACGTACCCTGTACTTGGTCCCTGAATATAACATGTGGCCCCTTAATGGTCCCTGTTTCAGAAAAATCCTAGAACAGCCACTGTTGGGTGCGGTTTGGGTTCAGCAAGAAATGCAGAGTAATTAATAGCAATGCGTACTGTCACACCAGCTACAGAGCATTGTGTGCGGGGGAGGTGTGGGTCTACAGAAAGAATCCGTAAGGACACTGCAACGGTCTGGAGTGGTTTACAGGTAATTAGAGGAGTACTTCTCTGTGTTACTGTGTGATCCCCGTGAACCTGTGCTGCACTGAACAAATACACACCACAGTACATGGTAGTTGGTGTGACAAGCAGCCCACTCAAGTAAACCACTCAAAATAACCAGAGTATAAATGACGTATCACTTCAATAATACTTCATCTATTTGCACAGCTAATTCTGCAGTGTGTTATTCTTTACTTACTGCATATTTTGTCATATAGAATATATATGATAGTATAATGTAAACTGGTAAACTGGTTTTCTGCTTTCAGATGGATTTGTGAGCCAACCTTTAAGCAACGTCCTATACTGTAGTCCTCTTTTAAGTGTTGAACAGACAGAGCCCAACATCAATGGAAAGACACGTCATGCTCTCCTCTCTTTTCACCTTCCTCTCACACACGCCCTACATCTCTCAATGCTCCATGACCTACTGGGCTCAGACCTCTGGCATTTACACACTCTGGATCAAACAAATACACACAGACTGCTGCACACAAAACAAGATCAAACACACCCAACAGGCACTGAGAGAAAAGGGACATGGAGAAAAGGCTAGAGCAAACTGAAAGAGGGTTTCTGAGAGTGGCACAAGTGGTGTGAAATCAGACTGGAAGTCAGCACACAGTGGGAGTGGTGAGCAGAGAAAGATGTCAGTGTGGAGGGTCAAAAAGGCTGCTTACCCCCGGAGCAATTTGAAGAGCATGCAGCCTAAAGAGAACCAGTCAGCACTGCTGTCGTACGCCGTTCCTTTTTGCAGGACCTCTGGAGCCATGTAACCGTGTGTACCTCTGCCAATGAGGCGGCAAAACTTTTGTCAAACACGATTTTTGTTTTTAATCTGATCAATAATGAATATGGCTTATTGTCTACTCACACACTGGCATGGGGCTTTTTCTTAGAGAAGTCACAAGCCAGTCCGAGGTCGGAGATACGAACATGTCCATGTTCGTCCAACAGGATATTAGCTGGCTGTACAAAGAGGCAAAGGAGGATACTCAGGTTCAAGCTGATACAAAATGTGAGACACATTCACCCTCAGATCGGGGAACACTGTTGGACAGCATGTTAATTCAAAACTTAAGTTACAATTTCCGTTGGCCTGAACAGAGTCTGCTGGCCTGGTTATGCTCTACACTCTGGCAAAACCACATCCCTCACTCACTTTCACTCAAAGCTCAACCTCTGAGTATTATCTGCATTAAGATAGATTGTTTATTGAAGCCCTAAGCTGCTCCCTGACTTACAGCAAAATATATCTACTATTATGGCAACCACTCAAAACAAGGGAACAGAAAAAAAACAGGATCACTAAAAACACCTTGTATGAAATTTGAACAGTGAAGAGATTCAAGATAAGTAAGTCCATTAGAGACTATGATATTTATCAATCATAAAAATATTTCTCTCTACCTTGAGGTCTCTGTAGACAACAAAACGATTGTGCATATGTTCCAGTCCCAAGATTATTTCAGCTGCATAAAAACGCATCTCCTTCTCACTGAACACTCCATGTTGAGAAAGATGGTAATGCAGGTCACCACCTGAACATAAAAAACAGCATCATTTGTTCAACATGCGAAACCTCAACACACTCCAGATCTTTAAGATTAAAAAGATAAATGCATCTACTCACTGTATGTGTGATAAAAACAGTGTATGAAACAAATTTTATAAAATCTAATCAGCATACAGTACCAAACTCATTAACTTTGTTGTAGTTGCTCTCATTTTCATACAGTGTTAGTTCTGGTGAGTGTATTTTCGAAAATTTACCATTCATAAGGTCCAGTATGAAGCATAGCTTGTCAGGGGTGTGGAAGGCATAGGTCATACATACAATGAATGGGCAATCCTGCAATAATGTATGAATGAAACCATTTTAGTTGAAAAAGTGCAAGCTTTGTCAATCAACTGATAATTGTAACAAACCTACCCCTGTGCTAACAAGTGAGAGCATAATTCTTTCATTGAGTGCCAGCGTCTCTCCTTGCTTCATCTTAATTCTCTTCTTGTCCAAACATTTCATGGCATACCTGATTAAGTAAAAATATCAAATGACTAGATTAGTAAAAGTTTTTGTTAAGTTCAGAAGTGTTTAAAAATATTTGCTCACATCTTTCCTGTATCTGCTTTCCTGCAGCCATACACCTCTCCAAAGCCTCCCCTGCCGATTATCCGATGAACACTAAAGTCATTCATGGTCAGCTGAAGGAGCAAACACAAAGGGCATCAACAAAATGCAATTTATACACACAGTCCATCAATACTATGTATGTCAGAAGATACATCATTTTGATAATAAAAAATTGCATTTAGGTAGACAATATATATGCTATTCATTATGACCCCTCACGGTTGGTTTTGGGATAAACATTTAATGAATCCTGAGGAGGAGACACTGTTGCATCTCTTGTTTACATAAGCAGTGACAAAAGCTACTACTCACGTGAATATTGAGCTCCACATTCTTCCACTGGCAAAAACGAGTGAATTTGTCACTAAAAGGGAGAAATAATTTATTGTAAATTCAGTCACTGTATAACAACCACTAATCTGGGCCTATGTCTGCAGCTGGCTCACCTTTCAATAAATTTTTGGAAGATCTTCCCTCTCAAGCTGTCACAGATCTCAACAATGTATGGCTGCAGACAAATAAAACCACACACGCAAAAGCATTTACACTTCAAATTGAAACATGCCATCTCATTCTATAATAAATAAATATAAATATAAATAAATATATATATTTTATAGATATGGGCTGGGCAAAACTACAAAATATTAATCGCATGTTATACGCAAAACCAATTAATGAATTAAAAAGTAACATATAGTTCACTTTTATTAGAAATGTAAATGAAAGAGCCATACATTTGTTGTGCAAACAACATTTCTTTCAGAGGAGAACCCTCAGAGCCTTCAAGGTATTCTGAAGGCTTAAGAAAAAACACTGAATGAATTTCTGTACTACTAATATATTTGTTCAATATTTTTTGTTCAGTGAGTAATAAACACTACACTAGTAATAATTTCTAAATCATTGTTATAAACTTGGAATGATATTTCTTGAGAAACAAAGGGTTAATATAATGGAACGGAAATGGACCAATCACAATTTTTCTTCCAATGGTATCTGGGTAAATCAGTGACTCCCCCTGCAGCACTGAACTAAAGAAACACCTGCAGGGCCGTCGATGGCTGGAACGAAGTCTGAGATTGACAGTTGTCTGAGCTAATCATATTTCATTGAGTTATGGGCGGGATCATATCACGAAATCTTCCAGACCTTCGCGAATACCTTGTAATAACGGAAGCAAGACCGCATCGACGAAAACCGCACTGGACACCTCTATTCGGACGGAGAAGAATGAGAAAGACCCTTGAACTGGAGCCCGTAGAAGCTCAGAGCCCATGGCTGGTCCAGAGCCCGCGGCCGAGCCCAAGACCAAGGGCCTCATTTATAAAGCTTGGTTACGTAAAAATCCTTGCGTATGCGCTCTCTACGCCAACCGTGGTATTTATGAACCTCGACTAAGGCGAGGCGCTTTGCTTAACTCTACGCCAACTCGGGACCTCCTGTAAGCACTATGCAAAGTCTGGAGACACAGGGAAAAAGCGACACTCGTGGAGAGAAGCAGAAGTGAACAGAGTTTGAGGAAGTGTTTGATGAGAAAATCCACGTATATAGAAGAATTACCTTCAGATTTGCGCATTTAAGTGTTTTGTTTGCCAAAACATGGAGAAGGGCTGTTTATTCCACTCATTATTTTCCACAATATTATACATTTGAAACTCGTGCACGAGCGCGGCCACGTTCCCGGACGCAGTCTCCCACTGTCCACACCGCGACCATAGACTTCTATAGAACACAGTCTGACCAACACAGAGGATGAAATAATGACCCAACCCTGAGAGAAAAGTCTTCCCTTGGACACTGTAGGAGGGAGGCTTTGATTTAATGAATGCAACTTTAACACTTTTACTTTAGTCTTTACGCACCGAGCACCAGAGTGACCTGAGTCTGTGGACAACACGAAGCCTACTACGACCGAACCTGACCCGAACCAAAATGGGGAAATCTTGCACATGAGAGCTGCTCTCTGACAGTATGAAGAAAAGAATAATGTTTGACGTCTTTCCTTTACTTCCTTCACTTTTTTCTGACCGACCAGGTCGGACCAGCTCCTAGCTCCAACTGGGCTACGCAATCCGATTCATGGGTCTTTGTCTTCTCCTTCTTCCAGACGCCCCTGAGGTGTCCAAGTAGAGGCGTCCAGTGCGGTTTTCGTCGCTGCGGTCTCGCTTACATAATGCTATTACAGGGTTTCGTGAAGGCCCAGAAAATTTTGTGATATGAGCTCGCCCATAACTCAGTGAAATATGATTGGCTAAGACAAATGTCAGTCTCAGACTTCGTTCCAGTTCCAGTGTTTTAGTTCAGTGCTGCAGGGGGAGTCACTGATCTACCCAGACACCATTGGAAGAAAAATTGTGATTGGTCCATTTCCATTTCATTATATTAACCCTTTGATTCCCAAGAAATATCAGTCAAGGTTTATAACAATGATCTAGAAATTATTACTAGTAGTAGTGTTTATTACTCACGGAATAAAAAATATTGAAAATATTTACATTAAAATAAGTATAATATAAATATTTTTTCTTGAGCCTTCAGAATACCTTGAAGGCTCTGAGGGTTCCCCTCTGAAAGAAATACTGTTTGCGCAACAAATGTGTGGCTCTTTCATTTACATTTCCAATAACAGTGCGCTATAAACTACTTTTTAATTCATTAATTGGTTTTGCGTATAACATGCGATTAATGCAATTAATATGTTTTAGTTTTGCCCAGCCATATATATATATATATATATATATATATATATATATATATTTTTTTTTTTAAATATATTTATATATATAATACACTTTTTTTTTTGTGAGTTTTACCTGAAAAAGAGTTGGAGGAACTTGCTTCTTTGCCAAATGACTTTGTACATGATCCACTGCTTTCTTAGAAAAAGGCTGAGTAGTAGAAAAAATGAAGAAGGAAGGGCTATTTAAAAATGCTAACTAGAGTTCCATATACAACAAAGTACAAAGTTTGTAAAGGCCATTAAAAAAATGCATAATGAACATTAGATTCCCTACAAACTAGTCATATGCTATATAACTGAAAGGAATATTTGCATTAGTGGGTCCCTTTTGTCCTTCTTTTAGGCTAGCTCTGAGAAAACATAAGATTTTGGAAAATTTTAAGATGGTTAAAACATGCCTTCATACCCCAGGACCAGAGATTTCCATAGTTTGAATTCAGATTTTGGTGGCAAAAATATTGTTATAAATAATAAATTCCTTTCCCTGTATTTGATATTTATAAATTTCAATAGTGTAGTATATTACATACTTATAATATAATGACCAAGAGTGTTTTTATGTAAAAGTTCATGTTTTCGCACATATTTATGTCTGACACACTAATCGGAACTCAACAATATTTGCCATCTCAACATTAACTATATATCGTTTCCACATGGAAAACGCAAACATCTAAATAGAACATGTGTTCTAGTCCTCTATTGTGTCTTTGTGTAATGTTTTTCTCTTTTTCACATAATGCGGGTCTGGGCTGAGTGTGTGCTCACATGTGAACAGGACAGGAGCTCCTTCATGATGTATCCATCGTAAATCTGTCGGCTCCGGCTTAGCCTCTCCTCCTCGGAGTCCAGCTTCTCATACTCTTTAATCTGAAATGAGAGTCACCTGATCATCAGAATGCCACAAAACAACTACGGAGAGAGCTGCCCGGGATAAATCTGAATTAAGGATTATGGCTATAATCTGTCACACAGCAACTAGCACGCTAACGGCACACTTGAAAAACTTACTTCTTCGTAGAATTTTAGCTGTGGTACTGCCTCATCAATTTCATTCAAACAGAAGTCCTTGAACAGCAGGAAGCCTGAAAAATAGAAAGATACATCTTAAAACTGCTATGCTACGAAGTGTGTATTTACAATAAATATTTGAAATCAACTGCAGCCCTAGAAGAGTTACATGTTTTTACTTGACTAAAGGCATGATCAGTGTAAAATGACCTTAACTTTCACATGTTTTTTCTGCCCTCCTTGCAGATTTATGAGTTAAACATATCAGAAATTCAAAACAAGCTGCATGAGACACTTGCTATAGTAAAGTTATTGTAACTAGCAATACAAGCACAATGAACAGAGTAAAATGGAGAAATTACGGTATAGCTGTATGTAACTAAATTAAAGCCACTGAGCTACTTAATTAAATGTACCAAAGTTAAAACAAATGTATCAGCAGGATTTAGGAAAGATAAGACCTGGTGTTGTCCAGGACACGATTGACTCCAAAGGTTTCACCTGATTACATGACGCATTAGCAAAAATAGACAGCTAACAAGATCCTGTTGATTTGTTAGGTCACCCGCTCTTTCTCCTGTGCCCTTCCACAGTGAAGAATAAGAATTTTTACAGTAAAGTATCTACACCTAAACAAAAAAATTTTACTCCCCAAAGATAGTAATTAAACATGGTTACAAGTTATGCTGTAATGTTTGTTTCAGAATAACCTAAATGTATTTAATGGTAATATTATGTACAATATTATTTAATACAAAAAAATTAAAATCAGACTCAAAGCATTCATCATTTACTCAGGCTGAAATGCCCACTATCAAGAAGTGTCACTTCTTCCCCTCTGCTTAATCTCTTGTCCAGATGTGACGCATCACTTCCCCTTCACTCCAATAGCAACTACAGTCCACACAAACAGCACTCTCTCACATGGCATATGAGTCAACAATGGCCATACATGTTTTCTGAGGGTACTACTACTCCTCAATACCCATCAAACAAATAGTATTATTTTTATATCAACAGCAAAGTACACAAGAGGTATTAAGTGGGAAAAGGCACTTCTTACATCACAGAGACTCCAGGATTAACCTTAATCACAGAACACTTCAACACTACCCCTCTAATTCAACAAATAGCCTCTTCCAGGGAACACAGCTAAGCACATACACAGGTACACATGCACACACGCACGCGCGCACACACACACACACACACACACACACACACACACACACACACACACACACGCACGCACGCACACACATACACATGCTTGCACAGTGAGTGGAGATAAGATGCAAGTTCCTCAGAGCTTTGTCTCATTAGTGAGATCACCTGAAAGATCTAAAAATACCAACTGCTAGTCTTGACAGCCTCTTGTGGCCTCTATCATCTGTACCACCTACAACTGGTGAAACTGATGAGAAATGATATAATACAAGTGACAAGAAAGGCTTAAAATTACTAAACTGAGAATAATTTATACTACTATCTATACTAATACTTTAATAAAGAGTCCTGTAGGCAAATTTGGGGAAATGACACACATGCCATTTCCCATAATTTGAGTGTGCGGATTCCAAATATTTTGTTTATGAAGCTGAATTTTGAGTTTTAAGAATGCTAATTAGCATTCTAGCATAGACGCCAGGCTAATCAAATTAAAGTTCTCTTTAATGGAATGGATTTCATAAAAAGTCTGGAAAACAAATACCAGTATACTGTATATATATAATAAATATTATAACTAAGATAGAAATCACCAAATGAAATCACCAGAAATGAAACAAATTCCTGATTCAGATTTTTACTAGGTTTGGATTCTAGGTGACTGCTCATTTTTATTCCTGGAAGCCATTTATCACTGTTCGCTATCGACTACCTGCGAGTCAGTGGATCTAACCGCTCAACAAATGATGTTTATGTTGAGAGCGGGATTTGAACCGCCAAACTTCAGATCAGTGGACCAACGCTTTGACCAACTGAGCTTCTGCCGCAAAGATACAAGAGCCACTCTTTTCTTCAGATGTCGGACTCTAAAGTGCAGCTGCTTATGGCCTATTAGAAGAGCACATTACCAAGCTCTAGTATGGAGACAATCGAACATAACAAATCCAGTTCTATCACCTGTAGAGGAAATGGGATGAACGTAATCATTGGAAACCTGGAACCCAAACTGATACAATCCCAAAAACCTGCAACTTGATGGTTACCTGTAGACAAGTATGGTTGTAAGACAAGCAAATGCAGTTGTCACAGTGCTGGCCTGTTCTGTGTAAGTGGCTGCAAATGTAGAAGTACCCCCCAGATCACCCATGCCAGAATACTACCACGGCAGACTAAGAATACAGCCATAATTAAATTAAACTAGCACTTCTTTCTCTAAACTCCTTATCTCAGTCATTAAACACAACATAAAAGTGCACACATTAAACACAACATAAAATCCTAATGTGTGACTTTTTGTGATCTTTGCAGTGACTCCAAGGAAAATGGTTAATGGTTAGTGTTTCCTAGAGTTGGAGAGGCAACTTCTGTTAAACTAAAAATGCTGAAAATAAATTTGCTTTGTATTTGTTGGATTCATATCCATTCTTAGTTTGATTTCCAGTTTAACACTAATTAAAATAATTTTTTTCATATGTGATTTGCTTTGTTACCTTTATCCCATTTAGAAAAAAATAAATAAAAAATTGTCAAGCGGTAGAAGAAATACTTTAAGGATCTCCTCAGTCCCACCATCACATCTTCCAAGGAGGAAGCAAAGACTGGGGGGGGAGACTCGTCCATCATCCTGGCTGAAGTCACTGAGGTTGTTGCCAAGCTTCGGAGGTGGATGAGATCCGTATCTTAAATCTTTGGATGTCGTGAGTCTTGGCTGACACGTCTCTGCAACATCACGTGGCGGTCAGGGATAGTACCTCTGGGCTGTCAGACCGGGGGTGGTAGTCTCTCTATTTAAGAAGGGGGACCGAAGGGTGTGTTCCAACTCCAGGGGAATCACGCTCCTCAACCTCCCCTGTACGGTCTATGCCAGGGACTTGAAAGGAGAATCCGGCCGATGGTCAAACCTCGGATCCAGGAGGAGCAGTGTGGTTTTCGTTCTGGCCGGGAAACACTGGACCAGATCTACATGTGTCTGATGTTGTCCTGATGGCTTCATCAGACCAGGACCTGCAATGTGCACTGGGGCGGTTTGCAGCCAAGTGTGAAGCGGCTGGGATGAAGATCAGCTCTTCCAAATCCGAGGCGGTGGTTCTCGATTGGAAAAAAGTGGCTTGCCCTCTCCGGGTGGGTGGAGAGTCCCTGCCTCAAGTGGAAGAGTTCAAGTATCTCGGGGTCTTGTTCATGAGTGACATTGTGACAGGTGGACAGGTGCAGCATCATCATTGATGCAGTTGCTGTATCGGACCGTTGTGGTGAAGCTGAGCCGAAAGGCAAAGCTCTCGATTTACCGTCAATCTACGTCCCTCCCATCACCTACGGTCATGAGCTCTGCCCAAAAAGATGAGATCATGGATACAAGAGGCCCAAATGAGTTTTCTCCACAGGGTGGCCGGGCGCTCCCTTAGAGATAGGGTGAGGAGCTCAGCTACACAGGAGGAGGTCTGAGTAGAGCCGCTGCTCCTCCACGTGGAAAGGAGCAGCTGAGGGGAGTGCATCTGTTCTGATGCCTCCTGGGCACCTCCCTCGAGAGGTGTTCTGGGCATGTCTCAATGGGAGAAGACCCAGAACACGCTGGAGGGACTATGTTTCTGGGCTGGCCTGGGAACGCCTTGGGGTCCCCCTGGAGGAGCTGGAGGAAGTGTCTAGGGTGAAGGAAGTCTGGGAGTCCCTGCTTAGACTGCTGCCCCCGCAACCTGACCCCGGATAAGCAGAAGAACATGGATGGATGGATGGATGGATAATATAGTCATAAATTATATATTATTAATATACAAATTAGAAAGCTTAGAACTCAAAGTCAAGCTTGGTAAACAAAATATTCTGAATCAGCACCCCCAAATTATATAAAAAAATAAAAAGATTTACTGACTTTTCCTCAAATTTGCCAATAGGACTTCTCTACTGTGATTAGATTCCCTTGTCCATTGGCTTTCGTCTGACCATAAAACGGAATACCAAAAATCTTCTTTGTCCAGGTGAGCATTTGCAAAGGCCAAGTGGGCTTTTGTGTGCCTTCTTTGGAGAAGTAGCATCCTCCTTGGTCTGCGTCTGTGGAACCAGCAGTATGTAGTGTCCGTTGGATTGTCTGCCTTGAGATGTTGCCACCAGCAGAGCCCAGATTCACATGAATGGCCTTGGTGGTGTCACTTTTGGCTTCTGACCACCTCTTCTGAGATATTTCACAGTGTGGAATGTCTTGTATTTTTAATAATACTTTGCACTGGAACTTGAAAACATTTAGATATGAGCTTATAGCCCTTTCCTGACTTTTGAGCAGCTGCAATTCACAGCCGCAGATCCTCAGAGAGTTCCTTTGTCTTAGTCATGATTGTTCACACACCAAATGCAAAGACCTGCTGTTTTTTTACCTGTTCAGTTGCTTAAAACAGCTGTTCCCAATGAATCAAGGTAATTAGGATGCTTTAGAAGAGCTTGGGCTGTTTGGAATGGTATAGAACTTTGGATTTTCCCATAGATTGTAAGAGTTTAATAATTTTGGACATGTCACTTTTTGTTCAAATGTAAATAAGAGCTGATATTTCTTCCTCTTGTACATCGTCTTATTAACTTCTGGGAGATGCCCATCTCATTTCCCATCAAGAGAAAACTTGCTGGTTGAATAAAAGTAACTAAGTCAAAATTTGCCAGGAGTAGGAATAATTTTGAGCTTGACTGTACACACACACACACACACACTATACACACACACACACACACACACACACACTATACACACACTATACACACACGCACACATAAAGGGTAACTTGTACATTGCAACTTTAAAGAGAAACAAAATGGATTTTATTGTAACTTTCTTTAATTGAGATTCAGAATCTCATTTAGTGTGTCCTAGTCCTTCAGTTGGAAGAAAACTGCAAAGGACAACATGCAAAGAGAATGGCCTCACTTAGTCCAGGAATTAAATAATGGGTGTTTTACTCTTCAACAGTGTGGCCAAGATTTCTGGGTATACAAGACCCCAGAAAGCAACTGGCGTTAGAGTTGCTTTGTGTACTATCAATACTCTGAGAAAGAAGGTAGAGCCTGAATGGTGTGCAGTTAAGTATTATGCAAAGTAAAGCTTTGTCCCCTCAAATGATTACTAGAAAATAGTACAGTCAGGTAAGATGGCATAATAAAATAAAATAAAAATAACAGTTTGTTTCCTGAAAACAATAGATTGGTAAAGTATGACCCATTCATTTTTTTTAAAATCCAAATAATGATTTTATAAAAATGTCTCAATATTTATAAGAGCTTCAGCTTAGTTAAACAAACACAACAGGCATGTCTGCAAATAGTGGGTGCAGTTATAGTAAAACATACTCAAAATACACACTGTAGATGCTTGAAAAAGTATAATAAATGAGGAACTGGTTCCATAATCCACCCAGCTTTGGGTTTCAAACATCTAGCTGCATTGGCTTAGGTATTAGAAATACAATGAGGGTTTGCATTGTGCACTAATTTACAATAGAAACTGCATTCTGGGAAAAGATTGTTTCATCTCTATGCCCTTATTGCTTGGTGTCCATGTAGTCTCTTTATTTCCCCTTTCTTTTCTCATCATCTATTTTATTCCTTCTTTAATCAATTTTATTTCTCCCTGTCGACAAGCAAATGCAGCAGTTCTGTTGGGGTTCCCGTGGCAACCACAGTTGCTAGGCAACACACAACTCTCCATCATCCATTCCAGAAGTCTGACAGATGGAGAGGGAGAACGCAAAAACACAGCAAGAGAAAGATGAGAGCATGGGGGTACATTAGGAAGAATAAAGCAGCAGTACTGGCTGAAGCCACAGTGCAGAAAGAGAATTATGCAATTAAAAAACATACAGTGGTACAGAAACCAGTTTAATTGCCAAGTCCTCTTGGACTCTCAATTGGTCCATGGGCATACAAAACAGTATTAGAGAGGTTCTGTGGTATGCAAACTGATCATACAGGCTTCTGGTGAGACATTCACTGTAAATGCTAAGACAAGCAGCATATAAGGGTTACACAGAAATTTGTTACAAATCTGGGATAGTAAGTGGAACACCCTTTATCTTCTGATGAATCTAATAAAATGTTTTCATATCCAGTATTCTTACCACTGCAGGCTCATTATAGAACACAAAACAAGAAAACATAAAACAGTTTGCTGCTGTATTTACAATGGCTAAACCTAAATAACTGATGTGGAATGCTTGATCTAAAGAGGGGGTCACAATACTGCCCTACAAAAGAAAAATGCAGTAACTGTGTTGACAGTAAAACTGATAAAAATGTTTTGATGTTGTCCCTTTAGTGTATGTCAGAGGTACATTAATAGTATGTTTATGTTACTGTATGATGCGGTAATACTGTATCATACTGTACTGTATAATACTGTTAACAATTACAACCATCAACCATCCTGGTCAAATCATTGGTTGAGCAGTCATATTCACTGCCCCACAAGCTGGTGGCAAGATTCCATCTCCCACAGATGCATGCTGCTGTTGTGGGGAATCTGCATTTGAATTAGTCAGTAACAACACTGTGAGCTGCATTTGCTGCCTTTGTATCAGTGAAAACACTACAGTTACTGCAAATTTCACATGCCGATTTCTCAAAACCAAGACAAAGTTGATCCATGAAAGTTTGACACCAAATGAAATAGTGTTATGAAAGGGATTTTTGGTGTTTAATTCAATTTTGACAAATATGATGTTACTTCTATAGTTTACTATAGTTTACTTATAGATAGCATGTAGTTCACTTATAGATATCCATGAAATACTTAATTTGATGTCTATAGCTACAGTGAGGAAAATAAGTATTTGAACACCCTGCTATTTTGCAAGTTCTACCATTTAGAAATCATGGAGGGGTCTGAAATTTTCATCATAGGTGCATGTTCCACTGTGAGAGACATAATCTAAAAAGAAAAATCCAGAAATCACAATGTATGATTTTTTTTTACTATTTATTTGTATGATACAGCTGCAAATAAGTATTTGAACACCTGTCTATCAGCTAGAATTCTGACCCTCAAAGACCTTTTAGTCTGCCTTTAAAAAGTTCACCTCCACTCCATTTATTATCCTAAATCAAATGGATCTGTTTGAGGATGTTAGCAGTAAGACTCCACCTACTAACATGGCCAAGACCAAAGAGCTGTCCAAAGACACCAGAGCAAAACTGTACACCTCCACAAGCCTGGAAAGAGCTACAGGGAAATTGCCAAGCAGCTTGGTGAAAAAAGTCCACTGTTGGAGCAATCATTAGAAAATGGAAGAAGCTAAACATGACTGTCAGTCTCCCTCAGACTGGGGCTCCATGCAAGATCTCACCTCGTGGGGTCTCAATTATCGTAAGAAAGGTGAGGAATCAGCCCAGAATTACACGGGAGGAGCTGGTCAATGACCTGAAAAGAGCTGGGACCACCGTTTCCAAGGTTACTGTTGGTAATACACTAAGACCTTCCCCTGCTTAAACCAGCACATGTCAAGGCCCATCTTAAGTTTGCCAATGACCATTTGGATGATGATGGGAGAAAAGTCATGTGGTCAGATGAGACCAAAATAGAACTTTTTGGTCATAATTCCACTAACTGTGTTTGGAGGAAGAAGAATGATGAGTACCATCCCAAGAAAACCATCCCTACTGTGAAGCATGGGAGTGATAGCATCATGCTTTGGGGGTGTTTTTCTGCACATAGGCAGGGCGACTGCACTGTATTAAGGAGAGAATGACCGGGGCCATGTATTGCAAGATTTTGGGGAACAACCTCCTTCCCTCAGTTAGAGCATTGAAGATGGGTTGAGGCTGAGTCTTCCAACATGACAATGACCCAAAGCACACAACCAGGATAACCAAGAAGTGACTCTCTAAGAAGCACATCAAGGTTCTGGCGTGGCCTAGCCAGTCTCCAGACCTAAACCCAATAGAAAATCTTTGGAGGGAGCTCAAACTCTGTGTTTTTCAGCGACAGCCCAGAAACCTGACTGATCTAGAGAAGATCTGTGTGGAGGAGTGGGCCAAAATCCCTCCTGCAGTGTGTACAAACCTGGTGAAAAACTACAGGAAACGTTTGACTTCTGTAATTGCAAACAAAGGCTACTGTACCAAATATTAACACTGATTTTCTCAGGTGTTCAAATACTTATTTGCAGCTGTATCATACAAATAAATAGTTAAAAAAATCAAACATTGTGATTTCTGGATTTTTTTTTTTTCAAATTATGTCTCTCACAGTGGACATGCACCCCTCCATGATTTCTAAGTGGGAGAACTTGCAAAATAGCAGGGTGTTCAAATACTTATTTTTGTCACTGTACAGCGATGGCACCATCATCATCTGCTTGAATATACAAACATAAGGTGAAGAAGAGAAAAGTATTATCAAGCACTTTGTCAAAGTTTAAGTTACACACATACAATCACCCAAGTTCTGGTAGTGTTTTGAGGTGCAAAAAAAAAAAAAAATATATATATATATATATTCTAATGGAAACTATGCAGACAGCATGAACCAAGGGGCAGTGTGGTTAAAAATGGTTAAATCATGAAAACGGTGTGATCTATAGCATTTAGGAAAAGAGTGCTTGTAACATTACCCCTGAGGATAAAAACACCATCATCTGCCTGACAGTGGTTGTCATGACAGTGGCCAAGGCCTGTTGAGCTCAAGGACAAAGCATAAGAGTCTGAAATCAAATTCACTGCTGAGCTGCGCATACAGAGATTAAAGTGATGCTTTATTTAATGTTAAGGTGCAGGTGGTTGAGCTTTAAGAAACCAAAAGAACAGCTGGACATGTTATAATTCAAACAAGTACTCTCCACAACCATACAATGACACAATATGAGAATATTATATTAAATAAATGACTGATTGATAATTAAATATATTTAGTTTTCTATAAAGAAATTCCAAAAAGAAAAGGTCAAACCATACACAGCTTGTTGCAAGGTTCACTACAGGTGCACTATAGGGTTTTGACAGTGCAAATAGTTTTGCAGTTCCAGGTACGTTTCATGTACCGTCCTTTGATATGCTCTCACGTGAAATAGGGCCACAGTTGGGATACTTTTAATAACATACCAACTTTCCTGTTGTGAGATATTTTTCATTCATTTTCAGAGAAACTCAAATGATCCACAAGAGAAATGACTTGGGACAGTAAATTAAAAAACTGTACATTTCTTAATGACAAATAGCAAATTGTAATTTGTTAAGTTTTATTGTTTATTTAATTTGGTTTATTTGAGGACTGTAACAGTAATCAGAACCCTGAAATAAATATTAAAAAATGTGTTCATGTTGTGTATATCTGTCAGTTATGGAAGGTTAAATTGGACATTAAACCTCTATTCCAACAACACTGTAACAAGGTCAGGCACACTATTGGAGCAAAGAATGCCATGCACAGACCAAAGTCCATCTCCAATACAAAACTCAAATCACCCACTTTAGAATAGAAACACCTACGAAATAGCCACAGTCCATTGTGTGAACTTTCCACCTACCAAACCTCCACCCAGCAGGACATAATTAAAAACAATTTGATATTATTTCATCCAAATCTTACAACTGTCACTCACCTCTTGAAAAGATTAAATCGGAATTATCATAGCTACTCAACTGTTGAAATAATCATTAATCTTTATTTAGTTTAGTTAGTTTACTAACTAACTACTTTCTTCGGTCAATTAACATAATCATACATCATATTTCAATGATTTAACACAAAAAAGTTATGCAGTTAATGCACATCACTAAGGTTATACTATACACCGAAGGAGTAAAGGCTGAAGTTTAACACTTGTTTTGCCTAACCCTATTAACATACAGAACAGGATACAAGATGGCAGAACTATTTAAAGAAAACAACACAAAACTCATCTTTTATGAGTGCAGGAAAGAAGATGTCCCTAAATCTTTTAGTATACACATATACAATACAGAACACAATCCAATATACGTCGATCATACACACACTGACCATGTACATGTTCATATTTATACCTATTGGTTTATAAATACACTGAAATATATAAATATAATT
Source organism: Boleophthalmus pectinirostris (assembly GCF_026225935.1). Lineage (NCBI taxonomy): Eukaryota > Metazoa > Chordata > Actinopteri > Gobiiformes > Gobiidae > Boleophthalmus > Boleophthalmus pectinirostris. The sequence goes on along the minus strand of NW_026571133.1, from coordinate 23,556,893 downwards.
GAGGGTTACAGTTATTCTGTAAGTTCCATGAGGTAAAATGTGATTCACTGTATTTCTCTATATTTCTCTATAATTTTGGTCTTATATATTTTATTTTTTTAAATGAGTAAATTGGTTTGGAGCCTTTTAAACTTTCATCCAGACTATTACACAGATTAACACCTCTGATGGAGACACATCGACTTTTCAGGCTGGTCCTCACATGAGATTTCCAAAAGAGGCTCAATCCTCTCAGATTGTACTCAATCTCTCTGGGTTTGAACATGTCTTGGATACTATGAGGGACACATTGTTATGTGCCTTAAACATGACAATTGCAGTATTTATATCAACAAAATCATGTAATTTTAATGTATTTAATTTAATAAAGAGAGCATTTGTTGGGGCATAGTAATCAGCATTATTTACAATTCTAATAGCTTTCTTTTGCAGTAAAAAAAAAACTGAATTGTTGTTTGTTTTATAATTATTCCCCAATAACACTTTAACAATAGTTAAGGTATGGAAGGATGAGAGTGTTTTATAATCATCTGAGTGCATTATGATTTACAGAGTTTTTAATTTTACATAATATAGCAATGGTTTTTGAAATCTTTGTCTTCAGTATGTTTATGTGCAGTTTCCAGTTTAATTTATTATCTATCTTTATTCCCAAGAATTTTGTTGAGCACACCCTCTCAATTTCTGTACTACCAATTTTTATATGGCACTGTTTATTTATTTTTTTATTTCCAAAAATAATGTATTTGGTTTTATTCAAATTAATTGATAATTTATTGGTGTCAAACCATTTCTTTAGAGTTGCCAATTCCGTTTGAACTTTGTCCAAGACGTGATCAACATTTTGCTCAGAGCAGTACAAGCTGGTGTCATCAGCAAATAAAATACCATTTTATTAAAATAAAATACTAAATAAAATACTATTAAATAAAATATAATATTTGGATTATACAGAAAAAAATATATACCAAACAATGTTTTATCTTAAAGAGACAATGGCATTATAAATTGGAAATGGCAAAAAATAACATTTGTGACTTTTATTTTTATTTTTTTTTGCACCTCATTTGTAAATTATGAATCTTTTTATCAGCATATTTTATCTGGTAGAAAAAATAGTAAACTTGTTGAAATAACTGTTTATCAACAATTTAAATTAATTGCAGCCATAGAGGGAAAATTAATTGTATGGTATGGTTAAATTAAATTGAGACTCATTTACTGCTCAGAAGGACAGAAAGACTAGAACTCATCAACATATTCCAGAAGCCATGACATGCACATGCACTTGCAGTTATGAGAATATTTTACTAATTAGATGCATTGCAAATATACATTTGAAAAAAAAATTATGTTTTAAAGGTTTAAGAACAAAACAACAACCCAAACCACAGCAAGATTTAGGCTTTTGTAGTTCATGTGACATGCAGAACAAGTATCGCTAGGTAGTGAAACGTGCAAACAAAGCATTTGCATTTCAAATGAACACTAGTATAGCATGTGGTGTTTTGCTCTTGTTCTGATCCACAAGTCACCCTCATCATTCTGAGCAGTTATAAAAATCAATTTGCAGATTGTAGATTTCTCTAATCATTTAGAGCTGAAAATCAAATATGTAACAGTTGTGGTTGTATACACAAATGAATACAACTTTCAGTCCCTTTGTCACTTTGTGAAGTAGGAATTAGATGTAGGAAAGTGGAGGAATCAACAAGTGTGAGACAGAATAAGGACAAAAGCAGAGTGAAGGTGGCAGATAGAATTAACAGTCTATTCTCACAGGGGGCTGAGACACAAGAGTAAGTAAGCCTCACTGAAGCCTGTAGGGCCACTGTCATCCCTGGATGCACCACATACTGGCAGACTGCTTTCTGCTCAGGATAGAAACCACATGCCAACCATACAAGCATCAAGGTAACCATGTTTGACTTTTATTCAACTGCAATCTGAATGAATTTACACTTTTTGGTATGTAATACTAAACTATAGGAGGTACTCTTTCCTGTGATGACTTTAAGGATGAGTGAAAGCAGATACACCTGAGGGTCTAGAGTATGGCCGGAAAAGTAAAGTAGAAATAAGAGAAAGATGAGCTATGCAAGTCTCTATATGACGCATTGGAATGAGCTGATTAGCTGGCCAAGGGTGGTCCACCCTTGTTTCACGTTTCTGCCTTACTTGGTCTAAATACATAATTACAATTTTTTACAGTAGAAAAAGCTACCCCAGATTAAAGAAAATACATTTGGAGCATATACATTCTGCACACAAAGGGCATGCACAGACTCAGGTAGAGAAAACTTTGGGAGTATTTGAAGTCTGAGAATCAAGCAGCTGTAGAAACTGAAAGTAAAGTAAGACTAATTTCCATGTGGGTGTCAACCTGATTATTTATGTGGGATATACAATATACATGTATTGTGTAAGCATACACTCATACATCTAGCCTAATAAGCCTAAACTCTTCTATTTCTACTTTTACTCCTCAGTCTGTTCAAAGCGATATCTGATGAATGGTGGAAAAACTAGGAATGACATATGAGCCTCTTCAACACTGGTATTGTTTGCTTGGGTCTATTTGGTGTGGCTCCTTTCAACCAAGTTGTGGTTCCATGCTCTAAGCACGGTCAGGGCTCTGCTCTGTGACACACCGATGTCGCCCAAACACTACAAAAGTTTTCTTAATAAAAAACATAGATTCTGAATTATACACATAATTATAAGGCTGATTTCAGCAGTTCATAAAAAGACATTTAGTAATTCCAAGTTTGTAGCACTGTGAGACATCACTAAACCTAGAGTAAACACTACCTACTTCTGGTTTATCGTCAGCTTTTTCTGCATTTATTACACTTCTCTGCCCAACCCCAATGCATTACATAGACGCATTATGCACAGGAAATATTACATTTTCCATCTTTATACACAAACCGGAAGCAGCTTATGCTAGCAAGCTAGCTTAGTTATGTGACGCGAACCGGCGCAACATATAAAGTAGCCATAACTGGAAATATGGCAGTTTATCACAAGATCAAGACAGCCAGTACCCTCCAGGGTCTGCTTCAGACCACTTAAATACGGAAGTACAGTGCTCATTAGACAGTGTACTGTACCGCTACCCTTCAGACCATGGAAACAAGGCTTTGGACACACAGAGACTATGGCAACTTCTAAATAATATCAGTGCTAAACTGCTCCTAGATATACCACTGAACCGAAATATTGCCCATTCCTAGTTCGGAGTTTGAGTGTGATTGGTGGAAATTTGCAGGAGTTTTGAGTTTTGTCGCAATGGCCTAATTTTTGAGGATTGCACTTTGCAGCCCTTTTTGCGCATATTCGCAAAAGTGCCTATGAATATCCTCACTGCAGGTCTTGAATGGGCAAGTACACGCTTAACGCTCATCTTTTCATGTATACAGCAGTTCTCCAAGCATGATCAGTGTTCTTCACTTATGTTACTCCTATAAATGTGATTTCTGTTTTCAAATTAGAGCATGTAGATGCATTCCAAAAATCATTTTATAATCAGAGTCGGCCAGAAATCTGGTTTGTACATGTACAGTTAGTATTTGTACTTGAAGTGAATCTGAAGTGTGAAATTATCACAATAAATCTGTGCATGGAATCAGTAAATAAATGTGTATGGACTTTAAAAACATGGAACAGTTATTTTTGGGGGGCAATATTTATCGGGGGTACTTTTTTTGCATCATCTACATTTTCCAAAGCTTCAAAATGTCATGAATCATGAATTATAAGAACACACTTTTTTCAGTAATGTGAGTATGAATGTGTGTGCGTGTGTGTGTGAAAACATTTGATATATTATGAGATGATTTAACTCACCAATTTTCTGGTTGAAAATTTTGTCAAATGTCAGTTCATCTCTCTCTTCAAGGTATTTCTGCATCACACTGCGAATACTGTTGGAAAAAGAAAATAATTTATTAATTACTATCTGTCAAAGTTGAGATTAAAACAAACAAAACAAAACAAGCAAGCAGCCTTGGAGGTGAGGTCATGGCCTGATTGTCGAGTAGGGTTGGGAGTCTTCCTGCACCAGTCCCCACACAACACAAAACTGCATGAGAGCAGAGCCACAGGGGAAGCAGAGGGGATCCTGGAGAGATACATGCTTCCCTGGGAACGAGTGTTAATGAGAATGAGTGTGGGGAGAATGAATCAATTAGCACCCCTCCACGGGCCCATTAACACTACAACAGCATCATGATGCCATGGGAGCTGACACATGAGGGAACTGACCAAGCTTAGCTGCATCCACAAACACCTCCATGAAGGCACTCATGTCCAGCTAATAAAACAGCATGCTGCAATTTACATTACTCTTACACAAATGGCTCAATTTATATTATATTTATATTATACACTATAGGTGTATTCAGGCAGTCCATTTTAAAGTTTTAGTGTATTGGGTTATATGCTCAAACATGACAACAACTGAGCTGAATACAGAAGTCATATACTGCAGTAGTGACCCAAGTTTACAGATACTAAATTGCACACCTTAAATTTGTAAAAGGGAGATGGTATCAAATCAACAGGCACACTCATCATAATAGTCATTACAGTGCTTTTAGTATCATCATATAGAACAAACAATTGGCAAAGTCCAAATGGAGATTAATCAACTAGAACACCATGTCAGAGCTTTTAACCATGTTCATTTCCCCTTCTCATGTACTTTCTCAAAAGTTGTATTTGGAGTGATTCGTGCATGTTTAATCAATCATTAATAACTTATTTTCAAGACTCATTTTGCCAGTCGACTGTATTCACCACCACTGGTATATGCCCACTGCCCTGAACTCGCTTCATTCTCCTAATTTATTCTCCTATTCTACAGCTATCCATCAGGGTTGGCAACTTCTTGTTTTGATGACATTCATTTTGACATCTGCTCCCATTAGGCATGGCAACTTTCTAACGTGGAAGTCAGAGGACTTGTTTCTTTGAATATTGCAATTTAAAATGTGCAAATTATAACAATGATCCACAGGTGTTGTAGATTATTACCATATAACAGACTCAAGCACAGTATGTGTTCTTTAAGTATTGCCTAGCTTACAGCCAAAGCATTCATTTCCTAGTACAAACTAATAAGTAGAATAACCAAACATGCAACTATATACTATATTTGCAAATATTCAACCCAGTTTGTTAAGGATATGCAAGTGAGAACCGCTAGTTATCGCTGTTTGTATTTATTGCCCAAAAAGTGCTGCATATTTCATTCCTTCCGTTACTGACATGAGTTTTTTAATTTTTTGTCAACAACTTGAAAGAATATCACAGGGTTAACTTTACCCTGTTGGAGTGTTAACTCTTTCCTACATTCTAATCACCTTACTTATTTCAATAGTCTCTCTAGTTTCTGAATAAGAGCTATTTGAATGTAAAAAATCTGCCCGTTTCCCTCCGTTACCACTTGACTGGACCCATAGTTTTTGCTAATGCTAAATATATATATATATATATTATTATTTTATTATTATTCTGATCTTTGAGCTCTGATATGACCCCCTAAAAACGCTCAAAAACTCACCAAACTTTGCCCAGAATTCAGAAATGACGAAAAATTCAATAAAATATAGGTTGCATACATGGGCATAAAAAATTGCAACATTGTGCCACCTGGAAAACTCAAAATACATTGTGCCTATGGGAGCCGTCCCAATGTCAACTTTGTCGTAGAGCCATGGTACAATTTGATACACACATTTGTCATGTGAAGACAAACAAAAAATATTATTATCCATGCCCCCTGACAAACCAGAAGACAGCCATATTGGATTAAAGTTGTATAAACGCTGACGTTGCATTTGAACGCACTCCTCTGAAGGCACTTCACCCACAGGGCTGAAAATCACCATACATCATCTATAGAAGTGGGACATCTAAAGTTAGCCAAATTATTTTTGATAACCATCACGGTTTATGTAGCCAAGCTGGTGTCACTTAGTGCCTCCGCTCAATTTCATTTCTCTCCAGCGACTAGGTCAGGAATCAGAATACACTAGGATGGTTCACAAAAACCCCGGAAGTGCGAGTCTGGGTGAATTTTATCAAGGGGAAAGACAGTATTGCCCTTCTGTCTCCGGGATTTGGGAAAAGCTTAATATACCAGTTAGCCCCATTAGAGGCGCATTACATATGTCACAACCAAATAGCAGCGACTGTTTAAATTTTAAAAAGTACCCGCCTACCGTTGAGCAGCGGTCTCCACGAACTGAAACCGGCCGATGAATCAGGGTACGGTTCACGTGTAGTGAAACCGCAAATTTGAATGAAAAGTTTAAGTAATCTTAAATGTTAAGATTCACTCCCGTTCGCACATGCTTAGTCCAATCGTGATGAAATTTGCATGATCTTAGCCTGAATAAAATACACTATAAAGCATATGAAAAATGAACACTATAGCTCTCCCTACCATAGACATGAAATGTCACCATTATCGGCTCTGTACCAAATTTGGGAATAAAATTCTATGCATGTGCCCCGTAGGACAGACATGAAACATCGGATTTGCATCAAATTTCAGAATTAAGTTCTATGAAGGATTAGAAGCAAAAACATATTACTGACATAGGGCATTTTTCACGGTTGGCCAGCAGGGGTGCAAAGACTCCTAAAAAAAAACATTTCAAAAGTGCACTATGTAATTTTTCTGTTGGACGATTTGTTCGTTTGGGCAGCTCTCGGGAAGGGACGATAAAGTGCCGGGGCGGTCGCGTGCACTGGGTGAGAGCAGTTTTACGCCGTTTGTGGCTTTAATATTTCTTCTTCTCCTTCAAATTTTTCTATCCAACTCACCCATTTTTCGGCCATTGCACAATGATGAAAAGTCCTGAAATTTTGTCTTGCACTTCTCTAACTTTTGGCTATTTCCATTTGCCTTGTCAGTGCCCCCAAACAACACAAAAATAAATTAGGGATCAGGACAAAAAGAAATCATTAAAAAGACTCATGAAATTTGACACAGATGACCCACCATGGGTCAGCACTATTGGATTAAAGTTTGCTAAGCATGAGTTAACATATTTTTTGTAAATTTCATACTTTTACAAACTCCTCCGAACGTGTTTACCCAAATGGGCACATATTTGGTGCACATTATCTCACGAGGTGGGACATCAAAAGTTATCCAAATTTTTCACACACATCTTATGGTCTCTGAGCAGTGAAGCAACAAAAAAATGCACACAATTTGGAGATTTTGGAAAAGTACAAATTTCTCCCATTTGCACAAACAAACTAATTTCAGTGAAATTTGAATCAGTTGTTAAACTCCCTGCCCTAAAGCTAATGGATGTGACAAAATTTAATTTAATTTCCATGTTATTCTAATGGTAAAATTGCCAAAAGTTGGCTGATTTCACTCACATTTTAATCAAGGGTGTACACCTTTACCCTGAACAGATTGATGAAAGAAAATACAAAAATGGGTGCAGTAGTGCCCCCTACATAATTTGTATGGAACAATAAGGTTTTATTTGTCATAGACATACAAAATTTGGTATACACATTTGTGACATGGTCTCACGTAAAAAACTCAATGACGCCCACACCCATTTACATTGTATTGACATGGCAACAAGCAAAAAAACTGTCCTTGCCAATGGGATGTCCTTACAAAGTTTAGCAAAACCAAATCTGGTAGCATCATTTGCATGAGAGCAATAGGAAAAATGTACACTGCGACCACACCCCTTTACAACCAGCAGTTCACAATTAGATTTTTTTATTTTATTTTATTTTTTAATCAAAATGTGCAAAATTTTTGGGAAAATGGCAGGGTTAGGTTAGAAGTTAGGGTTACCCCGAATTCACACCAGGAGCTGCAGCAGCACTTAACGTAGATGGAGCTGCGTGCATGTGTACATTTAAAAGTTTCAATTCACACCAAAGCGTCACAGACGCTCCTGCTACGCCAGCCTGCAAATCTTCTTGCTGTATTCAGACATCGCAGTTTGTACTTGCTTTTTGTTAACATGTGTAGTTGTTTTTATAAATTTTATGTTAAGGTGTATTAAGCTAGAATGTGTATTAAGTGTATTGTGAATTAAGTGTAGAACTGCAACGCATTTGGTTATGGCTGATTTTATTGTAGATAATGTAAATAAAGTTTATAGTATCTATATCTATAAAGCTACATTTCTACTTTATCTTAAATTTGTTGTATAATGACGTTTAAATCTATTAACATGCACATAAATCACCTCAGTTTTTTTCCTTAAAGGTTGTATGGAGGATTTTTTTTGTTTCAAATTGTCAATGATAGCATTATAGAGATGCAGTAGCCTTGTAATTATGATGACCAAAAAAGAGAATAAAAATTCATCAACTCTGGACGTGGTGGGGCTAGCTAAACATTTGCCAATAGATAACGACACTGCCTCGTTATCTGTTAGCTGACAGGCTGTCAATCAAACTCCCTACGTTTCTAGCGTAACTGACTTGCCTGCGCGCCGCCGGTACGTGGTTTGCGCCTGTCACGCAGTCCACAGACGCAAGACATACAGACGCTGTTTACTCCACCAACGCAACAGTTCTTAGCGGCTTTTTTTGACCTATATCTTCCTCGCAGTTCGCACAAAGTTTGTTGCAATGGCAGACAAGAATCCAGGAGCAGTTAGCCGCAAAAGAAAGTCAGTTTTTGAGGTCGCTGAAAGAAGAAGACAAGGGGAAAAGCAGCGAAGCCAAACTAAGGTGATTCTTGTAGATTCATTCCAGCGATGGTGCAACTGAAGCAGACGCAGGGTCTAAAGACTGACGCATTGGTCGCCAAATTACTCCTGGACAGGTAACTTCTGCTTATTATGAAAACGTACTTTATTTCCAAGAGCTAGACAAACGTTTTTCAGGACACGAAAGCGATATCCTATGTCTGAAAACGTAATGTTCAAGGCAAAGAAAGAGTCCGCTTGCTGCTGCGTGTTGTAGCTCAGACAGTCGTTGAACGCGCATATGACACTGCCGGTGTGGACTGTCAGATCGGTTAAAATGGAAAGCCAAACCTGCGTGTCTGCTGCTCGTGTGCTATGCTGCTGCGCTCATGCGGTGTTGCGCTTTGGTGTGAACTGGGGGTTAGGGTTGGGGTTACGTTAGGTTTAAGCTTAGGGTTATGCTTAGGGTTAGGCTTGGTGTCAGGGTTGGGTCTAGAGTTTACGGTTATGAGAGTTAGTGTGGGGTATGAGATTTGAGGCGGGGCAAGGGGTTTGTGGGGCACGCTGCTTGCAGGGCGCAGCACAGGCTATATTTAGGCCCGAGTACCAGAAGCTGGCAAAGGGCCTATTAGTATCGCAAAGCGATGCTCCTAGAGGCCAAAAAATTGAAATGGCGCGACGTGACTGACCCATAGTGACCAGGGACCCTCACCATGACGTAGCAATGCGCCAGAGGTTTTCGAAAATTTATAGTTTGTCGTCCAAAAAAAGCGGAACATTGTCTGGTATCAGAATATTATTCTTTCTTTCTTCGTTCTTTCTTTCTTATTATTTTTTTCCTAACCAACTCACCCATTTTTCACCCACTGAACAATGACGAAAAGTCCTGAAATTTTGCCATCTGGTAAACCTCGCGCTTCTCTAGCTTTTGGCTATTTTCATTTTCCAAAAATAAATAAAATGGCTCGTCAGCGCCCCCAAACAACTCAAAAATGCATTAGGGAATGAGAATGAGGGCAAAAGAAATTTGCACGTACAATTATGAAATTTGACACAGAAGTCGATCATGTCAAGCCAAGGAAAAAATATTATTACACCAACACCGGGCGCTCCACCAGGGGGCAGCAGTATTGCCTTAAAGTTTGCTTAGCTTTTACGAACTCCTCCCCTTAAGCTACTTAATGTGAAAATTATAAATTTTGTGCATTAGCGCCCCCTATAGATTGAAACTAAATTTAATATGGGAGAAAATCATTTCTTCCCAAAGAGTTCAAAAATTTCTGAAATTTTGCACAAAATTCCATTTTGGCATCCTGATCCAAAAGTCAGTGACACCCATGTCATATTTTTTTATGGCGTTGCCATGGCGTCTCCATGTTATTCCATTGGTAAAATTTACCAATTTTGGCACAAACTTTGGCCCATTTCACAAAAATTTTAATCGTGAGTTCACACCTCAACAGACTGATGTAAGAAAAGTGGGTGTAATAGCGCCCCCAAGAAAATTTGTGTGGAAAAATAAGGTTTTATTATAGATGCACAAAATTTGGTATCCACATTTGTGACATGGTCTCGATTAAAAAACTCAATGACGCCCACACCCCATTTACATTGTGTTGCCATGGCAACAAGTCAAAATTCTCTCCTTGCCAATGGGACATCCTTACACAAACTTTGGCATAGCCAAACCAAATTTGGGAGCCAGATGCATAATGGCAATAAGAACAAAAATGTTTTTTTTAATAAACACATGCAACAATTTTGAAAAATTAATGGGTTAGGTTAAGAGTTATTAGGGTTATTAGGGTCAGAGCAAGGTGCAGTGTTTTGCAGGGCGCAGCGTAGGCGCGCATGAAGGCCGATCATTGCCGCTTGCGGCTATATTTCTTATTATTCTCATTAGGGATGGGCATTCGATGAAATTTTCTTAATCGATCGATTATCGATTAATCATTAACATTTTTATATTAAAATGATAATCATTATTATTACTATCTGCACTACTAATCTGCATAAATAAATTAAACTTTATGACATATAAACCGTAACCACTCTAGAGCCACATCAGCCCGTTTGACATTATAATGTGTGTCTCACAGAAACGAAACTTAAAACCGCATCGCTAATTTGCATAAACTAAGCGAAGATAAAAATACAGCTCTTGTGCGCTGATGCGGTCAACTTCTGTCAGATTAAAAGACATGACTCAGTGGAATACAGGTTAGTGTGACCATATTTGTGTTTGTCAAAACCAGCACACTGTACGGGGGGTGGGAGGTGGGGACTCATCATCGATACTGCGCTACTCTCACCTGGCAAAACTTTTTCCCACTGGACACCGAAACATATGTGCTGCTTTGTACACTGTGCACATGGCCTCCCACTTGTCCCGACCGAAACGGAAAGCGTGGAATTTCTTGTATAAGTCATCGTTAAATACACATTTGCACTTGGGTACGTTGTAGGCTGCAGCTCGGGTCCTTACTCGAACTAGGAAGTACGAGCACATAAGTCCTGTGCTCAGGTCTCTGCACTGGCTTCCTGTGCCTCAGAGAATAGACTTTAAAGCAGCTCTGCTTGTGTACAAGTCTCTCCATGGCCGAGCACCAAAGTACATCTGTGACATGTTAGTGTCATATGAACCATCTCGCACTCTGAGGACCTCAGGGACCGGCCTCCTGCTGGTGCCCAGAGTCAGAACTAAACAAGGGGAGTCAGCGTTTCAGGTTCATGCAGCTAAAACCTGGAACAGTCTTCCTGAACATGTGAGACAGGCCTCTTCTGTGACGCTGTTTAAATCCAGACTCAAAACATTTCTGTTTAACTGTGCATATAACTGAAAGGTTTTCATTCCGCACTCTTCTCTCCAATTTATGTCTCTCTTTTTTAATTTTAATCTTCATGATTATTTATGTTTTGATTTGTTTTTATTATGATTTTAATGTATTTCTTATTCTGTAAAGCACTTTGAATTACTTTGTGTACGAATTGTGCTATACAAATAAACTTGCCTTGCCTTGCCTTGCCTAGGCTGACCGACTGTTTGCATCTGCTCGCTCCTTCTGAGTGCAGACAGCTACATGTACAGACCCGTTTGGTCACAGCAACCTACATTCAGTTTGTCGATTAAAATGAACCTAATCGATGAAATTCTTAATGATCAATTATCGACTAATAATAATAATAATCGACTAATCATGCCCATCCCTAATTCTCATAGCTGCCTCTGTGCTTTGAGCACCTGACAAAGGGTATTGTACAAGGGTCATTTCATGCCAAATCTCCGAATGTCCCCCCTCGACCATCTCAGATCTGACTGAAAAAATTCACATACGTTCCAGTAGGAAAAGTCCCATATTTTTGCTCCCAACTTCTTATAGTTTTTTTCATTAAAAAATATTTTGTCAACTACCCCCTGACCCGTTTTGAGCAGAGTTTTCCAAGAAGCCACTTGCAGTATTTAAAAAACTATTTAAGGTAGGTCCTTCAAATTTTCAAGGTTTAAAATCTGGCAAATGTACTTGTATATAGTATAAGCCATCTTTATCATGTTATACCAAAAAAAAGACAGCACCCACCAACAGAAAATGGACAGTTTTAGAAAGACTAGATGTCCGTTTTTAACATATCCAAAATTTGTGATGATGTTCTGCCTTACTTTCACAAAACAAATTTTTGAAAATGTGGTGTTCGCATTAATGTACATCATTCATGGACTATAAAGGCTTAATAAACTATACTTGAAGTATAACTTATATGTAGTCTTTAGATAGAGAAAAAGAAACGTGTCTGTTACTATCCTGTGCAAAGTCGCAACAAAATAGGGAGGCAAGGGGTTATATATTATTATTAATTAAATAACTAAAAAAACATACAATGTGCTGGGTTAAAGTCCATTATCAGTAATGTGTGCATGCTGTTTGCCGTGAGAGCAAACAAACATCAGAGACACATCTGAAGCCCAGCAAGATGTTCATACAATTAATGCATCCAAACGACCCAGCAAAAAGTGTCTTCTGGCCCAGGAGAGAAGACTTGTGCTGGGTACCTTTACAACACATCATTTCTAAAATACATGTTCTTAGCACTACAACAGGATGCCTATATACAATTCAGGACTGTTACACCAACACATCTGAAAGTTTCCTCAAAGAGTTGAGATAATTTACAACAGTTGAGTAATCAACTAGCATTTTGTTAAGTTTAAGCTGTGTGTCATATATTCAGAGTGTTTTCTTAGCTTCTGAAAGTACTTTCATAGTCCATGAATGCTATGCATGCATGCGGACACCACATTTTCAAAAATTCATTTTGCGAAAGTAAGGCAGAACATCACCACAGATTTTGGATATGTTAAAAACAGACATCTAGTCTTTCTAAAATGGTCCATTTTCTGTTGGTGGGTGCTGTCATTTTTTGGGTATAGCATGGTAAAGATGGCGAAAAAAAAAATCCCCATTTTGAACAATTAATAACTTCTAGACTGTTCATCACAGAGGGTCAGTTTTAAAATACAAAGTACACAGCATGTGTGGGAAGGTGTATGTTCAAGATCAAACCTTTGTCTTTGAAACTGCACTTTCCACAGTCCTTCAAATATGCCCTCATATATGAAGAGTAGAGTTTTTGAGCAAATTCAAGATCCCAGAAATCTATGATAAAGCAAAACCACAGCAAAGTGTAAAAGTCCATATTTTACAAGAACATTTGCCAAATTTTAACCCTTGAAAATTTTAAAGACTGACCTTAAATAGTTTTTTTTTGGATATAGCAATCTAAAAGTGGCTCCTCAGAAAACTGCTCAAAACAGGTCAAGGGGTAGTTGACAAATTTTTTTTAATGACAATACTATAAAGGAGTTGGGAGCTAAAATTTGGGACTGTTCCTATTGGAAAGTGTGTGAACCTCCACAATTTTTTCACTCAAATCTAAGATGATCGAGAGGACGAAATGACCCATAAGGCACACAATTAAACACCTGACAACAACAACAACAACAAAAAACTGCTGTACGTAGTCTATACTATTTTACAGTTTAATCAAGTTCAAGTAACCAGTTTTGAGGACCCAAGGCAAGAAAACTCACATGGGCCCACTTTAATAGAAAATAATAGAAAGAAGATCCAATCCTGAGCCCAGAAGTCCCTGGGATAACGTTTCCCTTTGCCCCCTCCCTCTATGAACTTTTCTGCTTGCATCACCATTAAGACTGATGTGGAAGGAACCTAAATAACTTTAGTGGGATTTTAACCTACTATGTAGCTGGATGCAAACTTTATTTTTCTGTTTTGGCAACATTTCTACATAAAACTCATGGTCATGAGAAGAGGCTTTACTTGGCACAATGCTCCCGATTAGGGCAAAAGCTAGAGCAAACCTTCTGTGGGTCAGCTACAACTGAATGCCCTTTGTAGCCTGATTGGAACAGCTTTGATGATGCAGCAGTATGTATTTTTGACCTAATCACATGTCTCCTATATTTAACAATAGCTAAATACAATGAAATACAGCTAGAAAAAACCCTTACAATACAAATAACTCTGAATCACGGGACAAACCAGGTTTGAGCAGCTACTTTGAGTAGATAGTCGATCATCATATGTGCTCACCAATTAACCACAACAGTGTTTTTTTTTTATCATCACCAAATCAAGTAGTAAACAAAGAAATGCTGAGTGCAGTATTACCAAATCAAAAACACCTAATAACTGAAATCTATTTCTGTTACATATGTTGCATATTTTGATGCAACTCTCCAACTATACTGAATTTTCAAGTGGTATAAGTTTACACAAAGAAACCTAAATGATTCTTTAGTTTGGAGATAACACAAAGAGACCTGTTATCCCACCACTAAGGCTAAAAAACTTGTTTGCAATTAAGCTTAACAATTAAATCGCAAAAGTGTACATTTTATTAGGCTAAACCTTTTCACTGAAGTGACAACGTTTCCATTTGTCCTCCCCCATGCCTCTCATCTGGACCGTCTTTGGTATTGCTGTCAAAATCTCACCTCTCTGCCAGAGGACACAGCCCTGGCCTGTTGAGAATGTTGCAGCACCACACTATCTTCCAAGTGCCACATTTAACGGCATCCACCAACAAGCCATGGTTTGTAAGCCACATCTATACTGTGTAACAAATGCACACAGATCTACCCACGTCTACAATAAAGGGTTTCAAATTTTATAAAATCATTTTGAGTTGTTCAGTGAAAATGTATTGAACTCAGCAGGGAGTCAGCTGATCAATCAGAGTATAAACACCAGATAACTATAATGATGCAATTAGGTAAGTAGCACAGCCTTCATTTTGTTTTGGGATAAGTCAGGTCAAGTGCTGACTGAAAGAAATGGTACAAGTACAATTATCTTTTAAGTCGGAATTTCTACCTACGGTAGGGCTGTGATACATATGTATCTGACCCAAAATGCACTCACAAGACTAAAACTGTCTAAGAGTACTTGGAAGGTGAAGTACTAGAAAACAATGTATATAAAGACAGATGAAACTTGTGAATCGTTTAATCTGCAATTTTACATGTTAATACCAACATTTCAGCTAACTCACTACATACAACATGCATACAACTCCTTTTAATTTAAATCAAGTGATTTATTGACTAATACAAATTTTGGTTGATTAAGACACCATGGGCCAATTAATCGAAATGCCTGTCATGATACTTACTATATCGACTTATCAATCAATGCGTGATGGAAAGAACAATATTCTTTCAGGATCAATAAATATCATCAGTATCTTTTCTTTGCGCAAAGGATTCTTTTGTAGCATTAAGATATTTGGTAATATTTGAGCTGTTCTTTGTCAACTAATAAACATCAAGTAAAGTATTTATGTATTGCTGGCATGCTTTTCACAATATGAATCACTCTAAAAAGGTTTACTGGGATAACCCTGCTTTTGGTTTATTGTGTCAACAGTATTAAGTAGTTTCAGTATTGTTGTTTATCATGATACCTGCAATATATATATTACACTTCAAAATTTGTTAGCGTGACCTATTAATTAATTTTACAACTAAAGGATACAGCACTCTTCTGCAACCTCAGTTATGCATCCTCCAGCCATTCCTACTGAGACTGGGAAAAGTGGACAACAATTCTTTTCTCTTATCAAATTTGATTTATAAAAGTAGGAATGCACTGATATTGGTTCCATAATACCAGTTACCCCAGTATCAAGGTAAGACCTTTAATTGGATGTACAGGCAGATTTTTGCCTGAATTTTTTTTGATACAAAGTTGTTAAGGAGTCATTTCAAGGATAAAGAATATAGTTGCATAAAACAATAGGATCTCTTGTGTAATACGTTAACTGTGTTTTAGGGAACTAAGTGCCATTTTCTGTCCCTACACTGGTATAGGTAAATATCAAGTATCAACAGATGCTTAAAGTCAAAATATCAATATCGGTAACTGAAAAAGCTGGATCGGTGCATCCCCATTTAAAAAGCATTAGGACAATTAGTTAATAAATAAATCAAATGGTTGTAACACCTGTGGTAAGTAGGTGGATCCAATGCCCAAAACAATCCTTGAACAATCTTAAATTGGCTTGGCTTCCAATGTTATGACATGAATATCCAAGAGAAGACTCAATGAATGAGATGCCAGAAAGTATTCAGACCACCATTAATACCTTAATATTGTTTATGTTGTAGCGAAGATAGTAGTTATTTTTTTCCACAAAAATGACGGTGATTCTTACGAAATAGAAATGATCATGTACAGGACATGATAAACTTAAGACATTAAATTAAATTTATATTTTATGTGGCTGCATGGTATTCTCATATATTCAAAACACTCAGTTCTAACAATTTAAACATCATCATAAAGTAATATATGTTGTCCCTTAAAATGTTCTCTGTATGAAAATTTGATGCATTTAAACAAATTGGATTGATTTTGAATCGACTCTTTTCAAACATGTGTTCAAAAAACAAATCTTTGAGCACTGTTTTTTTGTTTCTTACTCTTATGGAAAGGGGGCACAAATATCCTTGGCAGTTGCATTTGTCTGCAAACATGAGGTTTGAGGGTTTTTTTAATACTAGTAACTCACTGGGAAATGCTCAGACCCATGCCCCAAATCATCTCAATTTCTTTTGAATTACTATAAATGAGCTGAGCAGAGCTGAGCTGAAATAGTTCAACTATGGCACCATGCATTAACACTTAAAACATGCATGCAATTGTTTCTATTGAACTGCAGTTGTATGGTCTGATGAATTTTCTTGAGCATCTGCATGACAGGAAACTCTCAGTGGTTACTATATCTAACTTTAAAATGCAAGCAATTGATGAAAGCATATCACACGTTACTTTCATTTTATCTCATAAACTTAGGACTTGATGAAATTATTCCTTCCTCTTTCTATGATAGCTCAAGGTCTCTAGAATAAAAAAATACATAACTTTAAAGATGTTGCTTCAATAACAATCACACAGTACCTTAGAGTCAGTTATTGATGTATAAATTGTAATTAAGTGTGGCTTTAAAATATAAGATCAGGTTACAATTAATTTTACGTCTGGACAGGGATCAAATCTAAACAAGCTATATGGCTTACATAGTTGAATGGGTCAAGGTTAGGAGGATTATGCATACATTTTAGTGGTGGTTAGAGGGACTGAATGTGTTAACAGTTAAAATCTACCAGTATTGGTCTAATTGGCCATTGCTAATGGACAAGCCCTCCAGTACAAACCCTTATGAAAACCACACAACTATTATCCTGTAACAATGTAAAATATTAATCATAATGTAACCATGAATATACAATATTGTACAGTTAAAAAAATGTATTACACTTTTAATTTCATAGGTATAACTAGAGTAAGTCTTGGCTTACATACTGTTGACACAACAGTTGTAATTTGACTAAAAGCAAATAGTTCCGTCAGCTCACTAAAGCCTCTATGAAAAGCAACTGTTCCAATAACCAAATTGTAACCACATCCTCTTCACTCTTGTTGCATGTTACACCACCAGGCTACAAAGAGCACCCATTTGGCCCTGGACCAGAGGTGTTTGCAGTGATCACACAAAATTAAGTGATTTCTAATTTGTATTAAGAATGAATTAGGTTATTTAAGTAAACAAAAATGTCATCGAGTGTTAGCCTGCGGCCACACTGTTCTGCAAACAGGCTTCAACACAGCAGCATGCAGTGCATGTTGGATGACACATACAAGCAATGATCGAAACATTTTAGCTATATAAAACCACTAACGCTAATATCCCTAACGTAGCCATATGTTTGCGAGACAGTTGACTAAGATAATACAGTCATGGCTGTCACATAGGGGCCCTACTTGTGTGTTAATTAGCCTATTTCTAATATAACACGGCTTTGAGAGAAAGTCCGCCTCAATCCCTTTATAGCAACACATAAAAATAATTGTAATCAAAATAAAAACTAAAACCTGATGAAATTGAGTTACCTGGGCTCAGGGAGGATAATTTTCTTGCTCGCTCGGGCCGCTGGAGTAGATTTGCTCTTCTCCATCGCCATCAAATAACTCACATCGGCAAGCACTGCTTCGAGGTCCGCCATCTTTCGACCCTGGAATGATCAAATCGATAAAATACTGGTTTCGAGAAGGTTGTTTTAGGGGATCAGAATACAAAGTCCATCAGATATGAGCAGCATCAATGGTCGAGGCGTGTGACGGGATCAATGGAGCGAATGACACGGTTCACCGTCGAGTGTAAATGTGGCGTTGTCTTGGTCGGGTATATTTCTCCTTAAATTCTTATCTAGAACCCCAAATTTCTGCCATAAAGACCGCCGGGGGACAGGTCGATGCAAAAAGCATACAAGCAGCGCAGGTCACAGTCCTTACAACGTCATTTAATCTAAAATCTGCACAGAAAATTGTGATGGTGCGTGCTGAATTGCAGCCGTGTTTTACGCAGCACTTCCTTGCTTGCACTGATGCTTGCTTCTAATATGGCTAAAACACACACACAGTTGTACCAAATGATGGGTCTCGATACAGCTGTCAACTCCTACAAGTTTCGGGGAGTTTGTCGGCCCAGTGTACTTGATGAAAACGAACTGGTTTGCCACCAGTGCGGCATCCGACTCAGTCTTTTTCCTTTGATTTTAAGCAATGTTGGGAGCTGACTCGGTCACACACGAGACAATTTGCGATCACACGCAGCACTGCACAAATGTGACAGTCTTCTTCTTTTCCGTACAACGTTTAAAATAGACAAATTAAACCTCGTCGCATTTGAAAAAAAAAATCTGAAAGATGCTGTGCGACGGCTTTCTTGAAGAGTATAAGTGCAATGTGTGTCTTCGTCCGTTCCTCTAAAGAAATCTTGGTCCAGTATCAGACACGTAAGGGCAGAAGCAAAACCGAATATACACGTCTGAAAGAGTGGCCCAGAGTCATGATTGGAGCCCAAGAAATCCACGCACTGCAGTTGTTTATGTTGCCGTGGTCGCTGCTTCCTGTGTAATGGTTAAGGTTCCTTATCGGCTCATCAATCATTAAAACGTCGCCGAAAAGATGCAGTAAATCAAGTGATCTAGTATCAAAACCAACTCGAAAAATTAGTCTTGGTTCTAAAAAAATAAAATCCACACATGCAGAGCAGCGCCGTTCCCGTTAGTATTTTTGGCGTTTGATTCATGTGCTAGTTAGCTTCGACGAGACTTGCTAGCAAAATGAGACTTGTTAGCCAGTAGGCTAACTTAAAGCGAGGTATGTGTCATCAGTCACTATGCGCATCTAAGATTTTTTTATATCCCATAGAAGCATCCAGTGTCTCTCGTTGGTCGAAGGCATTACCACTCACAGGAAGATTAACACTGGCACGATTTCAGACACCGATTTAGTTGGTTAATAAGCTAGCGGAGGCGAGTTAAGTGGCCTGTCTAAAAGAGGAAGTATGTGCACTCTTCCCAGAGCAGCCTTCGAGAGAATCCGGGTTAAAAAATATATATATTGCAAAAAGACAACTTAATCCATATGTGCTTGTCTTGTTCCCGAGTTCCAGGGACACTCTCCTCCTCGCCAACAGGACCATGCACAGAGTGCTGCTTCTGAGCTGATGGTGGCGCAGACGGACGATGGAGGAGGGGAGGGTTCACTGGGAGATGATGGAACTAGACTGCCCAATGGTGGTTATTCGAGTTTGAAAATAACATACTTAATTTTTTTTTTATTTTTTTTTATCGTGGTTAAAACTAATAAATGAGTTAACCATGCGAGGACTGTAATCAGGCGAAAATTAAACTCACAATCGGTCAGTTGAATGTTGTGACTATTCATGAGTATCTATAATCTGCGGGGTTGTGTTAAACTAATCAGCTTCATTTACAGATCTCGACTCCAACTAGTTTTTAGTTCATCCTTTGTAATTTCTGTATTTTCGATTACAGTGTGTCTGGTGCTTTTGGTGCTTCAACTTCCTCTCGTTGCGGCGTGGAGAGTTGCAAAATACGGACTGGATACTGGATCCAGGCCGGAAAGGTAATTAGGCCTATTATGGGTAATATGTTCTTGTAATTTTGTAATGCTACCGTCTGGTATCTCAAAACAAGCGATTTTATGCTAACAGAAACAGTTCTGTATTGTTATTCTGCATCTAAATAATAATGCCCTGGTCTCATTTTAGTTCATGCTGTTATTAGTTGATGTTATCCACCAATTAACACAGGTAGTCTGCTCATTATATCGAGAATGCGAGACCAAGGATATGAAACGGAATAAATAATCGTATGCACCCACAATGCGTCACTCGTAGTTTTAATGGGAATACAGCGCCATTCCCTGGCCATCGGTCGTAATGCAATAAAGTAGATGGATAGGGCCAAACCTTACTTCTTCCTGTAAGCATGCGGTTTCCTTCTACACTGGTGTAACGGCCTACTTCATGGCTTACACATTTACTATATCTTCATTGTATCTTGGATCGAACCACAAATATGTAGGCCTACAACTAAAGCAACACCTTGCCTATGTAACCTTATTGGCTTCACTTTGCCAATGATTTGTGCAACATCAAAGTTTTTTTTGTTTTTTTTTTTAAATCCATGTTCCTTTTCATTTTGTTAGTTGTTAAGCAATTTCTTTTGTAAAACAAATATTTTGGTGAAGTGAATAGGGTTTAAGAAAGACAGTTTATTCAGCACTAGGAAGCAGCAGTGGTCAAAGGAGAAGGGGTTACATGGTAAAAGGCTTTGCATAAGTGGTTACTGCTGAATACGGCGGATGGACTGGATCTGAGGGGTCTGGCAGTGGGACCCAAACTCCCTGAAGTGTTTGTACTCCCCACAGTGACGATCACACTCCATGATATACTGGTATCCACGATAACCAGGGTACTGGTAGCACACAAATCTGTAAATGAATTAGAATATTTGTAAGAGTGTTTCTAAATCTATAAAGACTTGAAGAGCTCTGGAGTGATGATAAGAAAAAAGAGACGGTATTTATTGAGGACCCTTACGCTCCAGACTGGATCCTGAAAGAGCCAACTTCGTTGTTGCACCAGCCCATGGCCTGGAGGGAGGGGTAATCATCGCTAAGTTCACCCTTGCGGCCAAGGAAGTTTTCACGCTCATAGATAGTCATACGGCACTCTCTGTGGTTCTGCAGAAGAGGAAAAAAAATGATAGTTACAATACTATAGATTACGTTGGTTTTTGGAATGCTCTACTCACAGCACATGCAATAGGTCTGAAGGAGGTCATTCTCTCAATGTGATAAGCGTTGCTTCCACCAAATGCATCACACTGAGGATACTCTCCCCTTTCCAGCACAAACTGCTGTCCCTGGTAGGAGGCATGCTCATAACCCACCCAGCTGAAGAAGAAAGAATAAAAATACCCTCATTTCTTGTTTTAAGAGCATTGTTTGCATTATGGTGTATAAAAAACACAAATTATAGAAAAGTACAAGATTCTACATTACATTATGTTATTGTTGACATTGCATATGTATTGTACAGTATGTTCTTACGCTCCACTTTCCACTCTTAGGGAGCGCACACTCTCAAATCCAAACTCCATCACATTGCAGCACTCAGAAGTGAACTCATGGCGGCGACCCTGAAAGCACTCCTCATCGTAGACAATAATCTGGAATACATGTGTATAGATGCTTTTATTCACACAAATTGTAAATAGTAGGATTTACAATACATTAAAAATAAGCATAGCTGTCTAAGATACAAAGAGCACACATTAAACTAAATTGTGAGATGCTATAACCTATAACTAGATTATAGCAGCATTTAACACTATTAATACACAGCTTGTCAAATGTAAAATTTGACAGTGTATACAGAACAAACATACCTTCCAGTGGCCGGAAAACTTGGTACAATGGTGAGTCATCTTGTCTGAAAGAAATAAATCATAAAAAAGCCTTGCCTTGCAAACAATGTCATTTAGCTGTAGAGTTCCTGATTGGCCTTAGATTGTGTTTATATGATTATGTGTTTCTAGCCTGTTTTGTAAAATTCTATCTCCAAGGCCTATCTATGTTTTAATGACATGCATAGACTCTGAAAGATTTCTGTGTGGTTGGGATTGGGGCAGATGTACTTGGCTAACCTGTACTGTCTGAGGGACAGGGACTCACCTTGCTTTGATGCTCTGGGGTTGTCCTGCCGTGAGAGTGAGAGCAGCCACGCGCCCCCACCCTTTTAAAGCCTCCCCTGGCAAGAGGCCATGCTGAAAGCTCCGGGTCAGCAGCAGGGAGGGGCCTTATTCTTTGTCACTCATAACAAAAGTGGCATTAATTTGTACTGGGCTAGAAGTGCAAACATCACATTATTCTAATTCAGTAAGACTCCCTGTAAAAAGTAATAAACAGTGGGAAGTATAATCTCTATGAATCTCTAACTTTTATAAATGCACATGTAAACATTGACTGCTGGAATATAGGTCTATACTTTAGCTTAAAAATCTAGATACAATAAAATTTCCTGCGAAATGTTAACATTTAAAACAGATTTACCCAGGCATATAACAATAATCCACATAAAAGTGAATCATATTCCCACAGTTTATTTATTATTATACAGGACAGGTGTTTTCATGCAACCAAATACCCTCATAAGACATTTCTAACACAAAATGAGATGGTACAGCAAACTGAGATGGTAAAGGGCATTCCCATTTCAAATGCTTTGCGTTATTCCAATTGCCGTATTACCACTGTAAACACTAGGTTCAGAAAATATACAGAAATTGTAACAAGACAGACAAGCACACTGTTTATGGATAATTGTCTGTAGTGTTTTAGATGTTGGTAAATATTTTTCTACTATGAACACTCTAGAAACAAAGTTTCTTGAAACTTAAGATAATCATCAGGAATAGTAGAAGAATAGTTGTGTTGGTGACACAGAGGAAGGATTACCTCTACATTCCACTTTTCTACATGCACTACAGCTTGAGCCCTGCCACACATGGAGAAAATGCATTACTCAGTAGTTTCTTTTGACTGTGAAATGCTTACAGGCTGGCTAGAGAGAGGCCAGCAGTGTTTTCTGGGTTTCATGATGACCCGTGGCTTTGGTGTTGGCCACTATGATGACGAGAGCCTTTTCATTGTGCATTGAGCCTCCAGGTTTGGCCTTTGCCAGAGTATAAAAGCTTGTGTAGCGAGTTGAAGGGACCAGCACGAGACAGCCACTCTAATACGGCACTACAAGCTATACTAACGCAGGTAAGAATACATGCAGACACACGCCATAACATGAAATGTATTGCAAGGGTGACCACTCATTCCCTCCAGGCCGTACTGAGACACGCTTTCCTCCAGTGGGAAATTGCCCATAATAATGTTAAAATCCCCAAACATCATGAACTCCCACTGTTTTATTCATTTATTTCTGCATCTATTTGTTGTTAAGACTCTCCTGAGCCCCTCACCATGTCTCAGACTGCCAAGTCCGCCTCCAGCCAGGGCACTGATGCCAAGGACAAGGGAGCCCCTGCTCCAGCTGCTTCCAGCAAGGCCACCAAGACCGGAGACCCTGGAATGGGATCCTATAGAGTGAGTACATCTTCAGCATCGACAAAGGATTTTACACAAAATAACACTTTCAGTAAAGACACCTGACTTGAAATAAAAATAAGTAGAGGTCAGTCCATACTGTAAAGGGCTTTCTCATATAGCTGTGTTTTTCACAGGGTTTTTATATACAGGTGGTTTAATTGGTATAAATAGGTGTTATCTGCTAATGGGTATTTGCCATCTCTCTCTACCAGATCATGCTCTTCGACCAGGAGAACTTCCAGGGCAGGATGATTGAGGTCCAGAATGAGTGCATGAACGTGTGTGACCGTGGCATGGATAGAGTGCGTAGTATCATCGTGGAGTGTGGCCCGTAAGCAAACGCAAACATGACCCAGGTTTACTAGTCTAATGTATGCCAATGACTCATATTCTTGATATCTCCCCTCTTTTTTCTTGTTCTCTTCTCACTTATGCCCCCTCTGCACCTGGTGCCCCTCTTTCTCTAGCTTTGTTGCTTTTGAGCAGAGTAACTTCCGTGGGGAGATGTTTATCCTGGAGAAGGGAGAGTATCCTCGCTGGGATACCTGGAGCAACTCCTATCGCAGCG
This sequence comes from Boleophthalmus pectinirostris, assembly GCF_026225935.1. Lineage (NCBI taxonomy): Eukaryota > Metazoa > Chordata > Actinopteri > Gobiiformes > Gobiidae > Boleophthalmus > Boleophthalmus pectinirostris. The sequence continues at coordinate 23,532,585 of NW_026571133.1, read as the reverse complement.
ACTGCCTCATGTCCCTCAGGCCCATCCGCATGGTATATGCTTTTATTATCAGTAATTATAAATATATCTGCATTGTTATCACAAAACTAACTTCAAAACATTGACACTTGTCTCCCCCACAGGACAGCATGGAGCACAAGATCTGCCTGTATGAGCTCTCCGACTTCAAGGGCAACAAGATGGAGATCCAGGAGGATGATGTGCCCACCCTCTGGGCGCATGGCTTCTGTGACAGAGTGGGCAGCGTGAGGGTGCCTGGAGGAGCGTAAGTACAGAGTGATTGGTGCAGTAGATACAGCTTATGCCGCTAATGTTGTACTAATGCCATTTTTCACAAGGTCAAACAGTATGTCTGTGTTTATAACAGTCTGACGATGAGAAAAGGCTTTATCACACAGGCTGGGAGCTCATACTGATAAAGCCAGAGTTCTGTTCTATAAATGTTGCTTAGACATTGCTAGAGGAAGCTGCAGGCCTAGAATGACTCTACAATGTAATGGTTCATGAAAACTAGCCTGTCATGTCATCACAAGGTTGAAAGATGACAGCATGGTGTTTGTCAATAAATCTCAATTTTAAACTAAGCTATGCTGATATTGCCTCAAAGCAAAATACAGATACGACAATTGGGAAATTTGATAAGCAAGGTTTTTTTTTTTAAAGCCTCTAAAACTACACAAAATTAGAACAGTCAAGTCAGTAGTTAAAAATACACTAACAATCTTAACTTATTTTTACTATTCTGTCAAACACAGTTGGGTGGGCTATCAGTACCCTGGCTACAGAGGCTACCAGTACCTGTTTGAGTGTGGCGACTACAGACACTACAACGACTTCTGCGCTTTCCAGCCCCAGATCCAGTCCATGCGTCGCATCAGAGACATGCAGTTCCACCAGAGAGGATGCTTCACCTTCACCTCTGCCAGCAAGTGAATTTGACATCTACAGGCAGTCTGGTGTCCCGTTACCAGCTCCCAAATCTTTTTATCTCTTCAAAGGCTTTTTCGAAATTTTTTTCCTAAACCTTTTACCGTCATTGCTCCATCCCAAAGGAAAGACAGAATCAGGGCATTACACTGGACAACATTAAGTGACTTTCATGCCTGATTTTCCTCTGGGAACAATAAAGTATCTATCCAATGGTGCTTAAAAATAAACATCTTATGAAAAATCTGAATCAATCATGGCTGGATAGACTTTATTAATGAAGATCTTCTTGTTTGGGTATGCTTAAGTTTTAATCTAATATTGATCATGTGGGAATGAAAAATACATTAAAATTATTTTGCCAAAAGGCACTGAAGCATATTATATCATTGTATTATTGTTTAATTAATGGACAAATAAAAATATAAGTTCACGTTCTTTGAACTTTAACTGACGATTTATAACTAGGTACACATTATTTCTGAACTTTCTGCGTGCAATAGCTTTTAGTTATGTAGAGTTTCTGACTGTCCTCAAACGCAGCAGTTTACTTCACGGGTCCTCTGGCTCGTGTGCTGCAAGCTGCTTCATTTACAGTGGGAACCATGGCTGCTCTTTTTACAGCAAGAAAAGGTGTGTGTTGACATTATATACTGTATTACTCAGAGTATGGTTTGTAAATACTTAATATTAGCTAAATAATTACCTTGCTCTACTGGACTATCGGTGCCACCTGTTATTTAACTAAAGTAGACATAACTTTAGCTAGATGTCTGACTCTGGCTAGCATAACGTTAAGGTAGCTGTTACGTTTGTTTGGTTAGCTTAGCTGGCTATATAGTTGACGGTGTGCTTGCCAAAACCATACATAGCACAAACTAAGATATATGCGATTAAGATAAAACATATCAAATAATAATATCACTTATAAAAAATGATCTCCCTCTTCACAGCTAACTAAACGAATTGCTTGCCGGGGTTAGCCGAGGATACGCAATGTTACTAACAACATTAATTGTCTTTTAAACATAAGAACAATCTTGAGCGGAGAATTAGCTTTAACTAAAATATGATATTAAAATTGAGCTTCATTTGGTCTCCGTTTTGATGGTTTCAAACAAGGTGACTGGTGGTGACCTTTCACCTATATTAAACGTGGGGAAAATGTCACAGTTCGTATAACACCATTTTATAAACCTTTTAGACAAAACTGAATTTCCTCAAACCCAATTCTATATTAAATATGAATTTACAATCCACAATGTAAACAGTGAGACAAAACACACGGCCTGGTTTGGACCACTACTTTGGTGTGTGTCAGATCCATTTCCATCACATTGAATTAGACATAACGTGAACCTTGTGAATTACTGCACCCGTAATAACCCTGTGTCCCTTCTGGTTGCTGAGGGCAATCTGCGGCCTCAGCTGGCTCTTATTATTCAGAAATGGCAGCTGGTTGTACATTGCAATATTATTATATTGTTATTTCTAAAACCAAATATGTGCATCCTTGACAAAACATAATGCAAAAAATGGCAACAAGATTGTATGTCATCTTCAGTCATAGGATTATCCAAATACCACTTGTACTCACATGTATCTAAATTTACTGATGACATAAGTGTTTATTTTCTCTACAGTTTTTTCTTCATGTGTGAATGGTTGTCGAAGATTGTCTCAGTTAGCAGAGTTACCAGAGACGCATCAAATCCTTAAACAAACCTGCAGAGACTACGCTGACCGAGAACTGTCACCCATTGCTTCAAGACTAGACAAAGAGCATTTATATCCTGTCAAACAGGTATACCCACCTGTTTAACAATTTTAACAAATAGTATACATTTGTATTTGTATTTGACACACTCTTCAACATATATGACGCTGATGGCAGGAAAGGAGTGTGTATGCTCTATATTTATTTTATTTATAACTCAAGTTTTCACCCCTAGATCCATGAGCTGGGTGCAATGGGTGTAATGGCTATTGAAGTACCAGAGGAGCTGGGTGGAGCTGGAATGGACTATCTTGCATACAGTGTGGCCTTGGAAGAAATCAGCAGAGGATGTGCCAGCACTGGGGTCATTGTCTCTGTCAATAATGTAAGAATATAATCTGTGTGTCCATGCGGGTCATCTTTGCTTACATATTAAACGTTTGTCCTTGTTCTTTTAGTCACTTTATATAGGCCCAATTTTGAAATTTGGGACTGAGGAACAGAAAAAGGAGTGGATAACACCTTTTACAACAGGAGAGAAAGTAGGCTGTTTTGCACTCAGTGAACCAGGTAATTATGTTTCATACTGTATTCATAGTTGCTTGACCTCTCCAGGCGTGGGGAGACCTGTATGTGGACAAATGAATATTACATTAAAATGACATTTGCATTCGATTCTAGGTAATGGCAGTGATGCAGGTGCTGCTTCCACAGTGGCACACCAAGAGGGAGAAGAGTGGGTGCTTAATGGTACAAAAGCTTGGATTACCAACAGCTGGGATGCGTCAGCTACTGTAGTATTTGCCACAACGGATAAGAAACTAAAACATAAGGTATGAAATTGCTGTATTGTTTCATGTATTTTTAATATTCATTCAATTTCATTACATTTGTTCACAAATTCAAGTTATAAATCTGTCTGCAATATCTTAGGGTATCAGTGCGTTCCTCATCCCGATGCCTCACCCAGGACTGTCTCTTGGGAAGAAGGAAGATAAGCTGGGAATTAAGGCTTCATCAACTGCCAACATTATCCTTGAGGACTGCAGGATACCACTGTCAAACATGCTGGGTCCTCGTGGCGCTGGGTTTAAAATTGCCATGGTAATAAAAATAATTTATTAATACTGCAACACTTTTGAGACCCTAGATAACATATATTGTATAACTTTATACAGCAAACTCTTGACAGTGGCCGGATAGGAATAGCATCCCAGGCTCTCGGTATTGCTCAGGCATCACTAGATTGTGCTGCAGACTATGCACATAAACGCAATGCATTTGGAGCACCCATTGGTCGGCTGCAGGCAATACAGGTAAGGAAGCCTTTTTGTCTATGATTAAGTGTGTAACACTGCAATAATAAGTTGTCAATATAAAACCATTTTTGTATGTTGTGTAATAATGCTAAAATGTTTGCAAATGCATATTTCCTAGTTCAAGCTTGCTGACATGGCCCTAGCCATAGAAAGTGCACGTCTGCTCGCATGGAAAGCGTCACTCCTCAGAGATGCCAAAAAACCTTTTACAAAGGTAAATGAGTTGTCACCACAAAGCCTGCACATAAATATCTTTTTGACAGCCCTTTTTTTCCTTAGGAAGCTGCTATGGCAAAGCTGGCCGCATCGGAAGCTGCCACTTTCTGCTCTCATCAGGTACAAAAAAATAAATGCTGGTACCAGACATTTGAACATTTTAATTTATACAGTGTTTTCTCCAATTTCACATTAAGGCAATCCAGATTTTGGGTGGAATGGGTTATGTGACCGACATGCCTGCAGAAAGACATTATCGAGATGCTCGTATCACAGAAATCTATGAAGGCACCAGTGAGATCCAAAGACTGGTAATTGCAGGACAGATACTGAAAGAATACAAACAATGACATTGGTAACTGGATGTGATTTATAATTAGAAAGCCTATTAACACATTGTAATAATTTGATCTGATAGCCCCTTTATGCCTGAATGTATATAAAAAATGTTTTGTGTGTGATTTTGCCTTTAAGTAGATGGTAAATTAAGTTGAGATTATTAATTTGACTACAGCAAAAATATATATTTTTTAAATTTGGGTATGTTGCAAGTTTACAACAACTAGAAACAAGTGCTTGTCAAATGTTCCTAAGAAGCTACTGCATATGCACTAACAGGCATTGGGGGAATACAGCTGCTGTCACTGCTTATAGCTTGATCCAAACGGTTTGTTGCATATTTGTGACGGTCGACGTTAAGGGGTTAAAAGCTTGTGTGAAACCAAAGCTTTTTAAAGGACATTGTAAATAAATAGATTATTATGATAATGGTCCTGGACGCCTCCCTCGGGAGGTGTTCCGGGCATGTCCCACTGGGAGGGGGCCCCGGGGAAGACCCAGGACACGCTGGAGGGACTTTGTCTCTCGACTGGCATGGGAACGTCTCGGGATCCCCCTGGAAGAGCTGGAGGACGTGTGTGTGGAGAGGGAAGTCTGGGAGGCCCTCCTCAGACTGTTGCCATCGCGACCCGACCTTGGATAAGCAGAAGAAAATGCATGGATGGATTATGATAATGGGCCACATGGCCATATTTGTTACCTCAAGTCAACAGCTGTCATGGATTAATATTTAAAAAGGACATTCTTGCCTCAAATATAAGATACAAGTTTGCTTAAATGATACTTTGGTTGACATACCCACATCTCACCACTAGAGTGCAAGGTTGAGCCTTTTTCCGCTAGTTTGAAGATTTACACTTACGAATTTTATAATTATGTTAATATTGTTAATATTTTACTCTGTAATAAAATGCAGTCTAAACTTATATTGAAATATATTTCTGAATTTTTATTTCTGGACACTCAAAAATACAAATTATAGCCTGAGAATAAAGGAAGAATATTTGTAAATGCCTTTCTCTATGCACAAATTGTATATCAATCATGGCACAATACAAATGTATTGTATTGTTCTGTGAAAAAGTCAAATTTCTCCTCTGCTCTAGATACAAGCCTAGTCACTGATTGACTTTTAACAGAGCTCCATGGCCCTCCCTCAAGAGACCTGGTGCTCAGTGATTACTATTAGGGTGTGTGAACAGAGGAATAGTGATGCTCTGCCTTTTTTAATGTCCAAATTAGCATACATTTTTCTTTCCAATATATTTATGCATTGACAGCTATTTGAAGGACACACATACAATTCAATTAATAGAAAAAAAACATTTATTAAAAACAAAACTAAACTTTTAACATAATATACAGTTGTGAATGCATTCAAGTGGATAGTAATTTCTTTTTATTACACCAGGAGTGTAAATTGGTCTGACCAGGCCTCGCTGTCAGCTGTACAAACACTGTGGGAAACAATCTAAAGCAATGCACTTAATGAGTCCACTGGGACAAACAAAACAATAGCTTTACAATGGGGAGCTGACAAAGGTCCAAACTCAACAAAACACAGATGGCATCTTATCACACAACACTTGGAGCCTTTGACAAAAAAAAAAAAAAAAAAAAGGCATGTGGAGTTAGCTTGTCCTGTACTTCTAATTCATTTTTGTCTAACTTTAAAAAGAATCTTTGGCTTTAAATTGTATTATTTCATAAGCTTATAAAACTATAAATAAAAATGTATCTTCAGCATGCGGTCACATGGACACGATGCATTCACTGTGATGCGATACCCAGACCATGTTTCAAACTTGTAAAGCAGGTCCAAACTATGGCCCTCAGACCAATTTTTGTTGGCTTTCAAGGACTGAAATTCAGGATGCTGAATTGGCCTAAGTGATCAGAAGCAGTACTGCCACCTCAATAACACCTCATTGCATTGTGATACAAACCTAAAATTTGTGTTTCAAAACTTTTTAAAGGTGTTGTTGCTCTGTCAAATCTATGTAAAAGTCTCCCTGTACTGACTACTCTGCTACAAATATCTTTGTAGATGCAGACCTTGGTGAAAAAAACAGTTTGGACACCCCAAGTGTAGAGGATTGACTGAACACGTAATCAAAAATAAATGTCTTTTGTGTGTAGGCCACATGGAAATATATTTTTATACATAGTGCTTTTTATCGAAGTCTCCGTTGGCTGAGATCGGTTTAGTAGGTGTGTATTTGATGGGAAATGATCCTCTGACTCCCTGTGAAAAAGAGCAACACAGAAGCGTCCCCCCCAGCAGGAGCAGTGCTGCGGCCGCCCAGCCGATGTAGATGGATGCGCCTATCTCCCTCTTCTTGGACGGGGGGATCTGCGGGTTATGGAAGTCCACGATGATGATGTTGGCCATCCAGCAGAGGGGCACGAGAACAAACAGCCCGCTGATGAGGTAGATGATCCCACCAGCATTCACCACTTTGGCCTTCACCATCTCGTCCTTTATGCAGTTGGTGCACTGTGCTCCTGCGATAGTGACAGTGAGCCCGATCACCCCCAGCACAGCGGAGATCACAGTGAGCGCGCGGGCCGTTTGAAGGTCTTGGGTGAGGGCCAGGACGGAGTCGTGCACTTTGCATTGCATCTGACCAGTGCTTTGGACCACGCAGGACATCCAAAGACCGTCCCAAATGGTTTGAGCCACCACAATGTTGGAGTCGATGAAAGCCGTAACTTTCCACATCGGCAGCCCACAGGCGATCATCACCAGCAGGGAGCCGGCTACACAAAGGGCCAACCCGAGGAACTCCAGGCACGCGGCGAGCATGGTTCAGGTATCCGTAAAATATACTGGCAACAACGCTGCTCACCCCTCTGTCTGCCTTTTGAAATGTGTGTTCTCTGAGTTCGCAACTTTTCATTTAAAGAACCACACTAAAGGTTCCTGCTAAAATCTAAAACTTTGCTCCAATCACCATTCACCGCATCTCAGATTCAGCCAATCAGAGAAGAGCAAATGGGGCCGCTTGTGTGTAGGTGGCACAGCACTAGGAACGGATTTCAGTTGTTTTTTCCTGGTCATTCAGACTTAGATTGGTCTACATCCAAATAAATTATTGTTCAAAAAATAAACTGAAAAAGTCCAATTCTGTGAAGTCAACCACACAGAATTATTGTTTTTTCAAACCCTTTGGTCACACCTTTATCAAAAAGTAAAGGTGTGATAAAAAGTCTTTTTTCCGTTTTTCATTATCAACCTCTGGCTAACATGGCCCAGACACATGTCCCGTTGTGTCCATCACCTTTAAATACATTTGACTCTAAACAAATTTTGCCCTTGAATCCGCACACATGCCTACAGGATGCTGTCCATGAAGAGGACATGTTGAAACGCTCTATTGTGTTCAGACGCTGCTGTTGAAATATCCCCTCCCCTTTGTGAGTTTTTAGAGGACCCCCTTTTGCCTGATATCACCTTACATACACAACCTCTACATAGCACATTCAAAGGCACATCCTCAAATGTCCTAGTTTATGTGACCCTGTTTAGTGTTTGTTCTACACAAGTGATGTAGTGATAAAAGCTGAACCACACCTTTTGTAATTACAGTGATTATTATGGGATGCACAATCTTGGTAAATTTAGCCACAAACTTGCTGATTACATCCCCGCATAGAATGCTATGGTCATTATTCAGTCCACTGATGCAAAGGGTAGATGTGTATCGCCAACTCATTAGCTGAACACTCATGTAAAATAGGACAAAATAGGACTGGCTTCCAGTAATTGCTATATTACACACAGCGAATTGTAGTTCA